>NW_005842051.1:758082-785278 GCF_000455745.1 Alligator sinensis
TATTCACGAAAAAGTTGCATGTTTACATTCATTTATTGTATATCCACAGACCTAACTCAGTGACACATTGATTTCAAGAGCAATTTTGTCTCAGTTAGAAATTCAGGATTAGGCCCAATCAATGTAAAGACAGTCAATTTTGCTGGTTACGTCAGTCATTTACTTACCCTGACAGGCTTCTAATCTTGTTAATTTTCTCTTCGTTTTTACCTATTATTTCAAATATATTTTTTATCCACCCATCAACTAATATGGATACAAATTTTGAAAGCACAACACCAGGTCAGGAAAATGAAATTAATCACTTCCCTCACCCATACAAGCCTGCCATATGTTAGTAAAAGTTCACCCATTGTGATTTCTACACACACACAGTTACCCAGACCTTCATGCCTACTAGGGTACACATCCCAAACACTGGGAAATCTGTCTAGAATAAAAAGTATTAGGATCAGTGTAACTGACCCCTATGTAATCAGCTTGCAAGTCTGTTCTCTTGGAAGCCATCATTATTTTTAACACTATTCTCTACCAAAACATTCTCTCCATACAAACTTTTGTTTTCAATCTTTTGTGGGCCCTCAAGATAACAGCTTGGGTTTTCAAAGTCTCACTGATATTATTAAGTTTATTTCAGTACCATAATAGTTAAAATATTTCACTAGGATTTCTTTCTCTATTAGTATTTAAATAACCTTTTATTGTTTTTACTTCAGTGTAATTCTTCTCTTATTGCCATTTTGGTTTCCCTAATCAGTTTTATACACACTTTCAAGCTTTGCTTCATTCAATAATGCTTTTTAACCCCTTTATATTTTATGTTCTTATACTGTACATGTCACATGCCTCTTTTTCTTGACTCGTATTATGACTTCTTTAGTCTCTTATATCAGCCTTATTCCCTTTCTGGTACAATTCCCAAGCTGAACACTCATTTCCCAAGCATTGAGTGTATTTTCTTTTATAACCCCTCATTTCTGTTCTGTTTCTACATTCCTGACTTTGCTATCCAACATGATTCAATATTCCCTTTACTTTCTGGAAGTTTAACATTTTAAATATCAGTAGTCTGATCTTACCCCTCTTAATAGTACTATCTCCAGTATTAACCTTGAAATTGCTTTCTGCTATTTCCATGTTCTTGTTCTTTTTATTAAATACAGACAGGCATTGATCTGCCATCTAGGGCAGTGGTTTTCAACCATTTTTTCATTTGTGAACACCTAAAAAATGTGAATGGAGGTGTGGACCCCTTTGAATTGTAAATGTAAGTACTCACATACTTTTGGTTGATCATAGTTATCTTTTGGGTATCCCTTAGGCATAGTCTGTGGACACCCAGGGGTCTGCAGACCACAGACTGAAAACCAATGATCTAGGGAATTTCAGTGAGAAAGGGGACATGGGAATATGATACAAAGAGTGCCACTGTACTTGTGCTAATATTTTCATTGTTAGTGAAAACTATTCTAAATAACTGAGGATGTTACACTGATCTGCTCCGTCACTGAAGTAATGGTAGCTAATATTTTCTTATAAGATGCTCCAGGGAATCAAATAATGCTGTGTGTGTTTGTTTGTTTTCTTCTATAGCTATTATTCCTATAAACTGTAAGAACACTGTTATGAGTAAGGATTTGCTGTTCGAGTGGAAGACTGGTCACTGGTATGTTGTGGAACTTAATTAATATCTCCTCCTCATAACTTAAAGATGCAAACATCAGGGAGAGAGAATTCAGTTTGTACAGTTGACTAGGATAGGGATAAGGATAAGATAGGGATGAGAATAACAACATTAAATTAGGAAAAAACTATTTAAGTTAAATATCAAGAACATGTTAATGATATTGAGAACAAGTAGCCTGTGAAACTGTCTTATAAGGAAAAAGGTAGAAAGTTGGAGGCCATTAAAACTAGTTGGACATGCCATGAATAAATATTAGGGCTGTGCAAAGTTTCAGTCCCTGATTTGATTCAGCAGAGATTCAGTCCGATTCAGTGGCTGAATCTCCAAATCCAAATTGAATCAGGAGACACTTTAATCGGAAGCCTCTGAATCGATTCGGAGAGATTCAGAAAGATTGGGGCAATTTGGACATAGACACAGCTTTAAATGTTTTTTCTACATACCTCAAGGTACCAGGCAGCTTGTGAATGCTGTGATGGTGGGGCAGATGGAGTGTCCCACAGGAGCACGGGGGGCTCCCCAGTGCTCCCGGCAGCAGACCCAGAAGTGGACCAGAAGCACTTCCAGTCCACTTCTTGGTGTGCCAGGGTGTGTGCTGGGGGGCCTCCCCATGCCCCTTCTGGCTGGGCAACTGGTGCCTCCTGGGTCTGGAGGCCAAGGAGGGGCAGCAGGGGGAACACGACCCCGCCGTGTGCTCACCAGCAGACCCGGAAGTGGGCCAGAAGTACTTCTACTCCATTTCTGGGTTCGCTGCTGAGCATGCATGGGGGCCCCTCCCACACACTCCTGTGGGATGCTCCATTCACCCCAGCATCACAGCGTTGATGAGCCACACCTGGTAGCTTGAGATATGTGGAAAAAACATTTAAAGCTGTGTTTATGGTCAAATTATGGATTCTTCAAATCAGTATTAAATCTTCAGACTCAGATTCGGCCAAACTGAATTAGGGACAGTGATCCAAATCAATGAATTGAATCACTGTCCCCATTTTGGGCTAAATTCAAATCCAAATTGAATACAGTCTGCTCCACACACCCCTAGTAAATATATAGTATACACCTTGAGTCACTGGAAGGAAAAATCATCTTAAACAGAGGACATCTTTTCCATATCTTTTGCCTTGGATAATAATTCCAAATATTACCTCTAGACATCTTGGCCTCATGATGCTTCTTTCCTACCTAATGAGACATTATGGGAAACACATTTTTCCCTTCCTTTCTCAGGTTATAATGACAGAAGTGACCCATCTGGAAGCCTCTTGTCATATAATACTGCCAGTTAAATCATGAAACCTCTAAAATACTTTTTTGGATCTTCAACTTTTCCAGCTAGTCATTATGTGACTGATAAAGACCTCTAAACACACCATTAATACTTAAAGTGCTATCAGTATTTTAAATTTCATACTGCAGAATCCAAGTTGTCATTCATCTATAATTCAAAAGACGTTGGAGGACAACAATTAATGGATTTCTATAACCCTCTAATCCATAAATTGCAGCCCCACATAAGGATTTAAGGCCAATGCAATTCAAATGAGATTTATGAGTAATGTTGCAGTTGGATTTGAGAGAATAGAAGATGCAAAAGCCTTTCAGCTTAATTCTGAGGGAACTATTTACATAACCATGTAATTATTTTGTATAAGTAGCTGTGGATCACAATTAATATGGCATCAGGAGAGTGAGTCTGTCCTTAAGGACACAAACATAGATTTACATTTAAGATATGTTCAGTGGCTGAGAGACTGGAAGTTAATTCTATATTATTCAGCATTTCACAAAAAACAATTTCCTAGTGAAAAGGGAAAACTGTTTCCTACTCCAAGCTTAACTTCAATACAAAACCATTCAGGTAATTAAAATACCCCTCTCAGCATGGTCACTGAACTATGCTGTTGACTTAACAAAAAAGTATCAGAGTGATGCATAAGTTTGATATTTTTCTCTAACTGCTTCCATAGTGCTTATGCTATGTTCCACACTCTTGCTATACAATATTCTGCACAACGTTAAGGGGGAAAACTGCTGTCAGGATTATAATGATGGTATCTAATCATGACTATCTGGTTATATGCATAGTATAGAAGTAAACTAGTAATATATGTGATTGTAGAACATTAACTGTACCAGAAGTGTGAAGTATAGAGACATATTACAAATGCTATTGGGATTCCTTTGAAATTATTCACTATAGTCTACAAATATGCAAAACGCATTACACACTGATTAATAGAAATGCAATAGATAGCAAATGAATAAATAATTACTGGACATATTTAAAAGCAATATCTATCTCAAATAGTTCACATAAAAAGCTATATTAGGTTTAAAACAGTGGTGAAAGCTTAGTTTATGATAAAAAAGACAGGAAATTTGACTTAAATCTGAAAATATTTTAATATATCCCATGGTTTGTTTGCATTACAGCACATATGGTATAAACTATCTATGGAACAAATTAACATATGGTATGTTTTTGTGTATGAATTTCATTTCTTCAGGGGGTGGAGGGGGGAGAAATTTCCTGTCAAAGAAAAAAGAGGTTGTATAATATACATTTTAACTATATCTCTTTAATGCATTGCTTATACAAATAATGCCAAATTCTGTTTTCACTTATGGTGTTATGAATGCAAAATAATTCCACAGAAGTTAATGGAGTCATACTGGGACAAAACTGGTTAAGCATGGCATAATCACATCTTGATGCCTTAGTTCAATGCATAAGTATCAGCTGGTGGCCCCTCTCTATACAGAACTCATACATAGACTGTGTCACTCAATAATACTTACTGGGCATTTATACATGTGCTCCAGGAGTGAGGGGGGGAGGGGGGAGGACTTTAATTAGAGCAGCTCCGAGAGCCACTCTAATTAAAGCACCCAGAGCATCTTGTGTATCAGCATCCCCATGCTTAAAAATGGTAGCAAGGATGCTTTAACTAAAGCTTGTTCAATGAGCTTTAGTAAAAGTGCCCCACTGCCATATTTAAGTGTGGGGACACTAATACACAAGACACTGGAGTCTGCTGGAGCACAGTAATTACCACAGTCCTACAGACTCGATTAATTGAGCCTGCTTCAATATGCTGTAATTACAGCACATTGGAGCAGCCTCGCTGCTTGTGTATAGGTACCCAATGGTGTTATCAAATAAATCTGTAGGTAGTCACTTTCTATAAAGCAATTTGATAAAGGAATGCATGGCATTTTTGTAAGAATATATCATATGGATGTTTCCCATATATCAGTATAACATATTGATCTGAGTGAAATATACCAATAAAGTATTTTTCACATATTTGTAAAATATGTACTTTTTTGTTGCTCAGTTAGGAACTTTTTGGAAGCATTGTGGTCTCTCATGTCAATACATGTAACATCATTATAGATTAGAGAGACAATGTCAGTTTGCAAACATTGCTAAATAAATCAATAATATGATATAGTACAGAAGTTCAGATTCTATCTGAAACTGTTCTGCTATTAAATGGATGGGCTCTTTAAAACCAAAGAAGGTCCTTATTACAGGGATTAATTTATAAATTGAGAGATGTGTACTGCTGAGCTTTGATTATGGGGCCACAAAAGGCCACCTCAGCCACTCTCGAGATCACTGACTCCAGAATGCTTGAGGTCTAGTGGACACACTTACTTATGTACCCAGGGCAACGGTGATGCACAGAGCAGTTCTGCTGCCACCATGCTGATTGCAGTGGTGGGGACAGCCACCACTATGGTGGTGGCCATTTTACATCCCCGCACAAAGACAGTCCCAGAAGCTGCTGCTCTGATCACCGCTCCCCTCCTCCTTCTAAAAGGTCAGCAACTGTTCTAACTCTTGTGTGTGAATGAGATGAGAATGATAAAAACATAGCAAAACTGCTTGGATCCTGGAGAAAGCAGAGTTAAATTTGGAGCACTTTGCTACATTTGTATCATTCTTGGCTCGTTCACCATAACAAATGGAAATTAACAGCTGTTGCCCTTTTAAAGCATCCCCCATTTGAAATGACTTCAAATCTACTTGTGTCCAGTGTCAAGGGGGCCTCAAAGAAGTTTCACTGCTTCATTTCCAAATGTAGAGTGGGAGTGGGTGGGCAAGGCATGCCTGACAACAGCACTTCCAAGACTGCTGCACAAACAGCATAGCCCAGTGCCGGATTATGACATTTCATAAATTTCATAGACATCAGGGCTGAAAGGGACCTCGGGAGATCATCGAGTCCAGCCCCCTGCCCAAAGGGCAGGAAGTCAGCTGGGGTCATAGGATCCCAGCAATATAAGCATCCAGTTTCATCTTGAAGGTGTTCAATGAAGGCGCTTGAACCACCTCCGGTGGCAGGCTGTTCCAGACCTTGGGGGCTCAGACAGTAAAGAAATTCTTCCTTATGTCCAGCCTGAAACGATCTTGAAGTAGTTTGTGACCATTCGACCTCGTCATCCCTTGGGGCACTCTGGTGAACAAACGTTCCCCCAGATGCTGGTGGTCACCCCTGATAAACTTGTAGGTGGCCATCAGATCACTCCTGAGCCTGCGCTTTTTCAGGCTAAAGAGCCCCAGGGCTCTCAGCCTGTCATCGTAGGGTCTGCTTCCCTGACCTCTGATCATGCGCGTGGCTCTTCTCTGGACTCTCTCAAGCTTCTCCACATCCTTTTTGAATTGTGGAGCCCAAAACTGGACACAGTACTCCAGCTGCGGCCTCACTAAGGCCAAGTACAGGGGGAGAATGACGTCCCGGGATTTGCTTGAGAAGCATTTATGGATGCAAGCCAGCGTTTTGGTCGCTTTACTAGCCGCCGCATCGCATTGCAGGCTCATGTTCATCTTGTGGTCAAAGATGACCCCCAAGTCTCTTTCTTCCATAGTGCTAGCCAACATAGCTGGGCTATGATGCTCGCCAGCTCCTTGAGTACCCTGGGGTGAAGATTGTCAGGGCCGGCTGACTTGAAGGTATCCAGCTTCTCAAGATGTTCCTTCACAAAGTCAGCATTAATGGAGGGCAGGGGATCACCCTCACCTGGGGGACCCCACTGGTCACAGGACACCACGATGAGTGACTTCCATCGATTACTACCCTCTGGGTCCGACCCCGGAGCCAATTTTCCAGCCAGCGGATCGTGGAGGACCCAAGGCGACAATTGGCCAGTTTCTCCAAGAGGCGATCATGGGACACCAGATCGAAGGCTTTTTTGAAGTCAAGATATATGACATCAATCTCTTCTCCCTTGTCCAGGTGATAGGTCACCTGGTCGTAGAAGGAAATGAGATTGGTCAAGCAAGACCTACCCGCAACAAACCCGTGCTGGCTATCCCTTAAGATGTTGACGTCGGCCAGTCCATTAAGGATGGCCTCTTTAATAAACTTTTCTAAGATCTTCCCTGGGATAGAAGTCAGGCTGATGGGCCTATAGTTAGCCGGATCCACTTTCCTCCCTTTCTTGAAGATAGGCACCACATTGGCCTTCTTCCAGTCTTCGGGCACTACACCAGAGCGCCAAGAGTTTTCAAAGATCCGTGCTAGAGGCCGGGCTATGATGCTCGCCAGCTCCTTGAGTACCCTGGGGTGAAGATTGTCAGGGCCGGCTGACTTGAAGGTATCCAGCTTCTCAAGATGTTCCTTCACAAAGTCAGCATTAATGGAGGGCAGAGGACATGGTAGGTCCCTAAACAGTATCCATTTTAAGAGGCCCCATATGATAAAAATAATCCACGAAATCCACAAAAATGGATTTTCATGAAATTTTAAGATGAATTATTGTTATTTCTGCACAAATGTATGAACTCAATATGAATAATAACTGTGGAGTCATATATATGTATATTTTGTCATATTAGAACAAAATCTCCATGTTTAGAGAGTCATTTTCCCATATCTCCTTTATCTCCTTTATTTACCAACTGATTATTATAAAACTTGATACTGAGTCATTTTTTGTCTTATTTAGAGGCCCCTCATATTGTGAGGCCCCAAGATGTAGCTTAAGTAGCTTAAGCCTAAATCCAGCACTGGCATAGCCATTCCTAAAGCCTCTTTGGCCTAACTGCAATGCAGGTCCCTTAGTGCTTACAAATTTCTTCATGCTCTCCTGCAAAGTGCAGTAGTATCAGAATACCATACTAGGAGTGCTAGGGATGTGCTATGGATGTGCTTGAAAATAAATTTCTATTTCAGTCTTCTGTGTTCCCAGGTCCATTTCTTAAATTAAAATGAAAGAAAGAAAGAAAAAGAAAATGAGAGGAAGAAATGGGAATAATGCAAATTCTGTGATTACTTTAATTAACTTTAACATAACAAGAAATGTAATGTCCTATATACAGAGGACGATCAGTTACATTTTTATGTATTTACATTAAACTGAGGTAATTCATAATGGCTATGTGATGAATGTCAGGAATTTTTAAATAATGGAAGCACTCTGATACAAAAAATGGTATAGATATTGTGAACAGGGACATTCATTTTTTCTAGTAAGATTTTCTATTAAAATGAGGATGGTTAAAACTGTCAAATATACAATATAGTAATTCTTTGCCATACACAATGGTAAATACTCCCTGACATCAGGAAGATCTGTATGGAATATTCCAATATGGTTTCTCCAAGGTTCATGAAGAATAGAACAGAAATACTTCTCCTTGACATATTTTTACTTTGAAGTCATCAAATTCACAGTTGTCCTTGCCCCCTGTGATCTCATCAGTGCCCTCATTATTATATGCAGATGCCTTAAAGGCATTTCTGAAACACACTTCAATTGTTTGACAGAGCAAAATGAATACTGAGTAATATGTAATAATAGTGAATTAAAAGCAGTTCTTAATCCACTGTGACATTTATGTGCTTTTCAAATAACTCTAAAATTTATTGGAAGGTGGGGGGAGTTTCTACTGCTGTAAGCAAACCACCAGCGGCATCCTTGTTATCTGTCTTGATTGATGGTAACCCATTTGTCCCTTTCCTGACTGTGAGGAATCTCTGTTTTGTATTTGACTTGGGGTTGTCCTTTGAGAGCCTTTTGCAATATTCTGAAAGTTTCATTTGTTATCTCTGGAATGTTGCACTGTTAAGGCTAATGCTGTCTCTGGAAGGCCTTGAAATGTTAATTCAAGCTTTGGTTGCATCAACTTATCCTTGCTTACTGAAGCCTCTTGTTTTCTGGGCTGACAGAAACTGTTTGCATAAAATACAGTGCCTTGAAAATTCAACAGCCAAAATGTTACCCCATATTAAATGTGTTCATTATATGGCTCATCATTTTCAAAGGCACTGCATTGGTGATGGTTATAATGCTCTTCTTTCAAACTGTATAATTCCCCAATCAGCCTTTAAAACCTGGAGTTTAAGGGACACCAAGCTCTTTGTCCCCTTTGCTAGAAAAATTGGCAGCGTGAGACATGAAGCTTAGCACTTATGAACATAGGGAAATGTAGTGTGTGAGACGCAAGGTAACACTATACATGAACTGAGGTTTCAAGGAGATAATTTGATCATTAATACCATAGTGCTTTACTGCTACAGTGTGACAAAATGCCGTGGAATATTTATGTTTTAAGCTGATTCCATCCATTTGCTATTTCATCTGTGGAATAAATAAATATAGAAGAGGATTTATATGGAATTTTTTGTTCTTACTTATGATGATCCAGAACCTAGGAAACTCTTTGGTATACATTGAAAAATAGGATCAACTGTATTCATTTTGACATGGAAAAGGAGGATAATTATTGACAAATGGCTTAGGTTGAAACAAAGCTAAGAAAAAATATTTTGTGCAACAGGAGATTATGATCTGGTTTCACAACAAGTGAAGCTAAAGCCCTTAGGAAAGTAGTTATGTCTCTTTGGGGCACCTTGATGCAGTCTATACATATAAAAATTGTAAACTTATTGTCAGAATTATATATATATAATATATGTAATTATACATGCTCCTACGATGAGCCCAGTATTTGCTAGGGCTGTGCAAAGCTTCTGGTGCTAATTTGATTCAGAGGAGATTCGGCCCAATTCGGAGGCCAAATCTCTGAATCTGAATTGAACCAGGAGACCAATTAAAAGGCCTGAATAGATTCAAAGCTCTCTGAATCAATTCAGAAAAGATTCAGAGAGCTTCAAAGTTTTGTGCAGGCCCCGATCGCTGCCACAGGGAGCTAGGACTCTTTGCCCGTAAGTAGGGGGCGAGGGAGAGCTGGAGGAAGGTGGAGGGGACCATGGTGGAAATCCCTGCCAGGCCCCATCCCCTGCCTGCTCCCCCAGCCCTGAGTGCCCTGCTGACCCCCACCCCGCCCATGGCCGCCCCACCTGGCCCCAGCTCCCAGTTTAATTTAAAAAAAAAAAGCCCCTCCTCACTGTCTCATGCCAGGTTGGGGGGGGCATCCCCTGCTCCAGGCTGCATGGGGGGCTCTGCCATGAGCCCCCATCCCCTGCCTGCTCTCCTATGGCTGCCCTGCCTGGCCCCAGCTCCCGACTCTTTAAAAAAAAAAAGCCCCGCACTCCCCGGCTGCTGCAGCCACCATTGGGGCTTCTGGGGGCTCATGGCCCCCCACACAACACGGGACAGTGGGGATCACCCCCCTCTCCCTCACCTGGTAGCAGCAGGCTGCTTAATGCTGTTTTAAAGTGCCAACAGGCTGGGGCTGGGTGGGGCAGCCATTGATTGGGATGGGGGAGTGGGTGGGGGATGGGGCCTGTATTATTTGGAGATTTGTCCAATTCACTTGCGGCTGAATCAATTTAGGACAATGATTTGAATCACCGAATCAAATCACTGTCCCCCCAAATCGGCCAAATCCAAAGCAAATACTAGCCGCTTCACACAGGCCTAGTATTTACCCAGAAGAGGTAGATAAAATTGAAATGTTTTATCTCAGTTTTGACTTTTGACTTTTTTAACAAGTTTTACAAAGTAGGTTCCCTTTGAACTAAAAGAAATATCCTTATCAATCTGAAAATGACAACACAGGGTATTTTCAATTTTTTAAAACCCATTTCAGTTTTTTTATGACATTTTTACATGCAAAGCTCCCATTTTTATGATGTGTTATTTTCTAAGAAAAAATATGATCAGTTGCTTCTTTATCAGCTCGGTTAATCTTCACTCTCACAGATTAACAAATACAATACATATGCAGATGAGCTAGTGGAGATGGAATTGCCAGGACTATTCATCAATATCATTCTTATATCTATTTCTGAAATTTCCAGATATATTTGAGTATTCTACCCTCTACTGAATGACTAGGACACAGTAGAACTGACAGGACATTTGCAATGGTGACTGAGCAGTGGGCACCTTACCTAGAGACAATATCTGAGATGTCTTTTTGAAAAAGAATATCAGTGAAACAATGTGAATGAATGTACCATCTGAGGGTCATTTACATCTGGAACATTATATGTGTACAATGTGGATTTTTGACAAAGCAGGTGAATGCATTTCTGGTGGGGAACTAATTTCTTTCAGGCAGAGAATCCTGAGTTCTTTGCAGGTGCCATGCTGCTCTTATCCCTGTGTGTCTGTACCTGCCCTCAGTATCACAAAGAGGCACCTTCTTCACTCTTCAGGGAACAGATTTTGCTATCAATAAGGGCAGGTGTGTCCCCTGGTTCACCATGAAGCTCAGTGGTCCAAGATTATACTTCTAGTATGGTTCCTAATGTTTTGTTTAATATGTATCCCTTGGGCATTAATATATCCTTTAAATTGCACCCTACAGGCCATACAATCATTTTCTGCAACATTTTTTAAAAAACAGCCAGATTGACAAGACTGTTGGATCTCCTTGTTAATAGCTCTCTAAGAAGTATTTAAGTTAAGGATGCATCCTGATATTTTCTGGGTCTGTGCTTGTCTGCGCATTATCTAATAATTCACACATAGACTCAGCATATATTTCCTGTTTAGTGCGAGAACAGCACAAGAATACTTTTGCATTTCACAGCCCATGAGCATGAT
The DNA here is from genome assembly GCF_000455745.1 of Alligator sinensis. NCBI lineage: Eukaryota > Metazoa > Chordata > Crocodylia > Alligatoridae > Alligator > Alligator sinensis. Next base: position 769,736 of record NW_005842051.1, read on the forward strand.
ATTATCTACGCACCAAGGTTTCTGTTTCAAAAGGCCCAAGCAAAAGAGAGAAGGTACTAAATTTTACAAAGTTTACAAAGTTTTGAACTATTTACCAAGTGTTGAAAATACTGCCAATTTTAAAAGGTTCCAGTGCTTTTCTTCCCAGTATACTCATTTCAGAGTCATGCTGTTCAACTTTTTATTCAAAATAAACAAAACAGTAAGTTTTCATCTTTTAAATCAGAATAACACATTTTTGCAAGTTATTGTGATGGCTAGGTATTCACTCACTTCACAGAAGCACAATGAGGATTAATTAATTTATTTGGACAAAATGAACTCCTTTGAATAGCATAATATGCCCAGGCTTTTTTGTGAGTATGCAGGCTTTTGTGGATATTACTTAGCACTTTACAACTTTAAATCATGTGTTAAGTAATATCCACAAAAGCCTGCATACTCACACAAAGCCTGGCCATATTATGCTATCCAAAAAAGTAACATCAGTCTTTTGGTTTTAATGCTGTGTACAGTCATTAAAGCTTAATTCTATTATAACAACCTAAAATCTACCACTGTGACAAGGTAAGAAACATTTGTATAATACATATTTCCTGCATAAACAGAAATTTTTGTCACATGCATAATATTTCATGACTCATCTATTATGCGACAGGCTTTCCAAAAGGAACTAATGCCCATTTCCAAGGTGACTTTTAAACGCCAGCTATGAAATCTGAAATTGCTGGCCAAAGCTCAGTGAACAAACATCTGCTAACTGGGGGATCTGTCCATATAATAAGCCCAAAATATTTAGTGGAGATTAGAAGACAAGTGCCATCCCCAGTTGACTGAAGCAGCTTGCTTAACTATGTAATGCATTACTAAGAAATCTGTATAATAAAAACTATTGAAAATGCAAGTACTTTATGAACATTCTGAACAGTATGTGCCTTTCATTTCACCTTCTCATTTTGAATAATTAAAGGAACGTTCTTATTAACAAACATTATGAACAGCAGAATTTGCTTAAGTTTACATCTAATAGTGCATAAATATTTGGATATAAATTTTTTAAGGAATTATTTTTAGTAGGGATTGTGAAAAAACATAGTTTAATCTCATATGAAAAAGCAATTAAAAACATCTGCTAAATATAAAGCATGTATATTTTAAATACATTTTCTCTTGTAACTTCCTCACTGAGAGAGACATGTGAAGTAGGTTTTGTCAACTGATGAGTCTTCATAAAGGCAGCTTTGCATATTGCCTATTAATATTCATGGACAGACACTTCAGGAAGTTCTCCCAAATCACAATTTGCAAATCACAGTATGGAGCTAACATTTCCAGAGGGCACAGCACATTTTTATGAGACCCCGTTTAGTGCTGGGTCACTAAATCCTTATAAATGAACTCAGATGCATTTTTTATAAACTTTCAAAGAATGTACCAAATCTCACCATTTGAATAAGAATTTAACTTAGGAGCTTATTATGTTATTTAAGAGGCTTGGTTTAAAAATTATTCAAATGTAATAAGTAAATCTTATTCCAGAAATGTCTTTCCTGATCATGTTTTGAACCTTATTCCTGCTAAGCTTTGTGCTTTCATAATCCCTTCTTTTTAATTCTACTTGTTTTGCTAGGAATTTAGAAGCTTACCATTTAAAAATAAATAGTCCAGAAAAATCAAAGTAACGGAGCAAAAGTTTTAGCCAGTTTAAAAATATGCAGTGTGAAAGGGTGGGTCCTCGACCAGTCCTATTCCCAGATGAAGAGGAGTAATTTATTGTATTAGGGCTAAGAGATGATGCTTGCAGTATAGTTTTGGAATATCACACACCCCTAATCTTTTCCATGTTACTTGCTATTGATTACTTCATGCAATATTTATAAAATATTAAGAAGTGGAGCATTGTCTTCCAGAGTACTTTAATTTACAGTCAATATGAAAACACTGCAATGGATACTCAGCTGACAACTCTCTACACCACTTGTGGCTTACTGATTTTAGTCCATTTTTTAAAAGTAACCTTGTGAAATGTTCTCCATTTAATGATATTTTTGTTAGACTGGACTGAAAGGGACAGTAGGGAAATCTTAATAGATGGCTTGTATCGTGACTCACAAATAAAGACCAGTGGCAGCAACTGTTAGTGCTATATTTCCACAACTTGACACGTCTTTAAGGGCTCTAAATGGTTTCGGCTCTAGTGACTGGACCAGAAAAAATGTTGAAAGCCAGATAAATGGCCTAGTTTGGCTAAGCCAACTGTGACTTCATGAGATTGCAGAGGCTTCCAACTGTCAACGTTCAGCAGCTATAGCAGATTTTGGACAATAAAAGGAAATAAGGTGATGAGGCAAAGATGAACTACATAGGAGCCACAGAGGATAAACAAAAGTAACTTATTAGATCATTCTTTTACAGGAAATATTGTTTACTTTTTTTCATTTACACATGAACAACTATTATAATTTAAATCCAAATGTGTCATTCTAATTTTTTTTTCCACATACCTATTGTCAAAAGTGGCTGTAATCTCATGCAGATGAGATATTGATCCGTTGCCGATGTTCACGGAGCGGCCAAAGGGGAACCACATTACCAGCTACAAACTCCATCAATCATAGTCTCCTTAATAACAGCACTTAAACGATCTCTCTCGGTATTAACTTATATTGTATCTCTGGCTAGAATCCAAGTTTCAATAGAAAAGGATCCTTTTGAAGAGAGAGTTTTGTGGCCACTGTTGATCACTTAAATAAAAAGACTCCTGCTTTCTTGAGTGCTTTGGCTACAGTAATTAGTCTGTATTACACTCATTAGCTTGATTTAATCCAATTAGTTCAACTGGAATAGAAAGAAAAAGAATGCCTTCATTTTCTTATGAATATCAAAGAAACTTAGCTTGATAAAGCAGAACATGGACATAATTCAGGGATGTAAAATCTAGAGAATGTCTCTGATTGCATCATAGCAATTGTAATAATGTGGTTTTTAACTGTAAAGGCAGGCATATATTTTACAATCACTGATCCAATTCTGGCATCAGAATTTCACATAGGATTTCAATGATGGTTCCATTGTGCACAGACATCTAAGAGTAGAATTTAGTACAAATCTTTTAAGCTATATTTCTAGATCATATTTTCCTTCACCTTTGCTCAATACAGGTTTCAGACACAAAATAGGGCACCAACACTATTATGCTTTGCTTTTTAAGTGCTATAAAATAAGTAATTCCAACAATTCCAAAAGAAGCTGCATCATATGGACATTTTTTATTACAACCCAAAATAGACATTAACCAACATTTTAAAATATCTTTATACACTTTAAAATTTAAATTTAACAATTACATAAAAATCAAAACACACTGAAGTCCAGTAACATTTCATTGTACAGATATCACTTCCATATTCAACTTTATTCTTTGAAGGATATGGAATCCTTGGTCTTAAAGAAATATCAAAAGACAATGGTTGGAATAACATCATCAGATTTCAAGAATATGCTTTAGCTGTTGAATTGAAAATACTGGATCAACGATGTCAGAATTCTTACTGAGAGGGAATTCTTTGGCTCTTTAGGGAGCATATTACTGACATTATTCTCCATTGGAAAGAGTAGAATAGACAGTCACTTTACTTGGTTTTAAATTGTCAAGTGTATAACTATGGTGGTTGTCTTAACTGTAAAAAGGTTTGTTCTGAGCACAATAGCCATTTGTATTAGCTATCTTGAGCTAAAATCCTAATGGCAATAAGGCACTGTAACACTGTAATTTCTCTCTTTCAATGGTGTTCATTTCTATAGAGTTCAACTTGACTACGCATATCAAGGAAAAAAAACCAACTACTTTTTCCCTGTGCCCATTACGAATAAGGTTAGTTATAACACTATTAGAGAAAGAAAAAGTACACACACATTTCACCTTTTTGCAGTCAAGATAAAGCTTATGAAAAGTATATGACTTTGTTTTTGCTGTTCTACTTTCCTATAAATTTCTAACAGGTTGACTTCTCTGAAGACTATTTCATGAGGCACCTTTGCTGTACTATTACAGAAAGTATAGATATTTTGCTCTCTCATGGAGTTTTTACTTTTTCTTCTTTTTTATGTTTTTCTCATTCTGAAATAAGTCATTCATAGCTTGACTAGACAGTCAAGTGTTCATCTGGAATTTTTTTTAAGAATAGTATGAAATTTCCCAGAAAACTTATTTGTGCAAAATAAATCAATCTGCAATATCTTTTAGGGCCTCATCCTTTTCATATTGAAGTCAATGGAATGACTCCATCCATTTTAATGATTTTCAGTTCAAGCCCAAAAAGCAGAATTCAACTCATTAGTGCAGTATTACCTTGTTTTTCATATCTTTATATTTTTTATTGTTTTACAGTTTTCTATAATAGATGAGATGATACAAAATGTTTATGAATGGGTAGAGAAATCCATTCATTGACCTAAGATCTCCCCCAACTATGCATTTGGCCCAAAAAACATCTTCCTCCCAAAAAATTATTGCCTCAAGCAACAGACTGGAGAAACGGTCTGAAATCAGTCAGATGAAATTCAGTAAGTACAAAGCCCTGCACTTGGTATGGAATAACTGCATGTGCAAATGCAGACTGACGAATGACTGGTTTGGCTTCAGTACTGCTGAGAAAGACCTAGGATTACAGTGGACATAGGCAAATATGAGCCAACAGCATGCTCTTGCTGCTAAAAAAAACAACAGCATCCGGGGTTGTATTAACAGGAGAGTCACTTAAACACTACTCAGCTAGTGAGGCCTCACCTGGAGTTCTGTGTCTAGTTTTGGGCCCCACTTCAAGAAGCATATGGACAGTTTGAAAGGAGTCCAGTGCAGAGCAGCAACAAAAATGATCAGGGACCTGAAATATAAGACTTATGAGTAGGGACCTACCAAAACTGCAATTTTCAAGATTTCACAGAAAACACAAATTCTGGCATTGCCTGTGAAAGCAGGCAACATCCACAAAATCCACAAAAAGAAAAGGAAAACTTACTAAAAATAAAATGCTGGCTCCCCAAAGGGAGCCATCAGTCCTCATGGTGCTGTGCCCTGGCCACGTAGCCTACTAAGGGAGGGGAAGGGGGCCTGGAGGCTGCCAGCACACAGGGGAGTCCAAGATGGCTACCACCCCGCCCCTCACAACTGATTGGCTAAGAGGGCTGCCTGTAATGCGGCCCTCTCCAACGATCATCAGCAAGGGACAGAGCTGTATGATGGACAGCTCACACAGCCAATCAATGGCACAAGGCAAGTCCACCAAGGCCCCTTGGTCAATCAGAGACATGGGAGGGGTCCAGCCAGATAAGCCCTCAAAAATGGCAGCCAGCCCCGTGATTTGTCCATGAAATTGGCTAGCTGCTTCCTCAGGTTGGGTAGATGTCTACTTATGAGGAAAAGCTGAAAGAACCAGCATTATTTAGTCTGGAGAAGAGAAGATTCATGGAGTGGAGAGAGGATATGATTCACTGAAGAGCAATTCCAGAGAGGATGGAGATGAGCTTTTGTTGGTGGTCACAGTGGACAAGAGCTCAAAGCAATGGCCTCAAGCTGCATCAGGGGAAATTTTGGTTGGAGATTAGGGGGAACTTTTTTGATTATGAGAATGGACAAGCACTGGAACAGGTTACCTAGAGAAGTTGTGGAATCTCCATCCTTGGAAACTTTCAAAACCAGTTGAGACAGACACTTGGCTGGAAAGATTTATTCAAGGATGATCCTGCCTTGAGCAGAAGGTTGGACTCGATGGCCTTTTAAATTGTCTTCTAGTCCTACTTTCCTATGATCCTATTATATTTCCTGGACCATCAAAGTTAAAATATCATTCTTACACTAAATAAATCAACATATTCATACAAGAGACCCTGAACAATGTTTTCAGAGGTGCTATATTTTTCTTCATGTTTCTGTATATATGGAGGTAATGTGTATTTCAGTACTAAAATACACAGTGGGTGCATCTGCACATGTGCTTTACTCCAGAGATGACTAAATAACTCTGCAGTAAAGTGTCACTGTTTATACATGCACAAATATTAGAGTGCAGTAAATTAATTAACTCCACCATATTATTGGAGGCAGTAGTATCTTATAGCAGAGTAATTTAGTACAATGAAATGCACATGTAGGGGCTGGCTGGGGCACAAGGATACTAAAGTGTGGGGGCTGCCTGCTGCAAGGCTCTGCACTTTAGCACTCTCCCAGCCAGCCCCTCTGCTCCCAATGCCACCACCTGGAGCCCAAGGAGGACCCCCTGAGCCTACTGCCAGCCCAGGGCTCCTCTGCCCCAGCTCAAAATGGTGCTGTGTTGGGAATACATGTAGATGCTGTGCCTGGGAGCAGCTGACTGGCTCTAATAGCTCTGGAGTTTAATTAATTGTGTTAATATCACATGTAGAAGCACCCAGTGTGTACTTCTCTGTTCTGTCTCTCAATTGTCTTATTTTATACTGTTTATTATATGGTGATGTACTGCATGAGGCTTTTCATATCTCTGGGGATTCCAGACTAAGATCTTGCTGTGAAATTAAAAGGAAACTACTATTCATTTTCAAGGCTAATAAAGAAGGCTGAAGATCATTTTTGCCCTTTTAAAGTCAGCATAAGAGGAATTCTATTTTCTTTTGTGGGTCTAATTGGAATTTTTTTAGCTGTAAATGGTGCTCAGCACTTATGTTTAGGTCGTAATTAAATTTCCCCTTCAGTGTAGACATTGAGGCTATGAACAGACATTCAGGTTAGATGATATTAAAAATGGCCACCCAATCTAACTTAATTCACCCAGGTGCAGACCTTACACTAGTTAGATAGATGTACATGTGAAGTGTACAGAAGTTTAGGACAGTTAGATCAGTTTAAAATTGCTGACCCCAGCAAGACCGATGTAACTGAACTTCTCTACAGTTCCCAGCACAGCCCAGAGACTGGGAAAGTCCAGCTGCTGGCCCCAGCCCCAGGGCTGTGCTTTTCCTACCCTCTCCATGGCACTGGAGTATCCTCCCAAGTGGGAGGATACAGACAATCCCCTCCCCTGGACCAGCCAGATGCCCACTTTCCACAACCCACCAAACTCTGCATTTCACAAACTGCTCTCAGTGCTAGTTTTATCAGTGTTCACTCATGATGGGAGCTGGAGAAGTAAGTTGCAAGGGGTGGAAGGGATGGTGGGGTAGGTTCCCTGGGGAGGGTTGTTTGCCTGGGGGTTGGGGGTTTAAAAATAGCCCCTGGTCTCAGGAAGTTGGGGAGAGGGTCCCCCTCAACCTCCAAGTCTCTCAAAGACCACATGAGCCTCCCTAATCCTGCCAAACCCTTCTGGGCCCCAGAACCCCCCCCCCCCCACCCCCACCTCCCCCCCCCCACCCCCACCCCCCTCACTTGTCCCTCTAATCCCCCAGTCCCTGCCATAGACTTGCCACCCTTGATCCCCTGCAGATCCCCATATCCCATGCCAGAGCCTGCTAGGACCCCTAGTACCCCCAAGAGCTGCCCCCAACTCCCCAATAGCTCTCCCCATCCTGACTTACCTTAGATTGGGTTGCTATTTTTAATGCAATCTAATGTCCCCCTAACCTCTCTGAATGTCTGTGTGCAGTCTAAGTGTGCACACAGAGACTGAACATGCACAGTAGGCTTGGAACCAACTAGGCAGAAACACAGCTTGTATACCCTCAGGCCCACACATGTAAGTTTAGGAAAAGTTGCTACAGGGAGGAAGGAGAGAAGAGCTTCTTGCTTCTACATTTACTCTAGGATGCTGGGGACCCAACTTCTAGGTCTCCCCTTGCCCAAGAGTGCTTTGAATTGTGTCTCTTTGACTTTCTAGCAAATGCTCTAACCACCATACCATAGTTTAGGCATTATGCAGTCCCCACTGCAGAATTCCTTTTGAGGATGAGCCACTGCATTTAATAATCTTTGGATAACATTGTAATTGTGAATGTGATGCTTGGAAAAATGTATAACTTGTTGATAACCCTGATACATAGTGTATGTAGTGTAGTGTACTGTAGTGCAGGGTAGTGGGGAAACTTCTGTCCCAAAAAGGGGATGGGAGCATTTGGACCCAGATAGTGCCACTCAGGCTTCCCTAAGTTGCCTTGGGAGAAGTCTATAGAGATGAGCTAGCTAGGAATCTCAGCAGGTAAAGACAGAAGCAGCCAAAGCAGAACCCTTTGGGCACTCAGATAAAGTGCTGAAGTTTGGGCCAGACTTTCTTTACCCTGCATTTATTAGCTGTTTGCTACAATTATTCCTCTTCTCTTCCATAGCTTTTAAACTCAGCTTCACTGCACAGCTGCCCCTTTTATACTCTCCTTCTCTGCCTTGTCTCCCCTCATTCATCTTCCTTTCCCTTTTCTTTCCATTTAGCTGATCTTCTCTCAACCTAATCTATTTTTCCTTTCCCCCACAAAGTACCATGGAACTACCATGCTGTTCGCTATCATCCCATTTTTCTCTCTGTTTCTGTGTTGTGCCTCCTTCTGTGCCCTATGCCTATCTGTTTAGATTGTAAACTGTTCCAAGATGGACTTGCCTAGTTTTCTGTTTTTGTAAAGTGCCCACCATAAGATGGCTCTATTCTGGTCCATAGGCCCTTCTAGAAGAAAGATGACAATGCTGGTGATAAAGAAAAACAAGAAGTAAAATATTCTTAGGATGTCACCATTTCATTTTATTGTGTAAGGGACAGATTTCATGAAAACACAGCTGTCCTATTCCTTCTACAAACATTGAGTGCTCAAAACTGTAATGCAGTTGCTATTTTGGCATGTGCCCAGGGTATGTCCAGCCCTGCTCTCAGGCATGTTTGTTGGAGCATACAGCACACTAGGGAGGGCATGTTTTTACAGCGCTGCAGGGTGCAGTTATGCCCTCCCACTCTGATCATTGAAGATGCTGAATACTTCCCGTAAAGTTTTCAGTGCCTTCAACTCCTATGAAGTCAACTAGATTTTTTATTGCTCCCAGCATCTCACAGCAAATTCTTCTCAGCTCTTATTGCCCATGTTTCACCGACTTGCATATAGTCAGACATTCTGCCAACATTGTGCTCTTATATAATCTGAAACAATTTGAACCCCATAAAATTGGACAAGCTATTTTTTTTAGCTTGACTTCTATAAAAAAAAATCCTGTAATGATCAAATTTCATCAAATATATCAATTTGGAAAGTCCAAAGTGGTGTCCAGTAATCATTATGTACAGTTTTCATCTTAAAACATCTTCAGGGGCATGCACCAGTAATAGTCAAGCCAAGTATTGTTTAAATTCATTTTATCCTTCTACCTTTGCTGCTGAACATTTTAAGTAACACAGATCTACAGCAGGAAGCTTAATAGGGATGCTGTTTCCATAACAACAAATAGGATTTGAGCAAAAACACAATGCTCAGTGGTTACTGTTCTTCACAGCAGATAAAAGCAGTTATTCAAAATTACAAGCAGCATGACATTGAAAAAATAAATTAAAGCAAAGGGTGCTAACAGCTCTGTTCCATATTTAGTAAATGTTTAACTTGTAAATACTTGAGGGGCAGCTGTAGGGTCCCAGAGATTTACTGTATTCTTCATGTCCAGTTAAATAATGACCTGAAGAAGGAGAATTGTCTCGGACATTAGTTTTTGGGGTACAATTATGAGACAAGGCAGTAACAATCAGGTGAGCCAGAGAAACACTCAGTCTGTAGGACCCAATTTATATTATATTAATTTGGAAGACTTAAAATCAAAATCTGCGTTTGGTGACCCTGTTTATTATTTCAACAGGGTTATATGTATGAAACAGAATGTAATAGTGTTTGTACATATCTTTTTTTCTTTTTATATTCAGTATTTTGATCCTTCTATTGTTTTTGAACACTTCATATTATCTTGAAAATTACAAAATTATTCACATATTATTTTCCCTCTAAGGTAACTATTTTTCTTTTCTTTTATAGAAGTAAAAATGTAAGTGTTCATGTTGTGGTATATGAAACAGTGACACTGTGTATTGATTAGTACTGATGAGAAATGAAAATAAGTGTGTTTTAGACCCACAGGTAGTGTTTATGCTTCTTTTTTTTTTCTGTGGGAGTAAAATTTAGTTTTAATGGGTAAATAAAATGGCATAGAGAACAGCTACATGATATAGCTTCTATTTCCCCTTTTACATATTGCAAAATGTACCAGTCAGATGGGAGTTGAATTTAATAGTGGAACAAGATCTGACTCATCAGATTTCCTTATGTAGATTTTCAAAATGCAGTCCTCTGGGATGATGCTATCCGCAGTGATACTGATAAATCAGAATTTATGTAGCAATATCCTTAGCATCATTTGAGAAAGAAAGCTCGGTAACAAAGACAGAGACAAAGAATCCCTGTTCAACTCAGAATGCCTTTCCAACCCTGTCACTTCATTAATGGATGAATTTTAAGTGTGTATTTTGGCTCTATTTTCAACTGGTCATTATGGATAAGGTAAAACAGACAATTTTTACACAGTTGGCTTGTTCACATAACACTAAGTTCATGGCAACATGCCAGGGAACAAGCCAGTTCAGACAAACAAAATAGAAATGGAAGTTCTCAAAATAGTGATTGCAAGGAAATCTTTATAAACTAAACTATGATCGATCCATTCACACTGTGCTTCTACCTCCTCAACTATATCTTGCAATGAAAAGCAGGAACCATTATTGACTTCTGCTTTGTTTTCCTCATTCACAATACCACACGCTTCACATAAAAGAATTACTTGATATCCAGGCAATATATTAGTTATAGATGTCCCTGTTACCACAGAATGGGGTCTTCATAATTGCACCAGAGCAGATAATCGGGCAATTAGAACTATAGAAGTTGACAAAGTAGCAAGCTTAGATGAATAACATGCCCATTTCCTAAAGGAAGTAGAGAAGAGAAATAAAACACTGTCTGGGGAAGCATTTTAATACTTTACTGAGGATGAATGGCTGTATCCATAAGATATACATAATAAGAGATGAGCTATCTTAGCTCCCACATTCAAGAAGTAGATAAAGGGAAAAATATACTAGACATATGTATATCATGTGTCTGTTATATGGATGATATTAAGCACATTAATAAAGACAAATAACATTGGGGGAAGATGGGATAAACTGCAGATAACAGACATAATTATCTGCTCTGAGAAAAGCAGACATATTTTACTGATATATGTTTTATGTCATGTAAATGTAACTCACTAACAGGATCTGACCTGCTGCCAGGCCCTAGTTAGAATGGGGTAGGTTCAAATTTAGGGGCTTAACAGCAACCCCAGTAAATAAAAGTTTAGTTGTCAATGAAAAAGTTTATAGTAAAAATAAATTATTGGGTTGGCAATGCTGCTAGCCTATAGCAATGGTTTTATACCATACTGCCCTCCCCCCAGAGGTCCCCCATTCACCCCCACACGCTGATGCACCTGGCCACACCCTGATGCCCTTGGTCATACCCTGCACCATAGTACTACCCCTAGATTTACCCCTGCCAGCCCCGCTTCTCCTTTCCTTGCATGGATCCCCAAGGAAACCTACTTGTAATCCAGCAGTGTTAGGAGCAGTAGACAGGATCCAGCAGCAGCACCAGCACATAGTTAGGGGAGGGATCTACAAAGTCCAGATAAAAACATCCTTCAGAGTTCTGTCCACACTCATTCTCAGACACCAGGTGGCACTGTTGTGTTTTAACACGTATAGCCACTTTCCCACAATGAACCTTCAATCAGTTCTGGATGCATAGGGTTTTGAAGGATGTCTCAAGGTTTTAATGGATTTACAGACAAGCTCTTTAGACCCATTTTTTATTGACCATCCATAAATTTACAGACGGTTGGCAACCCTGCAAAACAGTCAAGATTAAAAGGTCTTAAAGAAATTCATGAGACAGTCCACTCATATGATTTTTCTTGAAAACAAAACTTCATCCAGTTATAAGTCAGTTCTCTAGCTATGTATTATGCTTCTATTCTTGTCAAGAATAGATGACAATTTGAATTGTTTGAGATAGGAAAAGACATAGAGTACTGCACTGAGAATAATCTAATTTTGTTAAAGATTTTAACACTTACCTATGCATTCATTTATTTGGGTGTCTCCAAACAAATGTCAAACTAGATCACAACAGTCACTAGAAAGAAAAGTTTAGTGGCTTATTCAATAGGCAAATCAAGGGATTGCAATAGGCAAATCAAGGGATAAGAAAAAATAATTTTGCTAGGAATAATGTTGTGTAAATAACTGATACTATAGTATCAACTTCCACCTCTGTCCTCCAAAAACAAGACTTGAGAAATTAGATATCTAGCTAAAAGCACAGAGACTGCAGATGGAGCATGCATTTATAATTTGATAACATTAATGTATGATTTTGATCAAACTGAGAATGATTTCAAATACAAGTTGGAAAATTAAATCCTTACGGAGGCATAAATAGATGTATTTATATCCAGGGAAATGAATTAAAGAAAAAAAAGCATTTGGGATAGAAGAAGTTGAAAAGATGAAGCATTTGGCATTGTAGTGGTAACATTAAAAGCATATTTGCTGAAGTGGTGCAAGAACTTGACCTGCTGTCCACATCAACGTTAAAAAAAAATCTACATGAGAGGTATAGATTTAATAGAATTATGGGTATGTAAAAGCAGGGGAGATTTGAGGGAAAATCACAAATGTTTTACAAGTTAATTAAAGTGAGATTTTGATTTGGAAAAAAAGAGACAGCAAAACATTTTATTGCCTCATTAGCAGAGGTAAATAAAAGGAAAGTAATAAGATGGCAAGTTTTCAATTTGCTAAGAAGCATAATGGAAACATTGTCACATCCAAAGAGGGTATCATGGAGGATTGGAAACCACAGTATCCTTGGGGAGTATATTAATCCTGGAATTACAAAATAATACCAAATGCTGGCCAGGAAGCATTTAGCAGATGGAAAATGGGGAGGCTAACCAAGATTTTTTTTCAAAAGAACAATGAAAAAGTAGCCAGGATCTTTGAAAATGAGAACAATAAAGCACCTGGTGATTTGCAGTGATTTACTAATTAACACTGGGTGGTTTAAACACATTTCAGCAGCCTCAGATTGTTTAAGAAAAAGATTTTGTAGAAAGTTCATCTAAAGACTGAAAATGTATTGCCATGCTAGTGCACAAAAACAAAGCTCTGTTATTATAGTACACAGGCTAAATTCCAATTAAAAAAATGAGAAATTCAGAAAAATATTAAACACGATGCAAACAGTTTTAAGAATTCCTGTAGCCATAATTAAATGAAGCTAGCAGTTTTGGCTTCATTCACCTGGGAAACCAGATTTTTACAAATTTTTTTTAAGTGACTGAATAAAAAGACAAGATGGAAAAAGACAAATGTGATTTTAGACTGTAGTGGTTATTTTAAAGATATGGAATATTAATGCCTTTGCACAAGGTATGTGTAAGACTTTCTTTTGAATACTGTGTACAGATCTCTGGTCACCCATCTTCAAGAATGACAAATCACACTGGAACAGGTACAGAGAAAGACTAGTACAATGATCAAGGGAATGATAAATCTAGCTAATGAGGACAAACTAAAAACTATTGGCTTGATTGGCCTTGTAAAATGAAGGGTAAGAGAGGATGATTGCTCTCCATGAATACCTTAAGGTGATAAATAACAGAGAGGAAAAAAGAGCTATTTAAGCTACAGGGAGATGGTAGCAAAACAACAATGCTACCTTGAAAAAAATTGGACTAAAAATTAGAAAAAGTTTTGAGCCATCAAAGGAGGGAGGTTCTGGAAAAGTCTTTTAGTAGAAGTAGTGGGACTAAGAAATCTGGCTTTAGCGTTAAGTCTGATAAATGTATTAAAAGCATTAATGACAGGATTGTCTGTGAGAGCACAGCTTGAAATGATAGTCCAGGTGGTGTTTTCTAGTCTTACGTTTTTAATCATATTTCAGTTTAGTGCATGACCCGAATACCTTCTAACTAACAGTCAGTACGTTTTGACTTGTGGATATTTGCCTATTGCTGAGCTCATAGTAGGAAAAACCAGTCTGACTGGTGACCTTTGCATCTGTCTAATCTAGAACCCTCATGGTTTTCCTGCTCAGAGGCTGATAGCTAAATAAACTGTAGTGTTGTTATAAGTTTGGTGCTCTTCTCTGTGTATTAGAGGGGTAAACTGTTTTACTAAAAGTATCCACCTGTGCCAGACTGAAGCAGCAGCTTCCAATTAGCCATTACTCCTCTCAGAAACTGCAGGAGGGGCAGGGTGACAGAGAGGGGGCTTTCATAAGTCTAAACCCTTTTAAATGAGAAGAAAAGGTAATGTTTGAAAAGCTTGAGCAATTGCTTGGAGGGTAGGGAGGGGAGTCAAGTAGGGTAGAGTCCTTTCTCCAGAATGGTGGAGAGACAAACACCTTTAGAGAAAACAGGGGTGTAGTTTGTAGCACTGTTGCTCTAAGGATATAGGCAGATAAGGTTCTTTGGGTGAATCTGATATCTTTTATTAGACCAACTTAAATAGTTTAAGCTTAAATGTTTTTTTTTCTAACTATTTAAGTTGGTCTAATAAAAGATACTAGATCCACTCAAGGAAACTTGTCTGCCTTTAGGGAAAACAGTATTGCATTTAATGAGTGTTGGGTATGGCTTTAGCTTACCCCCTTAGGAGAGCTTGAAATTGCTTGGGGGATAATAAAGCTTATGGGGAAAGAAGCCTACAAGGTATAGATTATGATGAATACTCTTATGCCTCTCCTGATACGTACTTCACTTGTTCAGTCCTCCTCTTTTTTTTTTCTTGCTCTTTGGTAATCCGGTTATCATGTCCTAGCCAGGCAATAATTTGTTAACCTGATGCAATCCAACTAAAATTCCAAGAGGAATAAGGACTGGCAGTTACAAAGTACTAGACAACCTCTCTGCAAACAGCATCAAAGATCACTAGTCAGACTTCACAGAAGTCTGGTTAGCCTGTGTGAACAACTTTAGGGAAGGAAGGGGAGAGAATTGAGAAATGTACTAACACTAATTTCAGAATTCTGATTTAGACATCTGAATGCTAACTCAGGATGAGGACCCTTGGGTCTGATGATACCATATAATCCTAATTCTATTCCTAGCTACATGTGTACTGGGAAACAATTATATGCTGCAGCATGTCCCAGTGATGAGTCAGCATTTTGGCATAATTGAAAATTATGTAGGCATGAAGTTCTAGCTTAGCTTTTTTAACACTGAGAAGAACAGTTTTGATATATTCATATATTTAGCAGGTTATGATTTTAATGTTTAGATTCAGATCAAAATTCAAACTTTATTAAGAGGAAAAATAATCAAAAATGAATCTAGTTGTCTGATTTGATTCACCTCTCATTGAAACCTTCCTGTCACCTATTAATAACAAAAGATATTAAACAGTTTTCTAGTAACGTAAATCCTGTTCAGAGTGATCATGAGTAAGCCTATGCCACCTCACTAGAACTTCTGGGGATACTGCTCTTGACTGTACTCTGCCCACCCATTCC
>NW_005842051.1:785309-795377 GCF_000455745.1 Alligator sinensis
ATGCCAAACCTTGAAATGCAGCAGTGATTTTGAGATGGATAGTTAGATAGATACATATACACTCCAGGCATATGGAAAATAGATTTCTGAGAGCACTTCATGCAGGTATGGGGGAAGGAGGTCCACCTCCAAAACAGATGCACTGTTTCATTTCAGGATTTGGCATACATAGAGTTGGAGGTGGTAGACAGAACAGGCTTAAAAACATCTCCCTAGAGGACTGGGGAAGCAGTAGGGTCATAACGGTTGATGAAGCGCTTCTCAGTTTCTCTTTGTCTTTAAATAGTAAGCATAGTTAGTATTTTTCATGATGATGTTCTTTGAATTATATGAGAAACATGTATGTAGTCTGCCAGCAGCTTCCTCAGCCACTAAATTCTGCATTTTGGGATCCAGAGGTCAACAAATTGATGCGCCCAATTTCTCTTGTGTGCCACAACCACAAAATACCCTCTGATATATAATGTGGGGGAGGAAAGGGGAAGACACAGGAACTGCAATAGAAAGGAATTTACCAGCATTTTATATGCTCAGATGATCCTAGGAAGGAGACCATGTCCTTAGTGCTATGACAGAAAGCAAAAGAACCCACAATTCCTGCCAATCTGCTTTTGGAAGGAATTCCTTGCTGGGTCATTTTGTACAAGTTTGGACATGTTTAACCTTCTTGGAACTTTTTCATGGAAAAGAACTTATATTTTTAAACCAATCTTACTGTTTTAATCAGAAGTATCTGCTATCTTTGTGTTCTTGCTAGTTTTTTCCCTAATATTGTCAGTTAGAAATATATACATACCTACCTACCTACCTACCTACATAGAGCACAAATAGTACAAATAAAAATACTTATGGGTTAGGAAAGGATTTTTTTCATTATTATAAAGACAAACAGTCTCTTCAAGAGGTTCAATTATAGCCCAAGCTGAAGTGGATACAAAATTGTATTCACCTATGAATAATTTTTCCTGGAAAAAATAATGAATTGCAGTTCCACTTAGTACATATGCCAGACAGCTTTTAAAATCAGTGTTTGAAAATAATTTAACTCAGCCTACTGCAGTGAGTCATATACAATTAGCACAACTAGATCTGCCAGTAGCTGTTGTAGGATACTGAGGTTTGTTGCCAAACACTTAAAACCCAGCACAGTGATAACAACATTTAGTATATTCTGGAGAACGTCCTTGACTGTATCCTAACAGATGAGCCTGTTGTCTAGGTAGAGCCAATGCAAAGATCCTGACCTTTGGTCCTTCAGAGTTGAGATGCTCACATGAGATAGCCAGGACAGATTTGCAAAAGCATTTAGGCACCTAGACATGTAGATAGGAGCCTAATAGGGTTCTTTAAAAAGCCAAGCAGGTTTCATGCCCAATTCCCATATCAGTTAGAACAAAAGCTATGTTTTAGACCCTTATTGTCCTTGAATTTTACTCTTAGTGATGGGTAAGGCTTCTTTCACTTCTTTCAAGGATGAAAGTTCTACCACTTTGGGAGTGGATCTTTTTGGGACTCGATAGCAATGATCCTGCTTTTCACCTGTATTAACACAACATGTCCAAATGGGTTTGGCACACTTAAGCTGCTTTACTATGGAAGCTTGTGCCAACACCTGATTAAAGTGACACAAAAAAAAAAGTCTTCAAAACAAAATAGAGTTTATTTATCAGATGTAACAGACATTGAAGGGTTGCTTACTTCAACAAAGGGTGTCCCACAATGAGACTTGTCTCTTTGGACACACAGTACTAAGGGTGAATTTGTCCCAACAGGGACCCTATACTCAAGGCAACATGAAGCTGTCCCAGACAGGGACATCTTTGAAGAGGGAAAGAATGGAAAAACCCCAGCCAGAGTTTGAAATCAGAGAGTGACGGTTAGGGAGAGCCCATGAAAATCTCAGCTTCAGGATTGTCTGGGAGGATTTCTTTAAAAGCGGGCATTTTCCCTACCTAGAGGGAGAGAGAAGGGTGCATGCTGCAGAGAGAGGGCTGTGCCCCAAAGCCTGCCAGAGCTATGGTGAGCTGGCAATGGGTCAGAGGTGCACTCACAGCCCCAGGACTCAAGCCAGGGTTTTTGGAAGGAGTGGGCTGATCCCCTGAGGCAGCTACCTGAGGATCACGTGAGTTTGCTTGTAGGGAAGCAAGCCTAATTAGCATGTGTGTGTGTAATTCAAGTAAGGGGTGCACGGCTGTAGAAGCCAGGCCCAGTGTGTCCCAGTGTGATCAGATGAGGAGAGGAAAGACTCAGGGAACTAGCCCCAGTTTGTTGGTGGGTGTGTGACCTAAAGGGAGGGCACGGGCTGCGGGAGCCAAACCCAGCATGCCCGTGTGTTCACCTACGGGAGTAGCATACCTTCATTAGCCTGCACCCTGAGCTGTGCATTCCACTGTGCAGGGGCTGCGGCCCAGGGCAGTATACATTGTGTGTTGCAGGGACCCGGATGTGGGAGCAGCTGCCAGCAGTGCAGTGACACCTGGGCCAACATGGGAGGACCCCAGACATGAAGGACCTGCCACGGTGTGGTGGGAGGAGCTGGGGATTGTGTGTGAATCCATTGTGCATAAGGGTCTTTAGTAGTGTTTGAAAAACAGTATTCAATAGCTCACGTTGTAAATATTAAGCAAGTTATTTATTAGTGCTTCAATGTCTAATTATTGTTTATGCTTCTCCTTTAACCTATATCACACCCGGGAGGTTATCAGTTTGTGAACCTCATAGGCACCTAAGTGACTACCTCTGTACCACCAGTGCTCCTTTTGTGTGCTGTGTACAGAGTTATTTTGGTAGCAATTTGTAATTTGTATCCACTTTAGTTATATCTTATCCTGTATATAATTGAATTATATGTAATTAAATATTTGTAAATAATTATATTGATGGTTGCAAAGGGTTTGTAAGTGTAAAAGGGGCCCTCCCTGCTGGAAAGCCCCATTTCAGCTCCTAAGAGAGCCAAGTGAGGCTTACACTACTAGGCAGCCCCACTCGGATGTGGCACATGGGTGCCAGGGTTACACAAAGAAAACGTAAAAACTATAAGAATAAGAGAACAAGGAGTCCTATATGTATGGGTCTTACTACCCTGTAACCTTCCTTTGGAAGTTTTTGTAAAGTCCCCTCAGCACAGTTAAACCTATATCTGCTTAGGGATGACAGATGGCCTACTAGAATGTATTCCTTCTGACTCATGCTCAGAGTTTTTCTTTGCCTTTCTATCAGAACTCACCAATGTTCCCACAGTAATCTCTGACAACTGACTGAACCACTTTCTTCCTTAGGCCATTATTTTTAATGTTTTGGCATGTTCTTTGATCCTGGCTTTAGGTCAAGGGATATGTTTGTCCTGCGGATTGCAATGTAGAAATACCTGAGTTGGCTTGGGGTACGGAAAGCCTTCTAGCTGCAGCACCACACACAGCTCCATGGGGAGTAATTTACCTTGCTTTTACAAAAGGAAGTGCCTTGCTTTGAATGAGTAATGTGCTAAAGGAGTTCTTGCATAGTCCCACTTCAAAATTCTGTCCTCAAATTGACGTGGAGGTCTAAATCCCTCTCCAGTTTTTTATGGAATTTGACAATCTTTTGTAGAGTTGTGAGGCGCTTCCCGAAAAGGCTTCTGGGAGGAGGCCAAACTGACTCCCCGAAGTGGGGGTCAGCTTCGCGGAGCCTTGAGGCCATGGGATAATGACCTAATGCATCTGCTGATCTGCTGAAATTAAGAAAAGGGAACTGCTGTGATAGAAGCCGGATGCGAGGGGATCGCCTTCAGACCTCAGGTTGGGGAGGACCAGGTTAGAGAGCTTCTGGAGGGGCTGGACGCATTCAAGTCAGCGGGTCTGGATGCTCTCCACCCCAGGGTGCTGAGGGAGCTAGCTGGGGTTATTGCAGGGCCCCTGGCACGGCTCTACGAGCGATCGTGGTGCTTGGGCCAGGTGCCAGACGATTGGAAGGTAGCTAATTTGGTCCCCATCTTCAAGAAAGGGAAAAGGGAGGACCCGGGCAACTATAGGCCCGTCAGTCTTACCTCAATCCTGGGGAAACTCTTTGAGAAGATCATCAAGGAGCACATTTGTGATGGGCCGGCATCAGAAATGATGCTCAGGGGCAATCAGCATGGATTTATTAGGGGGAGATCATGTCAGACCAACCTGATTGCCTTTTATGATCAGGTCACAAAGGCCATGGACGCAGGTGTCGCGGTGGATGTAGTCTTTCTGGACTTCAGCAAGGCCTTTGACACCGTCTCTCACCCCATCCTAATTAATAAACTAGGCGACTATGGCATAGATGCCTACACAGTCAGATGGATTGCAGATTAGCTGAAGGGTCGCACTCAGAGGGTGGTGGTGGATGGATCATACTCGACTTGGGGGGAGGTGGGTAGTGGAGTCCCCCAGGGCTCGGTCCTGGGGCCTGCGCTGTTCAATTTCTTCATCAGCGATCTTGATGCTGGGGTGGAAAGCAACCTGTTTAAATTCGCTGATGACACCAAAATTTGGGGGGAGGTGAGCACGCTAGCAGGGAGAGAGAGATTGCAGAAGGATCTGGATAGGTTACAGGGGTGGGCAAACAGGAACAGGATGTGTTTCAATACGGACAAGTGCAGGGTGCTGCACTTGGGTAGTAGGAACCAGCAGCACACTTATACGATGGGGAACTCCCTACTTGAGAGCACGGAGGCGGAAAGGGATCTTGGTGTCATTATTGACTCCAAGATGAACATGGGCCGACAATGCGAGGTCATGGTTGGCAGGGCTAACCGGACCTTGTCGTGCATCCACAGGTGCATCTCGAGTAGAGCCAGGGAGGTGATCCTCCCCCTCTATGCGACGCTGGTCAGGCCGCAGCTGGAGTATTGTGTCCAGTTCTGTGCGCCCCATTTCAGGAGGGATGTGGACAACATGGAGAGGGTCCAGAGGAGGGCCACCCGCATGATCCGGGGACAACAGGGCAGACCCTACAGTGAGAGACTGCGGGACCTGAACCTATTCAGCCTCCACAAGAGAAGGCTGAGGGGGGACCTGGTGACCGTCTATAAACTCACTAGGGGGAACCAGAAGGGTTTGGGGGAGACGCTGTTTCCCCTAGCCCCCGCTGGCATAACAAGGAGTAATGGGCACAAGTTGATGGAGAGGAGGTACAGATTGGACATCCGAAAAAACTACTTCACAGTTAGGGCGGCTAGGAGCTGGAACCAACTTCCAAGGGAGGTGGTGCTGGCCCCTACCCTGGGGATCTTTAAGAAGAGGCTGGATACCTACCTGGCTGGACTCATTTGAGTCCCGTTTTTTGTTTAGGGTTCTTTTGTTGTTCTCCCGCCCTGGCGGGGGGTCGGGCTAGAAGATCTATTAGGTCCCTTCCGACCCTGAAACTATGAAACTATGAATATAACAGTTCTGGAAAAGTACCCAAACTAATAGCTCTGGAAAGGGGAACTGCGGCAAGGCCTGAAGTGACCCTGCTTTGCAGCATGTGATGATGCTTGCTGTAACCCATAAAAGGTGATAAAGCTAGAAGATTTTATGTGATTGGAGAAACCAAAGGTAACGGGAGGCAGGTAAGGTATAAAGGTCATAAGAGCGGGGCCTTGGGTGAAACTGCTTTGGGGAGGACAAGGCTGAGGACCTGATAAAGGAGGTAGCCTCACCACCCTGAATGCAGGGTGGGGTTCCTGGGACCTAGCAGGTAATACATGGGACAGGGTAAGGAGTGCCTTTCCTCCAGCCCAACGTGCTAGCGGCTTGTAGGCGTGTTGTAATAATTTAGTGTGTGTATTGCTTTCTTTGCAATAAAAATTATACTTGAGTTTTATCTTAGTGTGTGACTTGTGGGTTACTCACCTTCCCCCTTGGGAGGGGAGGGAGCCCCTACAGGTGGTGGAGAATGCGGGCATAGAGACCCCTCCTCATCGTCAGCCTGGCCAGCTGCATCTGAGGAGCAGTGGAAATGTTCACACGCCAGGGAAAAACCACAAGTCTTTTTGAACTTAGTAGAAGAGCACATCCATGGGAGTCCTCTGGGGTAAGGGACCTCAGGTCCCTTGCCATGGTGGAAGGAGTTTTTGCCCAGTGGCAGATAGGTAGGAAACCAGGGAACACTGTGTTACTAGAAGGCACCATTTCTCTATTGTGGGAGATGGTGGGAACCCTATTGCCTTTAGAGGATCTGGCTCTGAAGTCAAAAGGAAAGGAGGAGGTGGTGGTAGCTGGAGATGGGAAAACAAACCTGCCCCACCTGCCCAAGAAACAAAAGAGCAAGCAATCCCTCAGGAGGAGAGCCTTCCTCCCAGGAGCTTGGAAGTAAGTGCAGTCATGAAGCCTAAGTACCAGTGAGGTGAGATGGGAGAGCTCATCCTACACAAATGGGAGGTGACCCCTTGGAAACCAGCAGATTTCCAAGTCGAGCTGACAGGCTGGGTGAAGGACCCAAAAGAGACCTGGGCTATGTAGGCTAATCAGATGGTACCCCAAGGAGTAGATAAGTATTTCACTCCCCGAGAGGCAGTGGCTGTACTGACAAAGATCTTTGCAATAGACTGGTATAAGTCAGCGCAGGCCACCCAAAAGATAGATCCGAAAAATTCATGGTACTATGCTTACCAATTAATGGGTTTTGCATTGGGGACCTTGGAATCTTGGGAACTGACCAGCGACCGACATGCTAAAGAGCCTAAATGGGCGGACTTTCTGGGGGCAGTCTGACAGCTGAATGGAGATGCATTCATCAAAGCAGCTTTGGGGGGGGATCTGACCACAGACCCCCTGCAAGTTATAGTCACAGAAACAGGATAGGAAAGCACCCTTCGTAAGGGGTCGAGCCCCCTGCAAGGTCTTTTGCTACAATGATATGATGCCTGGACGGATCACCCTTAGCAGAAATTATTAAAGGGCTATGAACCTTGATTAAACTGACAGGGGAACACACAAAATTGAAACAGGTAGTGGTAGTTATGGGGATGCTGGTAAATTCAAAGAAGATTCCCCGCCAACAGCTCTGGATAGAGCTGAGAAAAAAGGGAGTCCCTTTGGAGCAAATTGATGGGAAACCCACAAGTGAGTTATATAGACTCTGGAAAAAGAATTACCTCAGGAAAAAAGATAAAGATTGTCATGCCGTAGCGGCGGTCCCCTTGGCACCACCTCTGGACCAGGAGCCTGAAACCCCAGTAAAGCTCTACCCCAAATTGAACAATTTGCACTTGGATTAGGGGGGGCCCTAGGGAGGGAATGCAAGGGATACCCCCTTCCTCGCTCCCGGTGGGGCAAATCCCCGGGGACTCTAGGGGGTACCTTTTTGCTCAAATTAAAATTAAAGGGGGTAAAGTGGCAGGGTAGTTTCTAATAAATACTGGGGCAGAGGTTACCATATTCCAATCAGAACAACCCACCCCCCCGAGTAAATGTCCTGTAGTACTAAAAGGGGTGGCAGGGGATCAATTAAGGGAAGGGAAATTGAAGGTGTGGTTAGGTTAGGAAAGTGGGAGGTCTCCATGGTAGTAACTGCTACCCGCCACCAGCTATGAATATTGGGAACGAATATCCTAAGCCACTGTGTTATAAATGGCCCTCACCGAAGAGTGATGGCCATGAAAAAGGCAGCCTCCATGCCAAAAGACGGGCTGTAGGTTCACTCGGAGTAGGATGTGGGAAACACCAAAGAGGAAATACAACTTGAATTGGAAAAAGGAGCAAGGCCATGTTTTGTGCGCCCCTACCCCCTGATACCCGAGGCTGAAAAAGGGGTAGGTGAAATGATTCAGGAATTGTTGCAGGCCAGATTGGTGAAGCCCACTATCTCCCAGTGGAACTCCCTCTTATGGCCTGTGTGTAAAGCTAGTGGAAAATGGAGAATGGTTAAGTTAACAAAAGGATGAAAAAATTAGGCCCGGTGGTTAGCACCCTACCCGAAATGTGGGACAGCCCAGAAGGCAAATGCTTCCTATTTCACTGTAATTGACATCTCAAACTGTTTCTGGGCATTTCCCGTGTAGGAGGATAATTGAGACATATTCGCCTTCATGTTCAGAGACAAACAATATCGGCAATTGTGCCTGCCCCAAGGCTGGTGAAACTCACCGATATTAGCACATCAGCAAGTGCGCAAGGCATTTGAATCCCAGCCGCAGGTTCAAAGTTATGTAAATAACATATTAATCTAGTCAAACGCTCCTGAGGAGTGTGCGGATATCTCTCACAAGGTGCTGCAAGCCTTGGGAGAGGCAGGGTTTTGAGTGGATCAGAAGAAGGTCCAATGGGTGCAGCACTCAATAAGGTACCTAGGTATGCAACTGAATGCGCAGGGTCTGGAAATACTAACACACACCAAAGAAGCATTAACCCAACTTCCCCCACCCCGCACTCAGAAAGAACTACAGTCCCAATTGGATTTGATGGGATGGTGTCAGGCAGCAGTGCTGAACTTTGCGGCCCTAGCACGACCACTATATCAGGCGCTAAAGGTCAAAGAAGACCCACGGACATGGCGGGAGGAAGAGGAAAGTCTCCACCAAAAAATGCTGCAAGCTATCCTAGGAAGCCCCCCCTTGCTCCCTCTGAACCCCAGCACTCCCAAGTATCTGGAGGCAGGAGTTCAGGAGGACACCATTAGTGCAGTGCTATACCAACGAAGTCACCAAGACTGAAAAAACTTCAAGTTGTTGGGGGCTTGGAGCCAGGCGCTATCCAATATTGAAACTCTCTACGAACCATTATAAAAGGAAATGTTGGCAATGGTCTTTGGGCTTGAAAAAGAGGAAAGGTTGGTGGGAAATGCCCCTTTAAAAATTCGAGCATGGCCAGGGAAAATCCTGCCTTTAAAATAACTGCCTTGAAAAAAGGTCCTCCTGCAAGGTCTCCTCACCAAACCCGGTAGCTAAAGTGAAGTTTGCAGCTGGCCGGGTACCTACATTGGGAGGCAGAGGGAATGTTGAAAAACCCTATGCTCTCATGGTTAGATGCCCCTGTAGAAGGAGAAGCCACAAGTCCCATAACTTGTGCCAACACATTTAACCCTGCTGATCCTCATGCTCCACTTACTGATGGAGTGGCAGATGATCCAATGGCAATTTGGGCTGGGTTCTGCTCCTTCTCAGAAGAATTTGAAAAGGGAGAAATAAGAGGGAGAGCCCAACTAACTGAATTAAAGGCAATAGAAGAGGCGAGCCTATGGAATCAGACAAGAATGGGAGAAAGTAAGAGTGTACACACTCTTGAGTATGTGCAAAAGGGGCTACTGAATGGATTCCCCTATTGGAAAAAGGCTGGATGGCACTTGAAAGGCAGACCTATTTGGGGAATGAAAATTTAACAACATATCTGGGAAATGAGTGGCCAGATTAAGGTGGCCATCTGACATGTGGCCAGACACCAAAAGGATGATTCTCCCAAGGCCCGTGTGAATGCTAGGGCAGATTCACTGACTCATCCCTCTAACATCAACTCTCTGAAGACAGCACAGGCAGCCCAAGCCTTTGCACATGAAGGGGAGAGAGGGATGTGGAGGAGGCTCCGGTGGCAGGGTGAGGGGGCTACAAATTTGGAAGTGCAACAGGCCCTAAAAAAATGCCCTGCCTGTAACACTCATCAGCGATCCCCATACCCAGGAAAAGGATAGGTAGACGTTCGGGTTTTGGAACCAGGAGAAAAATGGCAAATGGATTTTATAAGACCTCTAAAATTGAGCAAGGGAAAAAGGTATATATTGGTGGCAGTAAATGTGGCTACAGACTGGCCAGAAGTATGGCCTACCACAGAGGCCACCAGGAAGGTGGTTGTACAAGCCTTAAGGGAAATAGAAGCCTGTTTTAGAAAACCCCACCAATTGAAGACAAACAATGAGTCCCATTTCAAAAACATGGCAGTAGCACAATGGTGTGAAAAGACAAAGGTAGAACACCGGTTTAGCATCCCTTATCATCCACAGGGCCAGGGAAAAGTAAAGCATTTAAACCAAGAGATAAGAAGGAAATTGGGAATTGCGCAAGTAGTTTTTAGGAGAAGATGGGTATGACAAAATCCTTAAGTATTATGGGCCTTGTGAACATGGGGGGGGGGGGGGGGGGGGGGGGGG
>NW_005842051.1:795971-799031 GCF_000455745.1 Alligator sinensis
TGCTACCCAGCAGGTCATTTCCTAGGCAGTAGGTGTGCTGGACATTTTTCCTCCCTAGGTGCAGCACTTTGCATTTCTCCTTGTTGAACTGCATTCTGTTGTTTTCTGCCCACTTGTCTAACCTGTCCAGGTCTGCTTGCAGCTGTTCCCTGCCCTCCGGTGTGTCCACTTCTCCCCATAGCTTTGTGTCATCCGCAAACTTGGACAAAGTACACTTCACTCCCTCATCCAAGTCGCTGATGAAGACATTGAAGAGTATTGGTCCAAGGACCGAGCCCTGAGGGACCCCACTGCCCACACCCTTCCAGGTCGAAACTGACCCATCCACCATGACTCTCTGGGTTCGACCCTCTAGCCAATTCGACACCCACCGGACTGTGTAGTCATCCAAGTCACAGCCTCTTAACTTGTTCACCAGTATGGGGTGGGATACTGTATTGAAGGCCTTCCTGAAGTCTAAGTATACGACATCCACCCCTCCTCCTGTTTCCAGGCGTTTCATAACCTGGTCATAAAAAGAGACTAGATTAGTCAGGCACGATCTGCCTGCTGCGAACCCGTGCTGGTTTCCCCTCAGCATAATTTGTCCTGCCGGGCTCTCGCATATGTGAGCCTTGATAATTTTTTCAAAGACTTTGCCAAGGATGGAGGTGAGACTGACCCAAGGATGGAGGTGAGACTGACGGGTGGGTCGGCCCCCAAAGTTTCAGTGGGAGGAGGAAGCGGAGTTGGGTCTGAAGCAAGAGAATCAGAACCATTCCCTCCAACCTCCGTTAGGAGCAAAAGTGAAGTTCACTTCCTGGCCCGGACAAAAGAAAAAGCAGGAGGGCTTAATTCTAGCATAAGGCCAAAATAATACGGTGTTAGTAGGGACCCGCACCAGCAACAATAAAGTTCCTACTAACCAAACAGCTGTTTTCCAGGAGACATCATAAAGGCTAAGGCGTTGTTGCTAATGAAACTGATTTAGACTGAAAATGCCGCGTTATACCCTGGTTATTGGAAAACAAGCATCCAGGTGCAACCATTGAAGGCTAGTTCTACCCAAAACCCCTTTTTTATGACCTTTATACCTTTCTTGCCTCCCATTACCTTTGGTTTCTCTAATCACATAAAAGCTTCTAGCTTTATCACTTTTTATGGGTTAGAGCAAAAGTTATTGCATGCTGCAAAGCAGGGTTACTTCAGGCCTTGCCACAGTTCCCCTTTCCTGAGTGGCAAACGGAGTTACTTGGGCCATGCTGCAATTCCCCTTTCCAGACCTGTTAGTTCAGGTACTTTTTTAAAGCCGTTACATTACTCATATGCAGTTCTGTTTTCTAATTTTAGCAGATCAGTAGATGCATTAGGTCATGATCCCATAGCCTCCAGGTTCCGTGAAGCTGACCCCCCCTTCGGGGTGTCAGTTTGGCCTCCTTCCAGAAGCCTTTTTAGGACAGGCCTCACAAGAGCCATCACCAGCTTCCATCCAAAGTGCAAATCATATGATTTAGAAAAAAGATTTTTTTAAATAAGTTACAGGGGGTATTTTTTTGCGGGGGGAGGGTTGTTTTTTAATATTGCTTTCATTATGGTTGTGAGTTATTCCTCAAGTGACAAAGCAGAAAAGTGGTTTCCAGTATTCCTCCAGGGTGGAACAGGAAATGTAGGAGGGACAGTTTGGAAGGTGACACCACTAAGTTTCCAGGAAGCTTCATGTGCTTAGATGGGACAATAGCTCTGAACACAAGTACACAACGTGGTTGCAAGCAATGGTATTTATAAAGATTCCCTTGCTACAGTTCAAATGGAGTCCCTTTTGTTGCGCAGACCTCTGTGCATAAAACATGCTTCACCCTCTTCTGAAAGAACAATTATTGTATTGCTGATTACTTCACTGAAAGGTAGCAATCATTTTCTGTTGACAACTCTTGTTGATATGCTACTGTAACTTTGCTTTTATTCTCTAGACGGTGTATGTTGGAACAATGAAATGAACCTCAAACTGAACCTATACTATGGCACAAGCAGCTATTCAAATGAATGAATAATAAATTCTTTTTCTGTTCTAGTGCCATACTATGCCAGGAATTTCATTGCAATAACAGTCAATCGTCCTAAGAAGGAAGAGGATGGGATCTGCCCAGTAACTGAGAATGGAGGCTGCAATTAGTTCAACAGAGAACTTGGTAATGATTGGCTTAAATCCTTTTCCAAACCATACTGCATTTGTTAGAAAAACTCATCAGGTTTACCATGGAGTAAATTCACTTGCCTGCAGTTTAAAGACGAAGGGTAATAGATCAACTGACTCTCTCTGGGGAAAGGTAAGCGAACCACTTCCCCCAAAACATTTACATAGTGCTTGAGCAGTCATTGGGAATGAGTGCATTTATTGTTTTGTGAAGTCTTTAGTTTTAGAGCTTGAACTTTGGTTTGGAGTCATCTGATATCAGTCTAGTTTCTTTAAAGAAGGAGATTTTTTCCTCCTAAAATTTAGGTGGGCAAAATACATAGCATAATGTTTGAAACTGATTCTAGTTAAGCTTAATTCTTTACTGTCCTGCCACTGTTGCAACTAAACTGTTGTAAACAGGGAAATGAGTTCAAAACTGAATAAGATGGAAGGTTTCGCATTTTTGCAATCTAGGCTCCTGCGGATGTCTTATATTTTGACATTGAGAGAAATAAACCCTTACAAATGGGAGAATTTTTTTTTTACATCAGAACAGAGAACATTGATTGGTAGCTCTATAAAGAAGCCTACAGAGGACTTCATCTTGTTGTATATGAGTTGATCTATGACATCAGTCTCTCACTTTGATGACCACTAAAATTCACAGAATCATAGAATCATGGAAGTAGGGTTGGAAGGGTCCTTGCAGATCTTCAGGTCCGACCCCCTGCCTGGGCAGGAAGAAAACTGGGCTCAAATGACCCCAGCCAGGTAGGCATCAAGCTGCTTCTTAAAGACCCCCAGGGTAGGAGCCAGCACCACTTCCCTTGGAAGCTGGTTCCAGATCCTAGCCGCCCTGACAGTGAAGTAGTTCCTACGGATGTCTAATCTAAACCTACTCTCCA
>NW_005842051.1:800542-817615 GCF_000455745.1 Alligator sinensis
CCTTGGGCCCTGAGTATCGTCTCCTTAAGGAACGACCACTCATCTTGGGCTCTGAGTTCCCCTGCCCTTGAGAACCCCAGCGCCTCTCCCACCAATCTCCTCAACTCATTGAAGTTGGCCTTCTTGAAGTCTAGGGCTACCGCCTTGCTGCAGGCCCGTGTCACTCTGCGCTGGATAATGAATTCCAGCAAGCGATGATCACTATCACCCAGGTGATCAAGGGCCTGGAGTCCCCTTACCAGATCATCGCCTGTGGCCAGGACCAGGTCCAACAGGGTATTTCCTCTGGTGGGACTGTGCACCTCCTGGGTTAAGTGGAGGTCCTGTATCTCAGCCAGGAACCTCCTGGATCGGTCCGACCTGGCTGACTGCTCCTCCCAGCAGATGTCGGGGTAATTTAGATCACCCATGACAACTACATCCCTTGCCTTAAGTGCCTCTGCAAGTTGGCCCGAAAATTCCCGGTCCAGCTCCTCCCCTTGGTTGGGGGGTCTGTAGTAGACCCCCACTGTTACATCCCTTTCCCCACAACCCCCTTGTATCTTGACCCAAAGCACTTCATCTTGCCCCTCCTCCAACCCCATTTTGCTGGCAGGGGATGTGAATTGCTCTTTGACATAGAGCGCTACTTATGTCAATTCATTAAGTATATGTTTCTGTTGCAAATAATCTTGTAGTATCTTCTATAATACCAGGGTAATAGTAAAGAAATGAATTCTAGTATAGCTAGATATGGGGAGGACTATTAAAAGGATATCAACTGTACCAATGCCTATTTTTATAACCCTGAAACATATGAGAGAAGGAACAGGGTGGGGATGTTTGTTTGACCCAAGCAAGAACTGATCAAAGATGTGTCTTAACATGAATACCAATCACGGTGGAGGCTTTATAACACCTCTGTATTCAATTATACTTTCTTTAGTCAAAAACTTGTCAAGTTCTGTCTCAAGCTGATTTACACCATGACTCCTAAAGGGACCCAGTGGGCAATTAGTTTCTTATTTCAGTCTCAGAGTAATAAAAGCTTATCTAAATCATTTAAGTAATCCTACTCTTTGCTTCCACCTTCACTTAAGTGTAAGCCCTCTTTTTTCAGTTGCGTTCTATCTCAAACAGCTTGTTGGCAACAAACTTTTTTTCCTCCTTTCCATACCTTTTGGACCTCAATCAGGCTAAGGACAGTTCTAATATTTTCCTAAATTGCATAGGCCGAGTCTGAATGAAGTTTCATCAAAATTCAAACCTGAACAAAAAGTTATTATGTTTCACTTCCCCTATGGTATTTTTCAGTGTAACATTCCTCTGGAATATGGTTGAAAATCCTCTATCTATAATGAGGATTTATTTACCATGAATGAGGCAGGCATATTTTCAGGAGGTGATATCTTTTATTAGACAAACTTCATGGTTGGGAAAGATATTTAGACAAGCTTTTGAGCACAACGTGCTCTTTCTCAGGTTGAAAAAGAATCAGATGCAGCTTGAGCTAAATAAAGAATAGAGCAATAGCCTGTGAAAAACTCCATATGTAAATACACAATCTGCTAGAAAGAATGGACTGGGGCTTTAAAAGAGCAAGGAGATATTACTTGGATAAGCTGAAAAACAAGAGAAATGCAGTAGAAATTATAACCTGACACATAAGTGGAAGAGTGAAACTATTCAAGAAGGAAGAGGATTCTGGTGTGCAGGGGTTAATGGGTAGACTATAATGAGCCCAAAAGTCTATGTCTATATTTAATCCTTCATCTCTGGTGTCCAGGAGAGGTTAGAAATTTTTGTTTGCAACCCCAATACAAAGTGAGGGGAAATGGTATTTATACAACATTATGTCATTGTTTCTGAATGACAGATATGTTTGTTAAAAAAGAAAACCCAAACCCCCCCAGTAATAATTAGATTTTCTGCTGATTTTGCTCCAAGTTGATCATCATTCCTGAAAGGCATAAAAAAAGTGCATAAATAACAGATAATTAATAGTTGCTTCTGAAAATTTTGTAATAAATTCCATAGGCGCTCATGGGAAAGTAGACCTTTATTTAGTAGGCAAGCTGTTTGCAAGGTGTAAATACCACTTCTCACTTTGACTACCTATTTCAGTGAAGCCCTCTCAGATTGGAAGTAAATTCTGTTATGATCTCTCTCTCACAACTTCATGCTAAATGTCCATTACTGAATTAACATTGAATTCCAAGCACTGAAGAGGTTTGATCAATTTTAGCCACTTATTTTTAAGGCTGAGTTAATTATTTTAGGGAGTTGATATTAATTGGATTCATTAGACTCTGGCTTAAGAAAGAAATCTGGGAATATAGGAGCTTGTAAATGATCCTGTTGAATTTCATTATAAAAAAGATCCACCACTTCCTAATTGACTGGGTATTAGTAAAACAACCTAGGAGAATTAGATTTGTTAAAGTACTCCCAGATGTTTCAACTGGTCACTGACCTGTTTTTAATAGAAAATCAAGCATTTAAATTTGCTTGAGAATGAGAGACAAATGAGAATAAAGAATTCCAATCTTCTAGTCAGTCAAATTCCTGGGACGTATAATTGGAAATGATTGGAATCGGTTTTAATAAATGACGGTAATGGTGCCCAGGAATAGTTGAGCAAAAAATGTGTGATAAAATGTGATGGGCATTTGCAGTTTGAAAAATCAACAATTGAAATACTTTTTTGAAACATCTGGGACCAGGTCCCTTGGAAACTTTCCCTCTCTTCTTTTACAGTAGACCAGAGGCCTGAGAAAAACATAGTTCCTTGTTTGGGTGAAGTATGATGTGGGGTTGAAGCCAACAGAGCCTTCATAGCATATATCAAATGAAAACGTGATGTGATGCATATAAGTACTGATGAGATTAGAGTAGAATTAGTATCTGAATATTACTAGGCTATAACAAAAATGTTGCTATCTATATCTGTAAAAAAGTGTTAAGAGCTTTAATCACCGCTGTGTAGAAAGAAGGCTGGACAGGTTTTATCAGTAAGAAGGTTGATTAGAGTGCTAAATCTTACTGAGAAAATGTACCTCCTAACTTAGCTCACTGAGATCATCTTGCAATAGTAATATGCATAAGCAGTGATTTCTAACTAGAAATTACTTAAATGATTACACTGAAAACCATTTTAAAACAATTAGTCAAGGGCTCTGGACCTGCTCTTTCCATGATAGTATATTCATCAGAAATTGTAACAAACCTGGTGTCCTGGGTGTTTTTGATTGCCCAGTTTCAGAATCTTTTTGAAAAACTTTTATCTGCATAGTGTAGGATTTTTATTCTCTTCCTTCCCCAACCCCCAACATAGTAGGGCTGTACAGTTTGGGACTACCCATAGCAGCATCCCATATGTTATAAGTATTTTAAAGATACAGTAGGATGCCCCCCAAAATTCTTCATGCTATATATATATTTGAAGGGTTTATAAAAATCCTATTTTTGGCTCAGCCACTTTTTATGAATGACCTGTTATCTATGCGCAGGGACAGCTAGTTGGTTTATTTTTTTGTATTCAGACAAATTTAGTTTCTTCATGAGACCAACCACTGATGAGCTGAATGATAGATTACAGTCAGGATTTCATTTGGTACTCAAATGGTTTGTTCAAAACAAGCTTCTATTAAATGCCAGGATAGCTAATGCTTTTTGGTTCCAGAATTACACTTGCAAAAACACGTGTGACAACTTTGTGTTGAAGAGGCCTGATGAATTACCCCTGACTTTTTTGACTGAATTACATTATCTCGCAGTATGAATGAAATAAAGATTACATTTTAAGCTTAGAAGTGAACTTGAGTTCATAAAAGCTTGTGCTTTGTATATATCTTATTTAATTAGTCTATAAGGTGTATACCTACCCGGCCTTCTGCCTTACTTCAAACTAACACAGCTAACTACCTCTCTCTATAAAGGTTAAGGCAAGAAGAGGACCACTATGTTCCCCTGCTCATATGAAGCTTCACTTTACTTTACAAATTTACACTGATGTAATGCAATTGTTGTGAAAAGTGGCATATAAATTGAATTTTAAAAAAAGGTATTTCAAAAAATCTATGCCATTGCTAAGTATAATTTTTATCTAAAGAGTAAAAGAAATTTGAATATGTTTGACCACATTTATACAAAGGAAGTGAAGACTAAACTAGCACCTAAGAGTCATTGTCACTTCCTTGATATGAGGATAACAGTCTTCCAGTAAACAGGAAAGTCATTGCAGAGGCTGTAAATGACTGAGGCCAACCCAAGATCTGTAAGTTCACCTACAGATGTGGCAAATAGTTCTAGGTGGAAGAAGCAGAACCTGGTGATGCTGTGTCACACATCTTTCCCTTCGTCTCTCATCTATCCACCTCCATGGTGAAGCAAGTTTGTACAAGACTGATGCTCTGTTATCTCTTATGGAGTCATTGGGAATGATTCAGTGCTTGACTCTCACAGGTGCAAACTGCTGAGTAAACACATTTGATGAACTATATAACTCAAGTTCCAAGAAGGAAGGCAAAGCTGTGATTCCACTCAGGG
Source organism: Alligator sinensis (assembly GCF_000455745.1). Taxonomy (NCBI): domain Eukaryota; kingdom Metazoa; phylum Chordata; order Crocodylia; family Alligatoridae; genus Alligator; species Alligator sinensis. Next base: position 805,070 of record NW_005842051.1, read on the forward strand.
TTTGAATTACACTCCCACTCTTGGTGGGGTCTGTGGCGGTGGCAGCCGGAAGTCAGAAGGAGGTACCGCCGCTTGAGCTGCTTAGAAAGGTGCGGGGTGGGCCAGGGGCCCTCATGTCTTATGGAGGGGCTTATGGGAAGCTCTCATCTCTTATGGGGGAGGCTCAGCCCCCCTGAATCCCCCTGTATTTCAAACCCTCATTCCCCTGCCCGAAAGGTAACAGCAAGAGACCAAATGCCTGGGAGGGTGGGAAGGAGAGATACACTCAGAATCCAGAGTGGCTAGAAAGACAGCTAGGCATCTAACTAGGAAAGAGGGAAGAAACAGAATGTTTCATAGATGGCACGGACCTTCACACCTTAGCATGTATTTTCAGCAGAGCTGATCTGCATGCCAAAGGTCATCCAGATTTAGTTTCCAGGCTTCTCCACTTGAAATATGTTTCAACTTGGTATAAATAAAAGATGTGAATTTTGTGTAGTGTGATGAATGAATAACCAACTATAGTTAGTTTACAGCATTTTTAAACAACTTTTTTATATATATTTTTTTTTCAAAATGGAAGGAAAAAGCAGCACTTTCTGATCAAGAGTGAGTGCTATATGTCTGCTGTACAGCCTGTTGGCCTCCCATCATTCAGATACCCAGATAGCTGGATTTCTGTTAGCAAGGCTAAACTGTAAATAAGACATTAAATATTCTGGTTTCTCAGTTTCATGACAAAGTCTGTAATGAGTGTGGAAACAATGCAGCTTGAATCCTGTGACAAACACAAGCAGAGTATGAGACGTCAGAAACAAAAACTTACTGCATTTAGTTTGTGATCACAAGTGATGGAGGTCAGGTGCCACAATGAGATATGGCCTTAGTAATGCAGAAGAGTGTTTCAAACCAAATTTAAGATCCTAAACTTCAAGCTGGAGGAGGCTGAATAAGTTTCAGAGGTGGCCTTCAAAGGAAAATGGCTCCAGGCAACAGTTTATACAGCAACCGTTGATTAACAGAGAAGCATGGCATCAAATCCACATGCGGCTACTTTCCTGTCCTTCTGAGCAAAGGTTTAGGCCAACAGCAAGATAAAAAGAAAATAAAGTGGATAAAAAAAAAAAAAATCCATGGGCCGAAATAAATTTTTTTGATTAAAAATTGAGCTTCTTTACTTTATGTAATCTTTTCAATATCATGTACTGTTTGCTAATCCTCCTGTCTAATACTCAATAAGTTACTTTGTCAGACAGTTATAATGAAGTTGATTTAATTTCCTGCTTTCCCAATAACATTTATCACTTTTTACCACTGAGTTTAAATTTCAGAGGCCAATGTTCTTCAGGTTATTTTTCTTGTTAATACATGAATATTGAAGTCACAATAAATCGTTTTCTCCCTAACTGTTAAAGTAGATGCTACAAAGGAAATACGAGTAGGTAGAGAAATGATCTTAAGTCACTTTATCTTTTGGTCCTTTGGTAAACTTGCAGATGTGGAGATCACATAAAGGGTTCATTCTTTCTAGTCAATGCTTTCTTAAAAAAAACAAAAACAAAAAACCTCTCTCTCCATCTACTCCAAGCTTATAGAAAATCTATCCCATACCAAGCTTGAAGAACAGGAACAGTTAAAAATATCCCGAGTTGAAGGGGGTTCTCCTGTGACTCTAGAAATGAGTATTGCAAGGAAAGAGAAAGCCACCAAAAAGGGAGAAATAAACTGTGGTATGGTCAAGAGCTCTACATTTCCTGATAATCTATGTAAATATGTTGTTGCATAATTCTACAGAGACACCAGTTTGGAGGCTGATAGAGTCAGGCACCTCTTTTAGGAGCCTAGAGATGGAATGATTCTAGGAAAAACCCTCAAATTATGTGTAAGTAAGTTTTGGGCTATTGTAGAGCTTGGTGGAATTGCCACCAATAGCTTGGAGCCTTAATTCACAGTGTTTCAATGCTTTTATCCAGGGAATGCACCAAATTTAGCTAAATCAAAAGTAATCTCTATACTCTCAGTAAAACGGGCATTGATGCATCCTTATAGTACCCAATGGTGTTATTTAGCTGGCATTAAGTATTTCTGTATGCTCCCAGACCGAAGTGAATGAGTAGTTTTTAACCATATTTTTTTCCCTTCATCTAAGATCCTACAAAAAAAAATCACGTTTAATACATCAAGTTGATATAGCTAAGGGAAGTAGTTATGAAATTCCGTATCTGCTTTTGTATTTCCTCTTGGACGGGTGGGGGGCATGGGATAGCATTTAGCTTAAGGGTGTTGACTCAGTCTCTGGGAATTTACTATGCTCTGGTCACATCTGCATGAGATGTTGACTGCACAGTAGCTAATTTACTATTTTAGCAGCATTGCATGGCAGGGACTGTGATGCAACGCTACTGCGCAGTAGTAATGAGAGAAAAAGCTGTTCGGTGATGCTACTGCATGGTAACTCTGGGTACTATGCAGTCATTTAGTACATGTATAAACAAGTAAATGACTGCACAGTAACGACTGCCCAGTCAGCATCTCATGTAGATACAGCCTCTAAGTAGAAACTATAACTTGGTCATAATGACTTAACGTACAGCATAGCCCTTGTACTAATGTATCTCAAACTAGGTTGAAACCATTTCAATCTCCAATCTAAAAAATACTCTCAATCTCATCCTACTGTGACAAGTAACCTTAGAAATGTGATAGTGTTGGAGCTAATGAGAAACTCAGTAAACGCCAAATTGTGGCATTAAAATACAGCACTATGTCCCAAAGGAGTAATTCTATATGCCTAAATTAGGGATTCTTCATAGTGAGGATGGCAAGCCTACTTTCCTTTTGTCTCACGGGTTGGTCTATTCATCTATCTTCCCTCACCTGTAAATTTTTAGGGTCTTTTCTCTGTGCTTCAAAATAGCCCATTCCAAAGAATGCTTCTTGACTAACTGACAACCCCTGTCATGATCCCTTTTTAGTATCGGCACCAATTTTCTGTTCCCTATGCAAAGACTTAGAATAAATTGACACATCACTATTCTGTTGAATTCTCACCTGGATCAGATGTCAGATTTACACTAACAGAGATTTTGTAGCTTCTGAGCAATATGTTTTTATTCCCAAACCTAGCAGTGATACATCTCACTGACTAACAGCCAACTAGACTGACTGCTTCAAGCTAGACCACTGAATAATTTCCTGTGGCTGGCTCCTTTCAGAATGGAGTACAGCCCTCTACTAAGAGATTACAGATTGTTCCTTCTCCTCTGTGGCCTATACCTCCTGTTGGTGTCATAACTTGGCTGAACAGTTGTTTGCCTTGCCTATGGCTGTGTTAAAATACTACTTATGGAGTAGTTATGGCTTCTCTAAAAAAATAAAAGTGGATTTGGTTTGGTTCCTAAAATGAATAGTTTTGTTTGATTAAAGTCAGAGTAGCCTCAAAGTGTTGCATGGGGAATGCTGTTTATGCTTTTGCATTTTAAGATTAAATGTCCCCTCACCTATACTTGTATTTTTCACACACTCCTCCATATTTTTTACTACTTACAAGGCACAGGCAATGTCTCTGGTTTGAGACCACAAAATCAATTACTAGGTATAGGAGCTTATAAAATATTTTCCACTGAATTTTATTTTCCAGGTAGTTAAATGTCTCTTCTTCCTGCTCCTTCTGTCATGCTATTTTTGGTTTTAACACTGGGCTTTTTAAGACACATGCGCTCTACTATGTTTACCATGTTGCATTGTAGTGAAAAATAACTTTCAGTTAATCAGTTATCAAGCTCAAGAGTTTTCTTCAGGAGGTGTTTTGAGTCCTTTGCTGCAGTTATTTGTTGTTGCTTCTTTCATCTGAAAGAGGGTTGTCTGATGCCACAACTATTCCTACTAGTAGCAGAAATGAGTAGCTCTCATTTATTTATTTTTTTTTTTTAACTTCAGGTTCATTGGAATAGAAAAACTTGAATCAGCTGCTCAGCTGAAAAACAAAACAAAAAAACCCCAATCTGGGTGGCCTTACCTGTAAGGCAAATGTTGTTAGAAAAGTCCATATCCTTTAATTCTGCGGTCTCGGATAAATGAATTGATTATTGTTTAGACAAAATACTGTACAACTTAGTTCAGCCTCCTGTCTCAAGTGAAACAATATAGCTCTGGGAGTATAACAACTGTTCTCTTCCTTTACACAAGCCACATGTTTCTTATCAACTAAGCAGTCATGCCAAACAACAGTCTTGAATTTTGTAAAGACATGACATTTTGCCATTCAAACCGACCCATCAGTTCTCCAGTATAAAGTCTGCTGAGTCGCTGCTGACTATCACCATGTTTGGACATCCTATTTCATTTTTTTTCTGAAAATGTAGGACTACCAATGCTTTTAGATATGGAAGTCGAACTGTACCTACAAGAGCCAGGCACAAAGGCAAGTACTGTGTCAGGTTTCACCATACTCCACCTCTGACTGCAACATCACCTTCTACTTCAGATAGACTTCTCAAATATTTATTTCGTGAATAAATTCAAATTGTGGCAAACTGTGATGTTACCCCTTTCTAACTTTTTCTTTTCCATATTCACTAAACCACTTTGTTCCTTGTCTCTCAAGCCTGAAAGTGTGATGCAGCAAAATCTTGTAGGTTCTCTGTAAAATGTATCTTGAATGTGCCAGTTCCTCTCCATTTCCCCAGAAACTTTTATCTGGAATTATTTTCATATTCTTGCCTAAACCTTTCCAGCCTTCTCTTCTTTGGTCATCTACACCCTTACCTTTCTACCATATCCATCTGTCCAAAACTTTTCTTAGAGAATCATTTGCTCTGTCTCAAGCTCTGATAACATTATACCACCCTTCAACTTGACTCCCCCCTTTTTTTCTTGTTGTTGCCCATCCCCTTCATCAATTTAATTCTACCCAAACTTGGAAACTAGCCTTCATATATACAATCCCTTGTGCCTGAAAAAAATCCTCTACTCATCTAATGCCTTAGGCTAGAAGCTAATAGGAGTTTGGTGACTGTGTTAAGTTCTCTTGAAAGCTTCAGTTTTAATCTTCTCTTTCGAGGCTCCCAGTACACTCCTTTCCATAAGCATTGCAATACATGAACAGGGTGAATAATGAGAGTGAATGTCTCCTTTGCCAGACATGCTGCTTTTTAATATCCTTTTCCCATCTTTATTATTGAAGGTTTATATTTAGGTTTTGTAAGGTTTTAGGAGCCAATGACCTATCTTCATCTCTGTTAAAAATCAAGTTTACCTGAAGCAAAGAAACAGTTTATTTTCTATAAATATTTGGCATAATCTGCAAGCATGCACTATCCCTAAAGATAATTTGTGCAGGAACTAACACAGAGTAAATATAACTAGAGATAATAAACATTTCTCTGATATCTAATTTTTATATATTCAGATATACAGAATTGGCAAAAGTTCTGTCAGGGTACATCTACGCGTGCATGTAAGTGCAACTAAATTTAATATGCATTAAACAAATTTTGGCAGGTGTCTACACATGTGATGATTTGGGACTAAGATTGGTCCCAAATCGCTGCAGCCTTGCTATGTGCCTCTGTGACCGCCAGGAGGAGCTCCAGTCTCTGGCCACATGGCTGCCAGCACTTGGCAATCATATTGAATCTAGAGCCATCTGCCAGCATGTGGCAGCCATCTGGGAAACTCTGATCCCTGATCAGCCCTTTCCCTGTCCAGGAGCCACATGCCCAGTTCAGGGGCAGCACGTGCCAGCTCCCTCTTTGCCCACCCTAGTTCCCCACACCAGGGCTACTCCAGCCTCTTCCTCTGCTTCTGCCTTTGCCCCATCCCCTACCTTTTCCAGCAATGCCCCGCTGCTCCAGCCTGGCCCCTGCCAGTGATGACCAGTGTCCCATAGTCCTGCTGGCTCCAGCAGGCCCCACCCCCATCCAGGCCACAGGACAGCTGCACACCACCAGCAGGGACCAGGGCACTGGCTGTGAGATCTGCCCAACACCCTCTTCCTGCACTCCCTGCTCCAGCCCACCTGCCCTGCTGCCCACACATCCCCCATCCTACCCCCAGCACCACTCTCAGGACACACACATGGGTGAAGAAAAAAAAACAAACCTTTATTATCCATGAAAAGACCTTGGAAAAAATTATCAAAGCAACCATTCTTGACAGGCTGATAGAAGGCAACATTTTTATGGATAGCCAACATTGTTTGGTTGTGGGTAGGTCTTGCCTGACAAAACTCATTTCTTTCTATGACCAGGTGACATATCACCTGGAAAAAGGGGAAGAGGTTTAATAGATTTCATAGACATTAGGGGCTGAAAGGGATCTCATGAGATCATTGGGTCCAGCCCCCCTGCCATAGGCGGGAAGTCAGATGGGATCAAGTGACCCCAGCAAGAACTATATCCACTGTTTTTTGAAAGAGTCCAGACTAGGTTCTTGCACTGCCTCTGGGGGGAGTTTGTTGGACACATGCACCGTAAATAACTTTTTTTTTATGTCTAGTCTATATTGGCCTTCCTGGAGTTTATGGCTGTTAGACCTTGTTATCCCTTGGGGAGCTGTGGTGAACAGCTTTTCTCTCAGGGCCTGATGTACCCCTCTTATGTAATTATAGGCTTCCACCAGTTCCCCCTGAGCCTTCTCTTCTCAAGACTGAAGAGGGAGGCTGGTGGGGGGAGGGGCTGGCCGCATCAGGGGTTGGGTGTCAGGGGTCTTGGGAACTCGCAGGGAGAGGGGCTGGCTGCGGCAGGGGTTGGGGGCCTTGAGGGGGGGGCTGGCAGGGGTTGGGGCTGGCCCTGGCAGGGGTCAGGGGCCTTGTGGGGCTGACAAGGGTCAGGGTGGCTGGGGGGGTGGTGGGGCCATTGGGGATCCCCCCCCCTCCTCCAGCCCCCCCGACCCCTTACTCACTGGCGCCGGAGCCTGGCCAGCCACGTGTTTCAGCACCAGGGTGAGGGCCAACCATAGAGAAGCTCTGGCAGCCAGAGCTTCTCTGTGGAAGACCCAGCCTCCAGTTGTGTCAGGGCACAGTCCCTGACCATGCCCTGTCCCGCTTTTTTAAACATCATTTTGTTTTGTTTTTAGACCCCCGGATATTCAGGCGTCTAATTTTCTCCCTGCACTGCAAGTTTGCAGCACGGGGAACATTTTTTTTTGTTCCCACACATGCCTGTTGCCCTACCTCAAAGGGGTTTAAGGCAGGGCAAGAGGAATGTGTGTGCTTGTGTGGACATGCCTTTTGGGTCCAACCCTGTAGCCAGTTGCCAAGCCATCGGACAGTATGGTGATCAAGGTCACAGTTCCCCAGCTTAAGTATGAGGACATCATGGGGAACTAGATCAAAGGCCATCTTGAAATTCAAATATATGACGTCCACATCATCTCCCTTGTCCAGGGCACATGTTACCTGGTCATAGAAGGAGATGAGGTTGGTCAGGGAAGACCTGCCAGTCACAAAGCTATGTTGGCTGGCATTCAGAAGCTTGCCTTCCATTAGTTTGGTGTTGATGGATTTTTTTGACAATTTTCTCTGGGATTTTTCCAGGGATGCATGTCAGACTGATTGGTCTATAGTTCCCTGGGTCATCCCTCCTCCCTTTCTTGAAGATAGGGACCACATTGGCTCTTTTCCTATTTTGTGATTGATATATATTCGGACTTTAAAAAAAGCCTTTGACCTTGTGTCCCATGAAGTCCACATGGAAAAATTGGGCAGCTGCAGCCTCAACTACACTACAGTCTGATGATTGGGGAGCTGACTGAGGTCACACCTAGAGAGTGGTAGTTGAAGGAATTAATCAACATAGCACTCAGTGACCAGTGGTGTCCCTCTAAGGCTCCGTTCTCAGACCTGTATTCTTCAATGTCTTTTTAAACAATCTGGACTCTGGTGTCAGCAGTGGGCTGGCTAAGTTCACTGACAACATCAAACTTTGGGGAAGATTGTCCATCCTTGAGGATAGGCTGGTGATCGAGGCCAGCCTCGATAGGCTTGCAAGGTGAGTGGATGAAAACCTGATGGCATTAAATATGGAGAAATGCAAGGTGTTCCACCTGAGGGGGAGGGGGAGGGAGAGGGAACCCCCATCACACTTACAGGCTCGGCAGTGCTACACTTGCTAGCACCATGACTTAAAGAGACTTGGGGGTCATGATTGACCACAAGATGAACATGAGACACAAATGTGATATTGCAGTTGGCAAAGTGAACAGAACTCTGGCTTGCATCTACTGATGCATCTCAAGCAAGACCCAGGATGTCATCCTCTTGCTGTATTCTGCCTTGGTGAGGCTGCAGCTGGTATACTGCATCCAATTCTGGGCTTCACAATTAAGGCAGGATGTGGAGAAGCTTGAAAGAGTTCAGAGGAGTGCCACATGCTTGATCAGAGGACAAGAGAACAAGCATTATGAAAAAAGGTTGCAAGCCATGGGACTCTTCAGCATGGAGGAGTGCAGGCTCGGGTGACTTGGTGGTAGCCTATAAGTACATAAGGGGTGTGCATCAGGATCTGGGGGAATGCCTGCTGACCAGAGCACCCCAAAGGATGCCAAGTTCCAATGGTCACAAACTCCTGCACAACCATTTTAGGCTAGACATAAGGAAAAAAATTCTTTACTGTGCAAGCCTCCAAGGCCTGGAATAGACTCCCCCCCAGAGGTAGTGGAAGTACCTATTCTGGACACTTTTAAGAACCATTTGGATACCTCTCTTGCCAGGATCCTTTGATCCTAGCTGACTTCCTGCCTTTTCAGCAGGGGGCTGGACCCCATGATCTTACAAGGTCTCTTCCAGACCTAATGTCTAAAAATCCTCACAACATCCACCCCCATCCCTCCCTCCTCAACAAACAGAATCCCCTTTCCCCCCTCAACCAACAGAGCCTCTTCACCACCCATCCCAGCCGCCAACTATAAAAAACCTGCTTACAAGTGTGAAACTATAGAAAAGGCAAAACGATATACAAGGGGAAAACTATTTACAATATTTTGGATCTTCTAGCCCAGAAATGGGGGGGGGGGGGGGGGGGGGCCCAGGGGGGGGGGGGTCAGGGTCCTAGGGGCAGGGTCCCAGGGCAGGTATCCAGCACCCCAACCCCTAGATGTTTCCTGGGGCTGGGCTCAGGCCAACCCCCTAGTGGTAGGGCAGACTGAACACTAAAGTTAGTGCCGGGTTGCAGCTACATGTGTTTTAATGCACATTAACTAATCATGCCTAAATTTGATACCTGCATTTGGATACCTAAATTTAGGCATGATTAGCCTAAATTTATGCACATGAAGTCTGTGCCCATAATGCGCATTAATTTAGGCTAATGAACATTAACACATCTCACGTAGATGCGCTGTCAGCCTTCCAACAAAACTTCAGTATACTTTACTACAAGAACTTTTTATGCTTTTAACGTTTTATTGGTTTTGAATCTTTTTCTGACAAAACACAATCTTTCTACATCACAAAAATACAAAAGGGCTACTCACTCACCTTTTTCTCCTTTTCAGAGCATCTTGACTTATCTTATTGAGTTGCTTCTTATGCTTAAAAAAAAATCCTATCACAGATAAACACAGCTTCTTTGCATAATGGCTATGACAGAATCTGCACCAAATCATAAATCCATTTTGTAATCTCAATTTTGTCCTATGTGCCAGATATGCAAAGCTTGCCCAAGGCAGGTTTAGTATGTGATATATTCCAGGAACCTACCCTGCCCAGGAAAGGTGCTTGTTGTCTTGTTGAAGGGCTATCACAGAGCAATTGAGCAATCTCTCAGCTGCTGATCCAGCCCTGTAAAATCATTGCTTCCCACAGAGCTTCTGCAGATTCTCAGTCTAGGTGCATGTATTTAAGAGTTGTGGGGATTTCTTGTGTGAGGAAAGACATGTCAACAGTCATGCAAAAAAACCCCACAAAACACCTGGCTGAAGAAAGAGAAGGCAAGAGGGGCTTTAGCCCGAAGTGCTAAGACTATAGACCTCCTATAGGATCAGGGCAAACTGGAAAAAGAAGAGGTAGAGAAGGGCCTGGATCAGAACTCAGTTTATTTGTTTATTTTGCAAAGATTTCTGTCTAATTCTTTTTAAAGACTAAATTACTGTGCTTAAGAAATTATTTTGCTAAGCCTTACATTCTTGGCTTTCTTATACCATTGATCCCAAAGGGTTTAAACTAAAAACGGTAGTTCTTATAGCCAAGTAGAAGTCTGGAGAACCACGTGCCAATAATTCCACAGACTGCTCAGATCAGGAGATCTGAGGGACTAGTCCTAGGGTCTGGGATAGCTGGAGTTGCACATACCCCAGGAGGATGCAGACATACGTATCTTAGTCTGCTTTATTGATTTAGAATTAGGAATAGGAACACAGCTGACTAAGGTGTGTATTGAAGTTGCTTTTTTCACCATTTCAAGTGCTTGGCTTTACAGCACTTTAAAAATGGGTACAGCACTTTAAATTAACCCTTGTTAAATGAGATATTACATTTGAAGCACTGTATTTTACAGCACTTTAGCAACCTACAGCGCTTTAAATAACTTCTGTATGCCACTCAAATTTCTGAGTAGTGGAGAAGCCCCAGAAGGCTGTGGAGCATTCCCTGCCTCGTATCATGGAAAGTAAAAAGAGGCTCAGAGGCCCCCTCCCACATCTAACAAACACTGCACTTTGGTCAAGTTTAAGAGTGCTGTAACTTTATAGTGTTATAAAAAGTGCTGTAAATTATAGAGCTATAAAACATGCTCAGAGAACTTCTGTACACACTTTAAATTCACATGACTTAAAAGCATGTGTAACCCATAATTTGGATCACTGACAACAGATGGGTATCCATCCACAAAACAAATGTTCTGTAAATGCAATGCATCTGTAACTGTGCTGCATTTTTTTCTGTATTAGTTTAATAATAATTTCAAACATAATGGATAAGGAATTTAATTTTTTTTCTATTATAACTACTCATTAACCAATATACACTGGCACTGGCATTGTAGTGAGACAACAAACATATGAAATCATGCTCAAAAATCTGATGGGGTCAGAATCTGTAATCTGTTCTACCTCTTGAATACCTGCATAATTTGACCATATAGTTTCTAGTAGAGCAGGGATGTCAAACTCATTTGGGTCTCAGGTTCAATTGACCCATCTCTGGTAGTACGGTAAATGGTGGTGGCATTAACCTCCTTCATGATGGCCCTGCCAACACAGCAACCCTGGCAACCACAAGAGTTAAAGCCATCGCCTGTAGCTCCACTACTGAACTTCCAGCCACATGTTTGTCATCTCTGTAGAGTATTATTCTGGTATATGTGAACTCTTTTTTGGCATAACTAGGCTGCAGGCAAATGTGCCTCTAGCCCCTTTAGACAGAGGTACTTTGGGAGTGGAGGTTCATTGGAATATTTCACCATTAGCAGAGAGCCTCCTAATCCTGCATCAATGGCACATCTAGCAGTAGCTATAATTGAGTCTGGAGCTGGTCCCATCTCTGGGGATCCTCTTCCACGTGGGACTCTAATGCAGGAGGAACCTTTGTGTTAAAGCGCCTGTTGTGGTCCTTTTGTGGTTTGCTTGACTTTTGTTTTTCTTGCATATTTAATCAAATAGAACTTGTTATGTTTTTTCTTCCTGCTAAGGCATAGTTTTATTAGCTCTTGAAGCCCAGTGCCAGGAAAAACAATATTAGTTTTATCTTCATGCTTGGAGGACAAAAATAGCTTCATGTATCGAAACTGCCAACAACTGATCGCGAGCAGCAGTGGGGTCATGATAAGTAACTCTCACCAGCTGTTGAAACACTCTCCACATGTGTCCTAATAGTATGCCAAAATATCAAACATTGTGTAGTAATGCCAGGAAACAGGATTACCTATCAGCTTTACAGTTTTTGTATGTACTCTGGCCTTTGTCCCTATTTCTTTCCCCATCACAACAAATTTCAGTCAGGTGTCTACTCTTTAATGGAACATGTGTCTGATCTAAGAGAGGAAAAAACATTCCAAATACCTTATGTTGTAATACAGCAGACTAATTGCATTACATAACTGCATACTATTTTCCATTATGTTGTTGAATAGGTACTTGGATACCATGGTGATGAGCATGGTAGGAAAACAGAATAGATCCATATTATAAGCTGAGTTGCCTGACTGGTGGCAAGAAAGTGAGGATGATCCTGACAGAAGTCTGATTGCTTTCTACTATATAGAGGAATATATTCTGCATAGTTTCATGATCTTTCATACCGAAATGACATAAAAGCTTTGTTGGATCAAGCCCAAAAGCCTGATCATGATATAACTGAAATCAATAGGAGTTCATCCATTAATTTCAATGAAGAGAAAACAGTTGGTCTAAAACATTATACTCCAGACATTGGTAGCATGTCCTAAAGCCTGGAACTATTCTGGGTTCATTTTTCCTAAAAAAGCAGGAAAAAATTAATTATAATTTGGCAAAGTATTTAGCATCCACTAAAACCCTTAAGCTTCTATCAATAGTTTTGAAAGGTTTCTGCTTCTAAAGTGAAGTAATTAACCAAAGGGAAATTTCATTTCTTTTTGTTCACTGTAG
>NW_005842051.1:817646-828182 GCF_000455745.1 Alligator sinensis
AGGGAAAATGTGGATATTTCTTAAAATGCAAAAGAGCATAGATAAGAACAGAAAATAAATACAATAGAGGAAAGTTACTCCCTCCATGAATTTACATGTATTCTGTCTTCAGTGAATGGAAGCTGGAAGAACTAACGGATGTCCAGAAACATATGTATACTTCAGCCTTCATTCTAAAGAAGGATGCCTGGAAATAAAAGATGCAAAGATATGCTGATTTATCATTTGTAAGGACTGATGAAAGCTCTTTATTTGTCAGAACTCTGTTTATTTGTTTATTTATCATGGATTTCTCTGACTTCACTGATGATTTTTCTTTTTAATGAAAGTGTGCCCCTTGAAAAAGGACTTTGATCAAATAAATATGAATTTGAAGACAAGGACTGCATTTAAAGATGTTGGGTTGATAGATAATCCTATATTTATGAGTCAGACTAGTTAAACAATTGCAATTCTTTTGGTAAGGATGATGCAAATATTAAACTTAAAACAACTTGAGGAACCAGTAGACACTACTATACCTCAAGCCTGATTATATATAGGATGGTATAGCTTCAAAAGTTCTGTGTTTATTATCTAAATTGGATTGTCTAGTCTTCTAAGAAAAAATTAAAAACCCTATAAAATACTGTAACAGCAGAGCTTTAAAAATGAAGTATACTTGATCATTTCATATATGACTTGCAACCCTCTCTCCCTTCAGTAGAAAGAAAAATTGAATTGTTTTCCTCTTCTAGAGACTCCAAAGAGTGTTGATTTTGCTTTGTTTTGCTTGAGTGTATTTTTCCCGAGAGAGCCTTGTAAGTTAACCCTTTCTCTTCTGCCTCCCAACATTTTTCTCTGGAGTTGTTTCTAACCCTTGTTTCTCAGCTTAGTTCACCAAAGTGAACTATTGTCCCTCTTATTTACTGAAATCTATGATGTAGCAGCTACTGCCACTCTCAGAAATAATGGTCACCATAGGTCTAGGTCATGCGGTGACAAAAATATCTGCTTCTTGACCTTCTTCTTTTCTCTTGCTCTCTCTCTCCTTGGTGCCATCTTATCTTCAGTGGGTTTTTTATTGATGTTTGTTTTCTGAGGTTGACAAGTGTTAAGGCATGAACCCTGCGTAGCTGAGTCAAAGTCTGCCTACCAGTTGAAAAAACTTCCTGAAATGCTACAAAAGTAAAATTTGCTGCTTTTCACTTCTTGAAAAAAAAGTGTTTGGTGTCACCCTGTAGAAAACATGTATTACTTTTCTTACTAAATCAATTAGTGTAAAGAGAGGGAGGGGGAAAAGCTATGTATTCATTTTATTAGTTATTAGCATAATTGTGAAGTCTTATGGTAGGCTTATAGCAAATACAGCTTGGGGAGAAAGAGACAAGTGCAATAGGATTTTCCTTGAAAGTTATCATTAGCTCAATCTTGTAGGTTATAGAGGAATCGGACACTATGACTCCTGTAGTGAGTCAGAATGACAAGTATTTTCTCAGGGTTTAATTAGATTTTCCTCTTTACAACCAAGGACTCAATATCCCTTTCATAAAACACTCTGATAGGATTGGTTTACATGAGCTCAAGAGAATTGTGGGGAAACACTTCACCTAAGCAGTCCAGTGACATGAAAGCATCAGAGACAAACACCTGAAATATAGTAACTTGGAGGCAGATTTTACATGAATAGATTGTGTTTCATTTGTAACAAAACATTTGATATATAGATTTCCGCTGGTATTCTTTAGTTTGTAACAATTGACACCCCTGACTGCTAAACCTGCTTCTCCATTAGTATACCTCACAGGAATTTTGAAATTTATCAGCCAGCAACACAGGAAAAAGATAAAGCAAAAAAAAAAAGCATGAAAGATTATCTTTTATCGCTACCATAGGCCACATCACCAGAATAAATGAAAATCAGTATAATCAAGTACTCAGAAAATCTGTGCACTAAAAGAAAAAAATATTAGCACAGGAAGATTTGTACACAAACAATGCATTAGTTTGCCTATGGGTGTATTTTTTTCTGTCTGTTTTTAATGCCTAGTGATATATAGAGTTTAATAACCATTTTAATAATAAACAATTTCCAGATATAGGGCTTTTTAGCTACATAGCAAATCATTAACTTCACAAATGATTCTGTAAATCCTTATTAATTTGTCTTAATCTTTCATGTAAAATTCTTATCTACAAGTAGCCCACTTTGTAATCTCACATGATTCTTGTAGTGTACATCTCAGTGGGCACATCTACATATGCAATTAATGTCCCTGAATTTTCTTCACAGAAAATTTGGGGGCATTAAACTTTCCCCTGGCATACATGTGAATATGCATCTGTTGGGCACATATTTGCTCCCAATGGGCGGGTCCAGACAAGTGCTCACATGCCTGTCATGGCATCTCAAAGCAGTTTGAGGAGCACAGACTCTAAATTTGATACTGGGAAATCTCAGTATCAAAAAAAAAACAACACATCCCTCTGAAAAAAAAGAAAAAGCACAGGGCACACTCCTGGAGTGTGACCTGAAGCAACCGGAGGCTGGATCCTCCAAGGAGATGCTTTGGCACCTGGCCAAAGCATCTCTATGCCTAGTCCCTTCCCCTGCTGCTCCAGCATGCTGCGTCAGAGTGCTGGGGCAAATAGGAATGGGACAAAGCTGCATCAGTGACCCAGACTCAGGCACCATGCCCAGTAAGTAGGGATGTGGGGGTGGGGAGGACTATGGAGTGGAGGACATTGTGTGTGGGGGTGGGGGGCACTGCTAGGGAGGGGTGGGTCCTCCGCATGGTGCACAGCCCCCCCTGCAGCAGCAGCAGCAGCTGTCAGACACTCAGGGCCTGCTGCTGGCACAGCCCCCCATGGAGTGGCACAGTGCAGCACAGCTCCAGCCACCTGAGACCCAACACCACCTGTGCCATATGGCACAGGCCCAGCCCACCCTGGCCCAGGGGTGTGTGCCTCAGGCAAAACTGGGCTGCTGTCACCTGGGGTCCTGGCACCCCACCTCCCCCATGTGCCTTCCCTTCTCCTTCACCCCTTTCCCCACAGCAGACTTACCAGCCGGACACTGCTTTCCAAGCTGCCTGGCTACGTATCAGCAATCAGATCAGTATCGGCTGATATGTCTCATTAAGAATTGGCCATCAGTATCAGGCCAAAAAATCTCTATTTGTGCACCCCTTATATATATATTAAGGCTATATACATTCATTTCTCACAGGCCATGTAGTAATTCAAATTTTATAAGCTATGCTGTAAATTGGAAAAAGAAATAGCTGCATCTTGATAAAATCTGAGTCAGCACAATTTCAACATTATGAATTTTCCTGGGTGTAGTGAGACAGTATCAACACTAACCACACTCTATCATGCATTAACAGGTACATCATGAGCAGGTCTACGGAGGTGATGCCTCCCCTCTATGCAGCACTTGTCTGGCCACAGCTGGAATACTGCATCCAGTTTTGGGCACCGTGCTTCAAGAGGGATGTGGATAACCTTGAGAGGGTACAGAGGAGGGCCACTCATATGATTACGGGTCTGTAGGTAAGGTCTTATGAGGAGAGATTGAAGGACCTGGATCTCTTCAGCCTCCATAAGAGAAGGCTGAGAAGTGGTCTAGCGGCCATCTACAAATTTGTCAGGATGGGGGGGCAGGGGGGCAGCAAGGGATAGGAGATACTCTGTTTACCAGGGCACCTCTTGCAGTAAGCAGAAACAATGGCCACAAACTGACAGAGAGCAAACTAATAAAAACTTCTTCATGGTAAGGGTAACCAGAATCTAGAATGGGCTTCCAAGTGAGGTGGTGTTCTCCCCTACCTTGGAGGTTTTTAAGAGAAGACTGGACAAACACCTGGTTGGGGTCATCTGACCCCAGCACTTTTTCCTACCCAGGGCAGGGGGTCAGACTTGATAATCTACTGAGGTCCCTTCCAACCCAAAAAATATATGAAATCTATGCACATCAAATATTAAATGTTGAATAGCATGCTGCATTGCAGCAAGTAGTTACAATCTTATTGTAATTCTTATTGTTACTATTTTGTTTATGAGCAATGCCACAGAAAAGGGTGCCTTTACAGGGTTTTTTATTATTATTTATTTATCAGTCAGCAAAGACAATTATACTAACAGAAAAAAGCCTGTATCTTTCTTCATATGGAAGTGCAGCACCCACTTTCACAGGTTCTTTTTTCTCAAAAGGTCACAGTGAAATCTATCATTTGCTTTTCAAAGTTTTTGACTGAGAAAGGAAATGAAAACTTCAGATCAAGCTAAAAAA
This sequence comes from Alligator sinensis, assembly GCF_000455745.1. Lineage (NCBI taxonomy): Eukaryota > Metazoa > Chordata > Crocodylia > Alligatoridae > Alligator > Alligator sinensis. The sequence continues at coordinate 821,920 of NW_005842051.1, forward strand.
TAACCCTTAGAGTAGCACAATGGTCATTCTATGAACAATGTAGTTATTAGAAAGATGGTGCAAGGGACTAGTTTGTGGTAGAGGAAAGAAATACAATAGTAGCTTTGTAAAATAGAGTACTGTTACTTTTAATATTTATTTAGTGATTATTTTAATTACTTTCCTGTCTATTATTACTCTTTTATTTCATTCCCAATAATGTTTATTATATGCTGGACACAAAAATAAATGAAGGCATTTTCCCCACTGCAAGAACTTTTACATCTATGCCAAAAATTAAAGGAGTATACTACTATATTTGACAACATTATTTCTTAAAATACTTCAACCATAAGCCATTTGATTAGACAAGTATATAAGAAAGATGAAAGGTGTAGTTTCCTACAGTGTTCAGAAAATTTGGAAAGGAAAATTGATATTAAATCATATCAAATTAATCCAGTTATAATTGTGAAGCTAAAGCAAACATAGTCTAGCTTCAGTATTTAATTTCCCCGTTGAATTCTTTTTTGCTTGCCAGAATGGTATATTTCAGCCTAATACAGCAACAAATGTTCAGTGAGAAGCACTTAACTGGTCATTTAGATCAGTAAGTGTCTCCAGTATACACAAAAGACCAGTATCCAACACACAAACTGGTAATTTGCCAGAGGTGGTACTGATGCCTAATGTTTTTTTAAATATAACAACCTTTGGAGAATGTAGCCATGGCTGGTGTGTTCTGTGCTGAACTCAATGCTGTTCATGTGCATTTGTCTTCCTCTGAACCTACCTACTAGATAGAGCACTGTTTCACATAATTCCTGGATCTATATATGGCTTGGGTACAAGCTGTAAGCACTAGGGCTGTGCAAAACAGCACTGTTCCATTCCGACTTCAGTTTTGAGGTCTGAACAGAACAGTGTTTTGTATTGAATATAATTTCAAGTCGAAACTGCCTCACTATTTCACTTCATCGAAACAACAGTGAGGCTATTTTGATGCTGTTTTGACCATTTCGCTGGACCATGGGGTTGGAGAAAGGAACGCAGCCCAGCTGGGCTGACTTCCCAGATGGCCTGCCTTGCCATCCCCCGCACTAGATCACACCACCCAGGCTGGGCTGCCTCCCTGACCCCGATGTGATCAAGCACAGGAGATGGAGCCCAGCTGGGCTGACTCTGCCCCCAATACGATCTAGTGTGGGGGAATCGTGAGGCAGCCCCGCTGGGCTGACTTCCCACCTCCTGTTAGATCTTGCACTGGGGATGGGAAGTCAGCCCAGCTGGATTAACTTCCCATCCCCAGTGCTATGGTCAAAATGTTTCACCTTTTGAAACATTTCAACTAGCCTCGTTTTGTTTCAAGGCTATTTTGAGGGCCTTTTTTCATTTCAGTTTTGCTGTTTGACCTCAAAATGAGTCAAAACAGTGTTGAAACAGAACGGTGATCAAAATTTCGCACAGCCCTAGTAGGCACCCCTAGCTACTCAGACCAGGACTGTTCTGTAACCTGCCATTCTGCCTTCTACATGTGCAGATGAAGGTTTGTAACACCTCTAGGGTTAGACAGCTGCTAAGCAGGGGTTTAGATTTTGTGTTTTGGTTTGTTTTGAATTTTGGAGCTAAGTTCCTAAAGTTTGTTCAAACCTTAACAGTTTTATGATCCCAAGTCCTATTTTTATTTTTATTTTTAAGCATTCAATTGTGCATATCGAAATATGGGTATCTAATCCTGTTGAAAAAATTATACCTGTATTGGCTTGTATACTTCTTCCGTATACTCTGAAAAACTGGCATTTTCTTACTGTAGTTTTGTATAATGAATGTAATTCTTATTTTGACATAACCCACCATTTTGAAATGCATTTTTATGCTTTTATTTCTTTCATGATTCTTACATTAGTTCATTACCTGTTTTTAGTAGTACTGTATAATAGGACATGCTTACTGACACGTTATGTCATGGCTAATTAAAGGAACTGCTGTTTTCCATATCCTTGTGTTTGTCTAGTCTCTTTTTTTGAGAATATTGAAAACCACTCCACTAAGTTATATTGTGAGTTCTTGTTGAAAGTTTCAGGCTATATTTCTTTAGCACATAAAGAAGAAATAATTTGGTTCAGAAAATATGGAAATTCATTTTCTTCTATATCATGTACTGATATTTCAGTGGTAACAATGGCACGGCATGATGTTGCATCCTACTATAATGTTATGAAATGTTACAATTAATATAAACCTAAAAATACTTTAAAAAATGTAAATAGATCAATTTTATTCTGAAATAAAATTTTCCAATATGATGATTTTTCATTTTCATTTTCATTCCTTCCTCTCTCCCCTCTGCCAAACCACCTGCAATTTTTTTATACCCAAAGCCAATATAACTCAATGAAAAAATAGTTTTAACAAAGTGGCATTTTCCAAGAAAATACTTTTAAAACAAATTTAACTAGTTTTAACAGAGACTAAATAAGATTTTGTGTGTGTGTGTATGTATAAAATAGAATAAGCTTCCAAATAGGAAGCAAATATCTTGACCTTTTGGAAATTTTTCTGTTGCTGCAAAACTCTTAATATTGGCTTTAAGGCCTGAGTCTCTTGGCACTTGCACTTGTCATCTCACACATAGCTATTTACATTGCAGTCAAAGGAACTTGAGGGTGCTCTCGTCATCTCTGCAGTCAGGCCTTTTAGTCTCATACTTTTAGGCAATCAGTAGGAAGCAACAACTGCAAATGGAAAGCAAGAATTTTATTTTATTTTTTCAGTCAATTTGCTCCCCTCTACATGTGTAAATAACTTCAAATATAATATTCTCCCTCTGCATGAGCTCTCATTTCTGATGCCTGAATTGGAGTTCAGCAAGACTCTGTGTTAATACCAAAGGTGGACATCATTTAAAAGCTTACATTTGTTGTAAGTAGTCTTACTTTCTCACAACCTTCAAATGTTATCCCATTCTTTGAGCTGCTCAAGGTCTTTAACCTCTTAATTACCTGAGATGTAATGTTCCTATTCTTTCAGTAGGTAAATGAATTTGAAATTATTAACTTGTCATAGAATGAGCTGGCACAGTAAACATCTTTTGTTACATACACTGGGTAAGATTGCTTTTTAATTAAAATGACACTTATGGTGATACTCATTAGAAAGTGAAGTGAAATACAGTCACCTCTGAGCTCTTCCTATGATGTTGACAGTTTAATAACCATTTGTTGCTAAATGTTTTCTAATACTTTGACATCTCTGAGCAGCTCTATGATTTTCAAGCACTCACTCTGTCACTGCTGAGTAAAGATACAATAAAGAATTCATCTGTCTATTTGTAATTTTTGTAGCAATGTGCTAATATGTGGATTAGTTCAAATATGTACATTGAAAAAAAAAAGCATTTCTATTTATTTATTCCTTTCATTATTTACAGGCATTTTGTAATGCTCCTCACCATAGAGTCTGAATGCCTAGGCTATTATGATTTTATTTCTTATACATATTTGTGTATGTGTGCTTTTAAAATGCTGGCCAAGTAAGTACTTTCATATTCTTAAATAGCATTTCAAAAAAAGCAGATCTGGGAAGGGGAAAGCAAATGAAATGTTTTGCATATGACAGTCAGATCTGAAGATTGTAAGAAGATTTTATGAGCTGCCATATGCACCAGACATTTTATCATCTTTTACGTTATCATCATAGTCCCTCTGGTCAGACTAATTATAAACGGGGAAATTATTTCTGCTCAGTTCCTATTTTTCTGAAGAATCAAACATGCATTTTTATTGTTGTTGCCATTCTGCCTATCCTTATGGCATTCTGTATGGACACCAGGATTCAATTTTCAACAGGCCATCAAGGAGACAAATGCTTTGGACTTCAGAGGCAAAGAATTAGTCTCCTTCCCTTTTATATAACTATAATATTTGTGCATGATTATCTTGAACGTTTACCATCCCAGATGTAAAATCTGTTTGCCCATTCTTAGATTGACAATAAACAAACTTTTGTATTTATTCATAAATAAAAATTTGGTCTTTGGCAGACAAGAGAATACTATAGTGTCAGGCCGAATAAAAAAAAGTTAGACTGACATTCCTTTTTTGTGACATACTCATAATATTTTCATATTTATGATTATTCTTACCCTGTTGCAATTCTAAAGGATTATGGATAACTGTCATATAATAAAATCTACCACTTAGATTTTCAAAGAGTGAGAGCCCAGCATACATACATAGAGAATCAGTTTGCATTAATATTTTCCCCAAATTTTCCATAATTGCACTACTAATTTAGATCCAGTATTGATAAGAATGAAGGGAGAAAGAATATAGATGGTTAAAATATTAAAATCTGTGGCAAATGATCTATACTAGTGGTCTCATCAGTGAAGTTTCCTGTACTGTGGATAGCTGGTACAGTGGGAAATTTGAAGAAATTTATTACAATAGAAAATGTCAAAGTATCAAGCATAATGACTGGACCTGAGTGTGGTGTAGCTACAGAAATACATAGGTAGGTACACAAATGATACTTTTATATGTAGATTTGAGCATATGAAAATCTATTTTCATTTGCCATAAGTATGACTTCCTTCTCTTTTTCACTCCAGGTAGGCTCAGTTTTTATTACACTTGTACTAAAATATTCAACTTTAAAAATAATGTGGCAGGCTTGCTGGTATGCTCACCGGCAGCCCTGGACTGTTAGCTTGAGCCCAAAGGAATCAAGCTCCATTGGTAGAGACACTTTTCCTTCCCCACCCATCAGGGAAAGGCAGAAGCAAAGCAGCCCCTCCCTGACCCAGGGGCGAATTGAAAAAGAGGACCTGAAAGGGAACTAACTCTTCGGGGTTCCTCACTGGTCCATTCCCAATCTGGGGTGGAGCATCCAGAAGGAATAAAAACCTGCATGCCAAGCACGTGGGTGACTTCAATGAGGGACAACAAAGAAGGGCTGAGAAGAGCTGGTGGAGCTGACTAGCAGGGCAGAGTAGTTGCTCCAAAAGTGTCCTGAAGACTCCTTCACTGAATGGGGAGCAGCAAGTTGCTGCGTCCGTGCCACACCATGGAGGGAGTCATGGCAATGGTCCTCAGATTGGTGCATGGAGGATCCAGGAGTGGATGGGATTCCAGCAGCTGCACAAAGCAGCACAAGTCTCTAACCTTGCATGAGGCAGGAGCCCAGGCTCCTCGGTGGACAGAGCAGTGCATGGAACTGGTGGAGAGCTGGAAGGGACTGCTGCAGCTGCACGAGGCAGTGCAGATCCCCAGCTCTGAATGAGGCAGGAGCTGGGCCATAGCTGCATGGATCGGTGCACAGGACCATAGAGCTGAGAGGTCACCACAGCTGCATAAGGCAGCATGGGTCCCAGGGCACAGTGCAGAGCATGGTGGGCTGAGTGGGGGCTGATAGGCCCCAGTGGCTGCACCAAGCAGCTCAAGTCTTCCTGCCACAAGATGTAACTGGATAGGTTGACCACACCTGCATGGCAGGATGCTGAGAGTCATAAGTTACCCAGAAAGCAGATTCCCACATGGGAGGAGGGGCCTTCCTCACTGCTGGGAATCAATGGGAAGCCCCTGAGGTGTGGGAACGATTTGCCCCTAGGCACAGAAGGGAGTCTAGGTCCTCGGTTTGTTAAGGGTGACTTCATGGTTACGGGCCCCTCCTACTTCAGTGACCTGGGAGAAGGTAATGATGTTCTACTAGGTAATGGGATCTTTCCCTGGGTTGCCATTTCTTCTTAGGGCACAGCTGTTGTGCCAGCAGTTGTGGTCTGGTTATGTATGCCATTGGGATTCAGTTTGTAATATTGTGTCTCCGTTGTTGCTATATGAGAGGGGTGTAAGCTGTTTATGTCTGAATCTATTGTATTGGTTATCTATATATGTTGGTGACTCTGCTGATGTAACCTGATTGTGTACGATCAATTATTGTCCCATCACTGCTAGTTATTCCTTTTGTTGAATTGTTAATTAACCTGTGTTTTATCCTTAAGTGCTTCTTTGCCTACTGCTAGAGGGCTCTGACCAGGGACAAGGGCTGCAGTCTTATCAGAAGGCCCCAGCGGACAGGCCTATGCCAGAGTTCAGGGTTGGAAAGATCTATTGCCGGTGTAAACCTGTATTTGTAAATAACCTGTGTACATGTGTATGTATATATATGCCTATAGATATATGCATGTAAGTTTATGGTCATAAGTTTTATATTATGTTATATCATTAAACCTGTACATAGTTATATATCACTGGGTCTCCTGGCTCTCTGCTTTGTAGGGAACG
>NW_005842051.1:828213-831061 GCF_000455745.1 Alligator sinensis
GCCTACAGGCAGCCACACTCTCCATAGCATATCTGTACCAGCTGACATCCCTTGTATTGGAGAGGGGATACCTTTCCACGGATCACCCGGGTTACAATAGTATCTCTAATTTTTTGTGGAACACAGAAAATGTCTGCAGCATTTGTATTCTTGAGCAGGATATCTGGGGGGAAAAAAAGAGATGTTCTCAGTTTATAATGTTATTAGAAAACTGTTTTCCTGCTCTTAACTATGATTGTACAACTTCACTGATATTCATTGAGATAAAAAGGGATAAATGAGAACAGAATTTGACCAGCTAACTCTGGATGTGTAGCTCAATTTCTACAGCCTCATTATTTTCCCTTTTCTATGTGCACTTGACCACTTCTTTCCTTTACAGTCTCAAAGCAGTTTCAACTAACTCTGTCGTAGTAGTATCATCAGTAAAACTGACTATCAGCAAAGGTTTCAATAGTATGTTTCACTATGTAACTTTTGTTAGGAAAGAAAATAAGATGTGTTCATTTATGACACAAGCTCTTATCACAGTTCGGAGTTTTTGGAAACATCTAGTTCAAATTAACTATATTTAAGCTGTCTTGATATCTTTCTGTTTATATAACAAACAACTTGATTCTTAGTAGTGATTCTGTAGAGTCTTGAAATTAGAGGAAAATACTATTAGATTATGAAAATAGATTTTGAGTAAGGCAAGGAAAGTTACCTGTGGGGGAAAAAATGGCATTAGTCTTTTAATGGTCCACTAAACATGACATTCTTATTAGCTCAAGCATAAAAAGATCTTGCTTGGTATGTTTACTGTACAAAACTATCAGCATGGTCATCTGTTTGAGGGAGAGGGGAGAAGAAATTTATCATAGTAATTACATTTGGAAAGGTGGTCTTTGCCAAACTAAAAGTTTCAAAGCTAACATTAACCATATGGTTTTAGCTTCAGAATCAGAGTGGAAAGTAATACATATAAACTGTTTGTAATGAGCACTTGTTCTAGAATCTAAAGGACAAGCTCAGTATTGGGTTCCAAACAGCCCCCAAACAAAGCAATTATTACAAAAATGATCTTGCCAATGTTAGAAAATTAACTCCTACGTTACAAACACATCATCTTAGGATATTGGATGAATCCAGACAATTAGTAGGGGAATAATGGAGCATTTCACCTTTAGGTTACTAATATGTATAAAAAAATAGCAAATGAAAATGGTTACCACCTGAAGCAGCATGATTGCATATGTGAACGAAGTAAGTCTTCCCATCCTCCCCCCACAATACTGACCCTAGCATTGAACACTGCAGCTTGCAAATTTGCTTGTGAGAACATGTAACCTCCATGCTGCGTGTCAAGTGCTGCCCAGGCTAAAAGCGCCTGCCTCTGGCATGCTGGGGCTAGTTGGGTATTTGCTTCTGCGAGTCTTGAACCAGGTCCAGTGCAGTGCTATAGCTGGGACTGACACTCAGCTAATTGTTGGTCCCAGCCCCTGCTCCAAATTGGAGTCTTGAATTTGTATTATTTTTATGGATCAGTCTGACAGTAGCTAAACACGTTACTTAATATGATCTGGAGATACTCCTGTAAGAAGTCATACCTTTACGATAGTATGATCACACTTACCATATGTTTTACTGCTTGAATGAGTGGATGCTTGCATCTTAGTGCAGTTAAAACATCCTAAGTGTAACATGAGACCTGGCCCCTACATGCCTTTCTCACTCCTAAAGTTAGTTTATCCATGTTTAAGCTGACATGCTCTGACAGAACAATTCTACGTCTTCATCTATCTTACAGACAAATCAATACTTTCAGTCTCTTTATCAGTGCAGCTACTTTCATAAGCAATTCATTTTCATTTTTTGAGAGAAAAAATACTTTTGCCTCACACGCTACATGATCAAACCTTTATTTTAAGCACTTGAAAGGGCCAATAAGTTACCTAAAGCAAAATAAATAAATAAATAAAGGAGATCAAATCATTATCGAATTATAAAATAAAATGTAGAGCATCTTAAGCCTCTGAAGCTATTCAGACAGTTTTATCTACACCTGACTATGGTGTCTACTTTAACCTTGCTGGCAGTTAGTCAGTTGAGGCATAATTTAATGCCGAATGTACTGTTTTATAGATGCATAGATTGTACAGTCAGAAGGGACCACAATGGATCATCGTGCCCAACCCCCTGCCCCTGGCAGGAAAGAGGACCGAGGTCAGATGACCCCAGCCAGGTGATTATCTAGCCTCCTCTTGAAGATCTCCAAGCTAGGTGATAGCACCACCTCTCTTTCCTGGCCTCTGATCCTGGCCACCCTTACTATGAAAAATTTCTTCCTAATATCTAACCTAAATCCACTCTCAACTAATTTACACCCGTTATTCCTAGTCACTCCCTGGGGCACCATAGTAAACAGCGCTTCCCCTATTCCCCGTTGACCTCCCCTAATAAATTTATAGGTGGCCACAAGATCTCCCCTCAGCCGTCTCTTGTGAAGGCTGAAGAGATTCAGCTCTCTCAACCTCCCCCTGCAGGGTTTATCATGAAGGCCACTAACCACATGAGTTGTCCTCCTCTGGACCCTCTCGAGATTCCCCATGTCCCTCTTGAAGTGCAGCGCCCAAAACTGGACACAGTACTCCAACTGTGGCCTGACCAGTGCCGCATAGAGGGGGGGCATCACCTCCTTTGTTCTATTAGTCATGCACCTGCTAATGCATGACAAGGTGCGATTGGCCTTGTTGATGGCCTCATTACACTGCCGGCTCATGTTCATCTTGGAGTCAATTATGACTCCAAGATCCCTCTCTGACTCCGAGCTGCTGAGAAGGACACTCCCTAACCTATAGGTGTGCTG
>NW_005842051.1:831256-902001 GCF_000455745.1 Alligator sinensis
ACCCAATGAGGATAGAGTACAAAACTGTGTCGAAGGCCTTCCTAAAGTCCAGGAAGATGACATCAGCCTCGGCTCCTGCATCCAGGCAGTGTGTGACCTGGTCATAGAAGGCTACAAGGGTTGTCAGGCAGGATCTATCTGTGACAAACCCGTGCTGGTTTCCCCTCAGCATCGTTTCCCCTGCTGGGCCTGCACAAATGTGTTCTTTGATTATTTTCTCTAGCATTTTCCCAGGAATAGAGATAAGACTGACTGGTCTAAAGTTACCTGGCTCATCCCTTCTCCCTTTCTTGAAAATGGACACCACATTGGCCCTTCTCCAGTACTCAGGGACCTGGCCGGAGCACCACGAGTGCTTGAACAGCTGTGCCAGTGGCTCAGCTATGACACTATATTTGACTGTTTAGAGGGCTGCCAAACTACCAAAGCATATTTTTATAAAGCCTATGTTAAGAAATAATCTCACAAATACAATATCCTAAAAGAATTAAAGTAAAAGTTTGTGTGTCTGCAATGTACTGTTCCTGCATTTCAACTAGAATATTCCCCACTTCCTTTTTTTTACCAGAGTAGGGACTGATTAGACTTTCTCCTTCTTTCTTGAGGTTGTTGAAGTCTGAATAATTTGGTTCATCTAAATTTTAAACAAGCCCTCAATAATACTCCTGTCAGCTCATGTAACTACTACTCCTGTGCTACACAAAGGCATACTCTATCTAGGTTTCTAGGTCTTTCCCCATCTCAATACAGCTGCTATTTGGCTTTTCAACTACTGAGTTCCAGCTTCCTCACTTCTGTCACTACTTTCTCTTGAAAGTCATGGCAGAGCTTTATTTTCATAGTATTTGTCTTAAGCACTCAGGTACGTAAAGCTATCTGAGGAGCAGCAAACTCTAAGGCAGCGGTTGTCAACTGAGGTACACATCCCCCAGGGGTACTTGAGAAGGCTCTAGTGGGTACATGCAGGCAGGCAGGGATGGAGCATCGCCACGCATCATCCTATACTACTGCACAGGCACCGCCCACCCATCTGGACTCGGGGGGGCTGAGGGAAGCTTGCACGTGGTGGCTGCTACTGCTTTGCATTCGGCCATGTGCCACCCACCCCCCTGCATCCAGCTACCAGGGGTACATTGCTCTGTGCCTGGCTGCTAGGGGTACACTGATGCAAAAAGGTTGAAAACCCTTGCTCTAGGGCATAAAGGATAGTTCAGGAATTGGGAGTGGACATACTAGAGTCTAGAACCAATGCAGGCACCAACATTTGTGAAACTAGCCCAGGAAAGGGAATTTTCTCACAACCTGCACATACAATTAAAGTCACAAACATTTTGAGAATCAAAATACAGTATCACAATGTTTGGTCTTCAGGCAGTGATCAGTAAAAAGTGTAGGAGCCCAGCTTTTATATGTGATTTTTGTCCAAGCTTCCTTGGTTAGTTCTGTTCAGTTATCAACTTCAGCCTTGGACGTAGGTTGTAAGCAGGGGATGTTCGTTAGCTACTCTCTCCACATATAAAGACTGAAGGGATTGGCTCTGTCATCCTACTTCTGCTCACTGCTTCAATAGCTAACTGAGTGCTTAAGGGTAGATTAGGCCCTTGAAAATGGTTGTGCTAATTTATCTTTATTCCCTTATTTACCCCCACAGCAAAATGGCAAGGTGGAAGGAATTGTGACTTTTGAAGTGATATCATTCTTAAGTGTGCTCTAGGGCTACAATACCTACATATAGATTGTATATCTAGAACTAAATGATGATAGGGCAACACAATATGATGACAATCACCAGGGATCCTAGTTCTCTCTGTTTTAAAATCACAAATTCTCTGATAAAAACCACAGATTCTTTGATTTAAAAACCCCCAAATCTGCATTTTCTGTGATTAAAAGGAAACACCAATATGCATATATACGCATCAGTTGAACACAATGTTGTTCTGATATATTTGCAATTTTAAAGCAATTTGGAAGCCTACCAGTGCCCTCAATCACTATAATAAAATAACTTCTAAATACCCATAAATGTTGGTGTTTGATTTTTGGGTTTTTTTACCATGGAAAATCAGAGCTCGCCCTGCTCCCTGTGCTCGCCAGGATGTGAGTCCAGCTGTGGCTGTCCACCCGCTCCCCACCGCTTTGAGGCACTGAGAAGCCCTGATATGCCAGTGCCTTGCTCATGCCATTTGCTCCTCATTCACCACCCACAGCCCCTGGCCCTGCCAGTGCCCCTCACTTGCCGCTCACAGTCCCCTGGGCCATGCTGATGCCTTTCACTCCCCACCCACAGCCCCCTGTCCCCCCAGCTCTGCCAGAGGGGGCCCCAGCTTCCAGGGCTATGGGGCCAGGGACCCAGGTCCACTGCCTCCTCCTGCTGCAGCAGTGCCTGAGCCCCAGCTGCTGCCCATGGAAGGAAGTGGCTGCAGATGCGGAGCGGAGTCTGAAGCCCAGCTCAACCTCCCCCAGAGACAGCACTACTGGAGTGGAACCGGTTGGCTCCAGCCCCAGTCTCAGCCACAGCCTTGCCCAACTCCCTCCCTCCCTCGCTATGGGGTCCTCAATACCTCCCCACTCTACCAGACTTATCTGTGGGGAGCTGCTCTTCAGGCTGCCTGGCTGCCATGTGCATGTGTATGTATGCACATGCACATGGTGCCCCTTGCTGATTGCCCTTCTCTCACTCCCCCCAGTCTCTTGCAGGCTGGAACCCTGACAGCCTTCAAAGGGAAAGCCACCTTTGCCTGTGTTTTTCTTCTTTAAGGGAGGAAATCCACTTTTTTCTCCTTAAAAGGAGAACATCTGGGTTTTACAGCATTTTTCCGTGGAGAATGGAAAACCCAGATCCCTGGTGGTAATAACTTACCATTAATGTACTTTTCTTAAATTTAGGGCCTATTCATCACTTGATGGTTTTATCAGAAGGATACAGAGAAAAAAATATTCCCTTTTCTTCCCACCATCAAAAAATCAAGTAGCCATCTCAACAGGAACCATTCTACCGATGAAGAGGCTTCTCACTGAACTGTCCTCTATATCAGATATGTCAATTTCTTCGTAAGAGAGAGTTTTGTTCTTTTATTTGCATGAAATGGTCTTACCAATAATATGATTAAAAGGTACTTTGATGAGTAAAGAGAGTGTCTGTCTTTAAAAAGTATAAAATCATTAACTCCATGAAGAACAAAGATTGTAGATGTTGAAGGGTAGATTTCAGTCTTAAGAGAAGCAAAGCACATTCTTAATGTGAAGGCAAAGCAGGGAACGAACTGTGACTGCATAATCAAACAAGCAAGCTGACAGGTTTTGTTTTCATCTGACACACAAGGGCAGCATTCTATACAATGCTTTTCATATAACACAATTTACTTTTTTGCATAATCTCTTTCATAGAGAAGTATCAGAATGTTTCACAAGTGTCTGAGTATGTTAATCATCTAACACAAATCCAGCTCTCTATGCTATGTCTCCTTATAACTTGACCCCATTAACATGGTAGGTAGAGAATTGGCAAATTCCTCAGAGTTTGATTAAATGAACATAGCAAAATGGGGAGGCTCCAGGAGCAGGGTTTGATACTGCTGTTCAAATGAGGAGAGAGTCTTACACATGCATTTGTGCAAACACAAACCCTACTACATTGAGAGCCTAATATCTCCCTAGCTTTAAATTATGAACCACACAGTAATTTTAAAAAGGAAAGATAATAAATGCAGGAACATTGTGGGAATGCTGCTGGTATGCCGACTCCCTGCTTGTACTGTTCAATGTTTTAATTGATCTTAAAACTTGATTATAGCCTTAAGGACTGAACAAATGATAAAGCATAGCTAATGCTACTTACTAAGGCTCATACTGCAGCAGTAAGATCACTTTAGGCCTTTGGGTCTCCATATCCAAGGCTTTTAAGAATTAGATGACTATATACCCTAGTTTGAGTTCATCCCACTTTCTCAGACAAATTTATGAAATTCATTTTCATTACAGTATTGAAAATGGATTATATTCAGGCATAAGCCTTTGGAAGATATGTCTTGTTTATATTTCCACCTCAAAACAGCTCTTTTTCTACTGGGAGCTTATTGTCTGGTTTTCAGTCTTAAACCACAGAGTACTTTTAAAAAGGACAAAATAAGAAAACGCAGAAATGTTTTGCAAATGCTGATGGAATACAGACACCCTGCTTGCATTGTTCAGTGTTTTAATTGATCTTAAAACTTGATCATAGCCTCAAGTCCTGAACAAATGATGAAGCATAGCTATTGCTATTTTTTAAGTCTCATACATGGGAAACAGTATAATGAAAAAAAGCACCTATTCTCTGAGTCCATCGTTTTCAGAAATAGGTGACCGTATGTCCTGGATTAAGGAGCATGTCCTAGACAAATTTACAAAATCCAGCTTCAATAAATTAATTAAAACTGTATTATGATCAGACCAAAACCTTTGAAGGAAATGTTACCTGTCATGCCTTGTCTGTGTTCCCGCCTTGAAAGCAGCTCTCTTGCCATTTGGAGACTTGGAATTTAGCCCAAAATCCAGCTCTTTGCTCTCTTTTTTTTCTTAGATAAAAAAGTAAAGGAATGAGAAATTAGTCCTGATTTAGCAAGTAACATGATTTTAAGCATGCCTTTCAATGCATTGATTAATAAGGATAAATCTATTTTTTTGGTGATTAACAGAAAAAAAAACCAAACATGGCTACCTTGTCTTTTTCAATAAGGTCAGAGAGAAAGTGAGAAAGGGCTGGAAGAAAGAGAAGGGCAAATGTAGGACAGACATACTTTTTTTTGCCCAAATAAAATTCAGTCCAGGCTAGATCTAGATCACTGTGATGCTAGCAAAGAGAAAAAGAAGAGCTTTGGGGGAGAAAGAAATACAAGAAGAGAAAAAAGCAAGCAAGGAAAAAATTCCTAACAAGTTTTAAAAGCAGGGAATCCTGGGAAGGGGAATAGAAGGAACAAAATTTTTAAAAATGAGAACAGAGGATGACCAGGCCTTTATTTTGATTTGATTTTAAGCATTTATGGATCAGAACAATGCCACGGGGAGGAGGTGGGGCAAATATTTTTATATTTTAATCCAAAAGGATGAGGGAGAAAAAGAAAAGAAAAAAAAAAGGTTTTTACATGAAAAGAAGATGGATCTAGGGAAGACAAAGTAAGCATTTATTTTTTAAATATAATAAAGAGATCATAGAGGGAATAATAGAATTTTCATGTGTGGATACAGATGGAATCTGGTTTTATATCTCAAAAATATGGTCAGCTTCAGGTTCATCTGCTAATGTGTGATTCATGTTTCCTTTTTTGATATTTAGAATTATGGCACCAACCATCTCTATAGTTTTTTTGAGAAGCAGTTTATGCATTTACACTGTAATGTTTATGGGTCAATAAAAATGAAAGGGATTTTCATCAATATTACTTTCACTTTATTTGATTGAATTACTTCAGCAGCACCTTACAATTTTACAACTTAACAGGCTGTGCAATAAAATATCATGCAGCGGGTGACACTTTAACATACTTTCATTTGCTCTTGCAGGTTTGGATGAGCACTTTTTGCATGCCTTTTCAGCATTTTCTGCAGAAAAATATCAAGTGCAACAGACTGAGAAGCAAGGACTACCCTGGTATATTATGGATGCTTAAAATGTTGCATTTTAATTATTCTGATTTGAGGAATCTTTTGCAATGACCAGTTTAAGTAGCTAAATCTAGGTGATGCTGAGCTGCTTTCTCAGATGAATAGAATCCTCATCCTGAAACACTAGAAATGCCAGAGCTATTTTTGTTTTTTTTTATCTTTCCATTTACTTAGCCATTTTCCATGCTCCTTTTGATTGAGGTCTCTCACTCTGTTATTACAAGCTGGAGGACAGGACATATGTCCCTCAGGGCCAGTATTCAAGCCACCAACCACAGGTTGACCTGCAGGATAATAATGGCTTATATTTGAATAGTTCTTTGCATCCCAAAGATACAGTTAACACAAACATACCACATTCCTGCAGGTTTTAATGTGGTTATAATCAAAACATCAATTCTGTTTTTTAAAAAAAGTCTGCATGCATGTGCTCCTTGTATGTCTTTCAGTTTGTCCCTACTTTCTCTGCTTCTTCACATGTCATCAGCAGAATTACTAGGTATTTTAATTCCAGATTCTTTACTGTGGAGGTGATGATTAGGGCGAAAAAATCCTTGGGACTAGGGAGTCATTTTATGCTTGGTTGAGTGGTATAGAGTCCAAATTGGAGGGGAGGGGGCTAGTTACTATAGAGCTACTTAATTTCATGACTGGTATAAATCTGCAGTTTTCATGCAGAGCAATGAGCTATAAAACCACCAAAGTCATGCCACAAATTCGCTTTTTCCCACAGTCTGAACTGCTTGATATTTAAGTAACTTTATTTTCTTTTTCCGTTTACTTCAGGCTCATAGATTCATAGAAGATAGAGATGGAAAAGATGTATAAGGCCATCCAGTTCCTCACTCTTCTAATGCAAAAGTGTTTTCTACAGTAGATTTACCAGTACTTTGTCCCAGTAGATGTATAGTCTAGTCTAGTTTTAAATATCCCAAGGGGAGTTATTCCACAGCCTAATAGATCTCACTGTCAGGAAGCTTTTACATGATATTCAACCTAACTTTTCCCTTTCTTAATTTCATCCCATTACTTCTGAGTCATATTACCCTAAACTAACATAAATTATATCTTTACCCTTCTTTGCATTTAAGTCCTCCCAGTAGCTGTGGACTTTCATCATGTTCACTTATAAACTGTTATTTAAACAAGCCATAGCAGATATATTTTTATCTATGACTTTTTACAACCAGGGAAAGTATTAAAAGTATTTTTAGAAGTTCCCCTTTTTAACTATAGAAAATAACTACTTGTGATGATATCAGTAATAATTCATCTCATTGTACACATACTTACATCTTGTAATAGTCAATCATAATTCACTCCCCCAGTCTCCCTTATTTTTACTACTATTACTGTATTTTACTATTCATTGTTTTTATTCCTGAAATGCCCACAATGTGTGACTCATGAGCCAAATACATAGAGAGATGCAGTTCTTGTTCCGAAGACAGTATAATCTAAGAAGACAGGTGAAATATGAAAGAAGCTCCAGGGAGAGAGATAAAAAGATATACTAAAAATCTGCATTTTAAAATAACATAACAATTGTCAACTAACCTCAGGTTACCTTTCCTATAAGCTATGTATCCAGGTAGTTTTGAAGAGATATAGTGAACAAATAAGTGTCTGAGGGTGACATTAGCTGGGTTATGGGATCAGTGATAAGAGACCAGAAATAGAAAGAAGAAAGTTGGGACTACTTTATAGGCTATAAGAAAAAGACTGGCCATGAAGTTTTAAGAAGTGGGAGCCTAGTGAAGACATTTGAGGAGGGAAGGTTAAAGAGTCAGAATAATGGACAAGAAACATGAACTTCATTTTTTTTATGAGATCGGCAATTTTTTATGAGATCAGGAATTATAAATATGATGGGAATGCCAAAGAGGAGGCAGTTGCAATAATCAAAATAAGGACTGATGAGGGCTGAGACAAGGTTTTTATGCATCTGGTCAAAGGAAAAAGAACAAGCAGAAAAATGCTACACAGAGGGTGTGTCTCCACATGTGATACTGTGCATCTATAGTATCGACACATTAGATACTGTGCATTTAGTTTAGTTCTTGCTTAATAAAGTACTAACTAAATGCACAGTAACTATAGTTAGTGTGCAGAAGTGCCGATGCATGATTATTTTGTGACACTTACTGAGCATTAGCCTAATAAAACTGTGCTGTAGACTATTAGCACGATTTTTAACTGCCATGTTACTGTGCAGTGTTATTAGGCTAATGTGCAGTAAGTGTCTCATGTAGACGTGCTAAGAAATAATTTTTCCCTTGGATTTTTGCTGTACTCCCACCAGGGATCACACTGGGGTCGTTTAGAGTCTGATACAGCCCCCACCAAAAGCCAAGTAAGAACTTCAGTTTGCATTGACTTGGGCACATTAGAAAGGCTCTTCTCCTTTCCACTGAAAGATGTGATGCTTTTATTTAAACAGTCCAAAGCAGCATTTTTCCTGTCACAGTGCTTTGCAGACTCACGTCTCCTTTTACTTTCTGACATTCCTTTTGCCTAGGTCTCTATTAAAATTATTCCTTTCCACATTTCCCCCTTTCCCAAGT
This sequence comes from Alligator sinensis, assembly GCF_000455745.1. Lineage (NCBI taxonomy): Eukaryota > Metazoa > Chordata > Crocodylia > Alligatoridae > Alligator > Alligator sinensis. The sequence goes on from NW_005842051.1 coordinate 839,467, forward strand.
ACCATGCTTTGGATTATTTTGCTGTAGATGTGTTAGCATTTTCTCGACTGAATCTCCTTTTCGATATTTTCTGCGCACGTTTCTAATCATTTTGTATCACTCTGTTTCCACTGGATTCTACCAACTCCTCCCAATCTAATATCATCTGTGATTTTCATTGAGATGTTGTTTACTCCCTCTTCCAGATCATTAATCAAGATGTTAGAAGAGAGTGGACCTAATTTAGATCCCTGCATCAACCCACTAGACACTTTCTGAACTCAAAATATTGCCATTTATCATGCTTTTTGTTTACAGTTCTTCAGCATGACTGTGCTGTTTCCCAGACAGCTTGAATTAGATTTTAAGTAAGGTTTTTTGCAATGTGATATCAAATGCCTACCTTTGATGTACATATATTGAATCTATTCCTTTCTATTAATTTTGTAAATCCATCTGATTTTTTTTTTTTTTTTGGTAATTGTTTACTACTGTTCTGCCTACGAGAACCTTCTTTTCCTTTCCCCCTGAAAAACACTGCAAAAGGTCTGCAGCTAGGAAAACTCTTTGATCCATTCAGACTTCTTGTTAGAAAGTATTTCGTTTATTACACTTGAAACAAATTGTAGTGCATGTTTTTGTAGTTGCAGTTATGAATAAATGGCCAAACTGTCATGTAACTATGTTAGTAATTGCGGTCAGGCATCTAGCCTGCTACATACTGTAGTTGTATTACTAGGGTCAGGTAATCAGATTGTCAGACTGATCTCTTAGGCCACTACTAACTCATGAATAACTTTTCTTAGGATAGAAGAAACAATCAAATTTCAGGGAACAGTTGATGGGTTTGTGGCACTAGATTAGGGAAACTTAATCCTGAATAAAACAGGGTGAAGCTGCTTAGTATTCACTTATCATGGGATAAGTGTGAGCATTCACTGGGCACGTCTACATGTGCACTTTAATGTGCAGTAGCTTATTTTACCGTGCACTAAAGTGTCACATAAAAAAACCAGGATGTTATGCTAATGAGCAGTAAAATAGGCTACTATGCATTAAGTGTTACTTAAATGTGCACTTTCAGTACTGTGCTTTAGGGCAGCCTAATGCACATTTATTTAATACTAAATTTAACGTGTATTAGGAAAAGCACATTAATGCACGTGTAGATGTGCCAACTTAATGCATGTCAGCTGCTTTCCAGTAATCCCCGCATCCTGCTGGTATTCTGTTACCTGGTGCAATCCTTAAGGATAATAAAACCCAATCTCCTCATCCTTGAATAATGGGAGAGGCCTCCCCTCTTATTTTGATAATACTTTAAAAATCTGTGGGAACATCTACACGTGCCATTACTGCTCAGCAATAAACTTATCACTCCACAGTTCATGGCTCCTGGGAAGCTCCCAGGTGTGCAGTTTACACATGCATGAGGACCACAGCACATTTAGCCAGATCAGAGCAGCCTTGGCTCCCAGCTCCTTCTGCATTGGTACTTCAAACACCCTATCTCTGGGTCCAGCCTGCCAGCCCAGGGCTGTTCCAACTAGTCTCATTGTGCTGTGGAGGGGCTGGCTGGGGCATGAGGGTGCAGGAAGGCAGCCCTAGCACTGAAGCACCCTCATGCCTCAGCTAGTTAATCAGTGTTAACATGTGTACTACCATGCACAAAAAAAACTCTGCAGCATGGTAGTACAGGAAAAGTTCTGTTATCCAGCATCTTACAAGCCAGCATGCTCAGTTAACCAGCATGCTGGCTTGTAAGATAAAGTGAAACCAGAAGTGCCCACCGGGGCCCTTCCAGTTTCTTCGAGCCCCCAGGGCCCAGGGCAAAGCAGCCTGTGCTGCCAAGCCCCCACAGCCTGGGGATATAACAGGCTGTGCAGGGTTGTGCGGGCCCTGCCTCCCTGTCCTGCAGGGCCAGCAATGATGCACCAGGAGGGGCGGCGATGCCACTGGAGGGGTGGAGGGACAGCAGGAGAAGCGGTGGGCCAGGCTGCTCAATTAACCGGCATATTTTGTTATCCAGCATCCCCCATTCCTGGGAGATGCTGAATAACAAAGCTTTTACTGTACCTATACTTATAAATACTGCCCTGCTCCTGCAGAGTTTATTAGTTTTCTGTGTCCTAATAGGGATGCATGTGTAGATGCTGAGATGTTTACTGTGTAGTTAATTAGTCAACTGCGCAGTAAACAGCTTGTGTAGATGTGCCCTGTTTGCAACACTTAAGTACATGGAAGGCAACAGTAAAAATATACAGCAGGAAAGAATCCTGCACAGGTACAGGGATGAATTATATAAACTTTTTATGTCTTTTCCAAAATAAACTTATGATTCCTTTTATATTTTTCTATACTTTAACCTTTCATTATTTTTTTAAGCAGAGGAAGGGGCATATGAGTTTGGAGGCCTTATACCTTAACCCTGTGCTCAATCCTTTTTCCATTGACTTTGTAGCAGCATTAACTGGCATCTGTTTGAAAATTGCATTGATGCCTTGTAGTTTGAAACTAACTATAATATATCCTTAATTTAGGTAAACCCTGTGGCCTTAAGGTTTAGAGGGGAAACAGCTGTTTGCCCCTAACCTATTGGTGAATAGTGAGAGTTATGGCTGCGGAGAGAGTTTCATTACGTTCCCCCTGCCCCCCTCCCCCCCCCACTGACTACCTGTCTTGTATGCATACCAGCTCAGCCGCTGGCTTCTTTACTTTTCATTCCATCCAGGAAGAGCACACACCAACTGCTGAAACTTCCTTAGCCTGACAAAGGGTTTTTGAACCCAAAAGCTTGCTTAATAATTGTTTTCCAACTATTTAAGTTGGTCTAATAAAAGATATCAGATTCACCCAAAGAACCTTGTCTACCCCTACTATAACACATTTCCATTTTATTTTTAAAAAGAATGTTGTCCTGATTTATGTTTTTGGAGTAGTGTATATGAAGGTGACTGCATAATAGCTTAAAATAAAGCCATACTCTTGTATATTGGGGGTTGGGGGTGGGTGTGGATATGCATGTATGTGGGGGGATGCCCATGTGCTAGGTTCTAGGAACCAGCTGGGGATGGGGGGAAGGAGGCAGAGGGAGCAGGGGGTGCATGAAGCAGAGTTAACAAGGGCAGTATGGTGCAGGTGCAGTCTGCCCCCATGGTATTCCATGTGGGGCCAAGTCCTGCCTGGGGCAGCCCATACTGTGCGCCCACCTTCACCCATCCCCAGCTTGGCCAGAGTACACAGCTTCCCAGCAGGGCTTCTTCTGGTGTGGCTGCAGCTGCCCAGGTACTGCTCAGCTCCCCCCACCTCCAACAGATCCTCCCTCTCCTCCTGCCCCTGCTGCACTGCTACCATGGGGAAGTAGCAGCGCCAGTCATGGTGACACATGCCAGGCACCATGTGCCCAGCCAGGCAGGGAGGGAAACTTCAGCTGGGTGGCTTCTGTCCCGGCTCATGGGGCTCCAACTCTTAAGTGGATGGAAGGTGTCCAGGAGCTTCAGATGTAGCCCCATGCACTGGAGCAGGAACTGACCAGCTGCATCTTCCCTCCCAACCTAGCAGGTTGTCTGGTGCCTGGCACATACCCTCACAGCCACTGCTGCAGTTTCCTCATGCTGTCTGGTGCCTGGAGTGGTGTAGCAGGGCCAGGAGGAGGAGGAGCCACTGCTGGAGGCAGGGGAAGCCAAGTAGTAACCAGACAGCTGCAGCCATACTGGAAGCAGCCTCACTGGGAAGCTGTGTGTGCTGGCCAGGGCTGGGGCCATCGGCAGCTGTGGGTGGGAGCAAGTGGGGCTCAGTCCCATGCAAAGGGCCACAGGGGGGAGCCACTGGCCAGATGCAATCAATTGGCAGGCCAAATCCAGCCCATAGGCTGTATTCTGCCCACCCCTGCTCTAAAGCTTCTCTATGTAGATGCCGCTGAGTGCTCTATTAACTACTGAATCACAGGAGGGCAAGTGACTAGATTTTCCCAGAATGCAATGTCACAGACTCAGTTAGCTTGGAAACTGTGGGCATACAAACATGTATAAGAATCTCTATGAAAAAATCTGTCCTGTTCAAACAATTGTGTTTGCAATCATGTTGGAACTGTGTTAAACAGGTTAAGCGGGAGAGCCACAAAACCTAATTGAAAAATGCAGTTGTATTTTTAATGCATATTAGTTCTAACAATAAAATGGCATACTCTCACACATGCAGCACCTTTCATGTCACAGCACTTTATAGGCTGCACAAAGGATTACTCACTTGATCCTGACACAGCCAATTTTAGAGTTAAATGAGGCACCCATTGTGCTATAATATATGTACACAACAGGTTTCTCTAAGACTGCCTTTATCATAATGCTTAGCTTAGACGCTGTCCAAATGTTTGTTCCGCCTTTCTATATTTTCCCTGTCCGATTAAGCTACAGCCTAACTAGAGAATACAATATCACATTTTGCATGTGGTTGTCAATATTTTCATTAGATTAGTGACAACAGTCAACAGTTTTAAGCATCAACATTTGAGATTACACTTACTTTACTTTTAAGCCGGACTCTGAAGCTCAGACAAATTGTACTGTTAGGTGTAGTAAGGAAATGCAACTTATTGACTATTGAAGAACAACTCAACTGAATTAATATGATATAAATAGTATAAAGGAAGTATGATTGTTTTATAGAGGCATATTCTTTTGCTCACTTCTAGTCCAGGATAAAAAATTGGAATGCAGTCATTGAGCTGTCAAAAGACTGTAAAACTGCTCTTCTTGAGTGGGAAATATAGATTTCAGAAGAGTCCTTGTAATTGTCTATCATGTCATAACCTAAATAGTGTTTTTAAAATCCTACTTTGTAACTAATATACTGCAACATCTTTAAATGTGTCATTATCATCTGTATTTTAAATTCTTAATGCAGTGTTTATTGACTCAAAAGATCACCATAACTGATTCTGCCTAGCCTCCTAATCCCTAGGTTCAGAGATTGTTGCCCTGACCAATAATCATAACTTTTTCAGTTTAACCTCTAAGACCATTTGTCACTCAGAAACACCTAATAAACAGGCTAATAATCCACACTAAATCTTAATTGAAAGAAAATGCATATGCCTATGCTACATTGTAATAACACTAATAATAGGATATAAAAGTGCTTTTACCAGAACAGCAATAACTCCATCTTTTAGAATGGTTCCCACATTATGATATTACAATGGGTAACATTTAAAATACAAATATTAAAAATAATTGCAGGCTATAGAAAACAGCTTTATCTTCCTATTCAATTCTGGTATGAATTCTAGTTCCTTGTGTGAATACTTCATTCTGTGAATTAAGTATGCGCACATGTACACACTCCACTTTCAGGTGGGATAATTAAAAAGAAAATCATGATTCCCATTGTATTGAGGCTTTGGTTAGAATGCAAATTGGTAGATAAATGCCTATTTATAACTATCCACTTGCACATATATGTACATATGAGTATTTTGGGGTAGACTTACATAAGAGACGGTGCCATACGGTGTCATGTTTTGAAACATTTTCTTTTGAAAATATCCTTTAATTTAGTTCCTGTTACTATTCAGATTTGTGCTTTTTGTTTGTTCTTTTAGTCTTGACTCTTCTTGCTTCCGCATTATTGATCTGTCTCCCTTCTCCATTTTATCAATAAATGTATTATGTATGTAATAAGTAACAGTATATTTTGTTTACAACCACTCTCTGGAGCTCTTTTCTTCCTGTTTTGTTTTAGACCCTCTAATTCATCTCTCTATTCTGTGTCCATTTCCTTCAAACTATCAGCTGCCTTTATTGCCTGTGATATAATCATTCAAGCTTTTTTTCTTGAAAACATGTCCTCTCTTGAATCTGCTGTTTCTCAACATGACTCTCCAAGTACTCCGGATTTTTTATAGATGGTCCCCCACATCCATACTCCAGATCTATGCAGGGCTCTACTCTTGACCTTCTCCATTGGTACTTCAGTGCCCTGTCTCTGGGTGATTTCAGTTGCAAATATAACTTCAACTGCTATTTCTGTGATACAGGTTTGTAGATCTAATTTTCTGCTGATCATCTGCCTCATTCAATTGAAACTAATGCTTTGGCCTTTCTTTCTGACATCCAGCTGAGCATCAACATGACAAAACTAGGAGTTCTTCTTTCTCACTAACACCTTACCTTATCTTCTCTCTTAAACCAGTTTAAAACACCGGGATAAAAATAAACTTCCTAAATCACTTCCTTACTTGTTTTCCCCACTCCCTTTTTCCTCATTGTCTTCCTTTCTTACCAACATAAATTGCATGCTTTTTACTTTTAAGACTTTTCATGATCTATCCCTGCCATCCATATTATCTCGTGCTAAAGAGAGGTCAGCTCCTGGTGTTGCTTCACCATCCAAGATACTGCTCTTGGCCATCCGTTTGTCCAACTTTCCAAAAAGCAGCACTTTGTGCTTTTGCCCATGTTCTTGCTTCTATTTTTTTAAAGAAGAACTTCCCCCCCCCAACACCCTATAACTCCCTATAATGTTGCAACCTCTTCTCTTTCTTTAATATTTGAGTTAAAGTACATTTATATTATGAGTCCCACAATATACTTAAAGATCAAACAGCTGGCATACAGTGACCACAGCTTATCAGACTGAGTACACCTTGTGCTATCACTGTCTATTTGTTGCATCCACCTGTGCCACTATGTCTTAAACTGAGCTTGTAAACTCTTTTGTCCAGGGGATCATCTCTTCTATATGTCTTCACAGCATGTAGCTGAAACCTGGCCTTTAGATGCATCCAAAAAGAGTAAAATGTCATATAGAATGTATTCAGCAGAAAAGTTTACAGTCTGTAGAGTCAGCGAATACAGCAATAGATCTGAAAAACATAGAGATATAACTTCCACTGTAATACAACTCCCTTTACAATAAATGCATTTATCGTATGTTATGCCTACATTATTACTTTCTGATAGAAATCTTAAAAACTGCTTTTTTATATTGAATGGGGGAGACCGAAGCCTATTGGTCTGAAGCCCTCTGTTGTTAGAAGGAAAAAGTTTCAATAATTAATTATGACGTTTGTACAGAGTGTTGAGTCAGGAAAAGACTTCTAAACTGCTATGTATTGGAAACTGATCCCATTGTATGCTGTGCCACATGAAGCCAGCAAGCAGATTTTTCTGTATGAATTCTGTGTTTGAATTGCAATTTCTTTTGCAGTCTTAGAGAGATGGATGACATTAAAATTATTATGGTAGCTTAAAGGCTTCTATGTAATACAAATAGCATCCTATATTTCAACATATAGCTCATGCTGAAATTACAGACTGAATTTGTAATCTCTGAAGGAAGGCATTTATAATGGAATCTTTAAAAATTTAATTGTCTTTGCACCAGTTATCATATACATTTGCCAAAATGATTTTTTTCTGTTGATGGTATAAAGAATTCATGTAATTATTGTGTAGATATTTGCAAGGAAAAAAATATATGTCCACAAGTTACATTTTAATTCCAAGTTGCTGTATGTTTAAATGCAAGATAATTTTATCCTAAAACTGTTCACTGGGCTGCAGCAGAGTCTATTCATCCTGGAAATACTGCTGATATCTACTGATGGATTTTTGTTGCGTAGAGTCACCTCATAGAATGAAATTATTATATATAATTAAGTTTAAAATATGGATGGTTAGATTTTGTTTATTAAGACATTATGTCTGCCTCAGGTTAACTCCAGAATTCCCATCTATGTGATGATCTACAAAACAGGATTATGTGTACCAAGAATGAATTATTGAATGGTAGCATAATTACAAAATGACCAACTTTCTATCCATCTGTGTGCTTGGTACAAATGTAGGGAGAGAGATAACAAAGGTATCTGAGTCCAAAACTGTGGCATAATGCCTCACAATGATGATCCAATAAACTCAGTTAGCTACTGTCTGATACTAGAGGCACCTTGAGTTTCCCAGATGCCTGGACTTTAGCTTTTCTGCAAGCCCAGAATTTTCCCAACCTAAGCAATTCAATATATATCTCTGAACAAAGCCTGGTATTCCTGAAACATAGACTCTTATAACTATTTTTTTCAAATGTGGCTGGAGAAAGAGGGTAATTGCCTTTTTTGTATAGCAATGCAGTGGTTAAAGCATGTGGGCAAAACATTTTCCTGGAAGGCGGAGTTCGGGTTGCTTGTCTAGCAATATTTTCTTTCAGGTTTTATAAATATAACAGTCATCTAAAACCTTTCTTTGCTTTGCCTGCTAATACAATGACCTAATGTGTAGCTGAGTGTTTAATATGTACATAAGCATAGAGAAAAGATGGAACAGGCAAAATACAGCCAAGTCCAAACCTGAACTGTCATGATTTTCTGAAGTGGCAGGACATTCCTAACCACATTATTAAAGTATTTTGTTTATCTTTGGTTGATAGTTTTCTTGTTCCTTGTACTGAAATATTTTTCAGTTTTATTAGGATTGATTTTCAAATGCTCTCCAGATTGAATGTGAAGTAAAATTACTCCTTTTAAAATATTGTTTCTGGAAGGGAACTGGCCAATAGTTGATTTTAAAAAGGGCTCACAAGCTCAAATTTAAGCCCATAAGTCATTTATAATATACACAGTAAAACTGTATGAGACTCAGCCATTCTTAATAGAAAGTACTTTGCTACTAACTCAACACTGCATGCTGTCAACTTGAAGTCACTTTGAGTGGTACCACATAGGGCAGAAGTTCTTTAATTAAAAAAAGGGAGGAAAAGGAAGATATGGGGAAGTAACTTTGAAGCAGCTCTGAATTCAACTGGGATTTTTTCTATTAGCTTGAGTTAAAGAAGAAGAGCACCCTGACACCAAAGAATCAGATATAGTTGTCTGGGTTTTTAAAACAGTCCCCACAAATGTACCCTACTAGAACCAGTATAAATGGAAATGCTGTCAGTTCAGCATATACTCTCTAGAAATAATCTGGGGTTATCAATGAGGCTAGACAGAAGCAGGTAGAGTATTTTGATTTCAAACCATCTCTCCTGTGAATATCAACATGAAAATGAAATTCCATAGTTATATGAATTTTTGACATGTCTCAGTAAACTGCTCCAGTATAATTCACTTAGTCAGTAGACCGCAGTGTGTACTGTTTTCCTTCAGAGGCTTTACTGTTTGCATCACTTCTATCCATTCAAAGTAGACAGTTTACTTGCATCCAAATTTTTATTGCAATAAGTAACAAATCTGCTTCTGAAATTAATACAACCCAAATTACCCAAATCTATTTATGAGTCTGTGTATATTTTGTCTATCTTGTTACTTCATTTTGTTTGTCATGTCCTGGCATAATTATCTCATCTATGTAAAAACTAAAATGCAATAGCCTACTAAGCATCATGCAGGAAATCTATCTTTCCCTCTCTCTAGTCATATTTTGGAACCTGTAGATTTATACATAACAAGATATATATATAGCCATGTTTCATTCACCTTCCCATCCCTCATGTCATATGCCTTGTTTTCTAAAGAATACAAAATATGTCATTCAAAAATAAAATTGATTTGATCAACGCATCCAATATTGTATCTTTAGTCTGTCATGAACAAATTTCACTCTGTAATATTCTTTCACATGGGAAACTGAAGCAATCACTCTTAAACCAGATCATACTGAAATAGGTGACATGATGGTCAGAACTGACTGAAAGTCCATAGGCCTAATTCTTCTTTCTAATATTTTTTATGTAGGAATTACTCTTTCAATTTTAACAGTTATTCCTGAAGAATATTCCTGTAAGTGGTTAGACAATTAGGACTGTAATGTTCTTACAGCTATTTGTCAGTTTGTAGTATGGTAAATTCAGTGGTGCTGTTCTTAATTCTTAGTTAAAATGTGTCCAAAGATATTAAGATACTGAGGTGATGGACACCAATATGAATACCTAGAAATTAATAGATTTCAAACCTTATTGTCATAGATTCAATACTACTTGTCAAATCTAAGGGCAAAAGGAAACAGAATGAACTATTCTCTCAGTTCTAGATATAAACTATGACACTGCTCTCAGTCAGAAGAAACTCTACTGAAGCTTTACAGAGGGTATAACCAGTGTGAGGTGAAATCAGCCCCGCAGTATTGCCAAAATTAAGGGGCAAGCTGTGCTGCCTATTCTATACTTCTATGGATTAATAAGTTTTTGTTCTCCAGTGCTGACAGTTCCAAACTTTTCACCAGTACTAATTCACTTGTAAAATATTAGTTTTTGTTTCATAAATGTAGATGGAAAAACATGCAGCAGTTATTAAAAGCAGTTCTTAATTAGAAAATGTTAGGGGATGTAATTTCCGAACAGCAGTTTTAAGCCCAGACATATGCTTCCACCACAGGAGTCATCCCAGTGTTCGTAACACATGAAGAAAATTCATTACTTAGGATCCTAAAGGAATTATTGTTCATTTCTAATGCAAAAAAGAAGATACAATATGAAATCCCCAACTTTACTGTTACTTCACTGTGCTGGACTCCAAGGTTTCATGGGTAGACATTTTTACTTCCATGTACTATAATGAGTAATATTTCCAACTGTTTTCCTAACAAAATTAAATGTTCCCCAATGTTTGGGACACCAGGATCTCTTTCCTCTCACATTTGTATTGTATCTGTACATGAGTCCCCCATCTTGTTACCATTGTTTCTGCAATTAAACTGTTTCAGGGTCTTGTGTGCTTTATCCATCCTGTTTCCTACTGCTTCCTTTTGTCTCTATTTCCTCATGTATTTTCTTTGTAGTATTCTTTTTAATTTTATTGTTTCTCTCTTCCTCCAGAGTATCTTAGTTTTATCCTCCCCTCCTCTTACTGTTCCTATCCCTCTGTAAGAAAGATCCTTGTTCTCAGACCCTCTATGAAAGTTGTCTCCTTTCTCTGTCCTTCATCCATTGTCTCTAACATCTCTCACCTTTCGGTCCTCTGTTCCCTCCCTTGTTCATTACCTTGGCAGTTTCTTTTTTTCTTTGCCTCCTTCTACAAGGTGCATAAATATCATTTCTGGACCCCAAAAATTGGCCAGAAAAAAAATCTGGTAAGAATCAGGGAACTGTTAGCATCTGATTGGAGGCTGGTGAAGAAGTCCCCACTCTCAGGGAGGTGACATGCCTCTGATCATGGAGGAGAAGGGGGGATTTCTTACGTTCTTTGAGACTCCTCCCGATGCCAGATCTTTCCAGCTGTCACTCTGGGGCAGTAATGCTCAGGAGGATAGATCGATTATCCAGGGAGGTAGGAATCTGAAAGCAGTGTATCCTGGGAAGTGGGAGGACTTCCCCAACTTGTATCAGCACCCAGGAGCAGTCTAACATTACTACAACATGAGCTGACTAAGACATGCTATAGATAATCCTTGCCCAAAGAGGATTATCTCTGAGATGCTTGGACCCACTTAACTTGTCTTTTTCCTGCCTTAATATGTGGACACTCCTGTTTTAAGAGCCCTTAACTCATGGGAAAGGTAATGAGTAACAAAACCCTCAGTCCCTACTTCCTCCACACTTGGAGGATCAATAGGGAAATCTTTCATGGAAAAAGGGTATGATACCACACAACCATGACTTTTATGTTTAAATGTCCCCAAGGGTAATCTGTTTTCTCTGAAGGACTCTTTATTCAGGTGTACAAGTGGTCAGTTCCTTCCTAGAAAGTAAAGCTTGTACAGATGAGACATTACCTGCTCTTATCACAACATGTACTGTGACAGACCCTCTCCTCTTGTGCCAGAGATCTGAAGATGGATAAATTGCACACAAATAAAAAGCAGCAAGTTTAAAAGAGCCAGCATAAGAAATATTTGAAAGTGGCTCATTCTTATTGATTTTTCTCCTTTCTCATGAATATTGATGCTTTATAATTATTCGTTTTGTGGGAGAAAAGCATAATTAAGCATGTGCCACATTTTCCTGTTTGCATTAACACATATGACTTCAGAAGATGTTGTCTATATTCTAATTTGATGCAGGGGCACAATTTATCGTAACGCTGAAAGAAGGGATGGGGGGAAGGAATGTGTCATTTTAATACTGGTTCTAAACAGAACAAAGATTGTGCAAGACTTTTGATCTATATGTTGACAGTCCAAGGTTGATAATGCAGATTGAGGGAGAACCTGTAATTAGTGGAAATTATAAAGCAATAGAGCAAAAAAAGGGATTTTGACAGAGCTAGCAAGGTCATGGATCAAAACATCTTCATTTTCTGTAGCAGTTTCCTCATTCCTTCAGACCCTGTAACCCACAGTTATAATTCATTTTCTCACCATCATTTTATTCATTACTTATCCCTAAAACTTTTTAAAATGGAAAAGTTCTTTAAGATGCAGCTACAAAGCCAGTTGAACAAACTGGTGTGTTATGAAACATTTCAATTTAACTTACCCAAGTTTTTCAGCTCCTTTACCTAGCACACCTTAAATCTGTCACCATTCACTGCTATCACTACAATATATCCTCTGCCTTCTAAAACATTATCACCACCTGTCAAAGCTGGCATGAAATAGCTTGCAAGGTTTTTATGTTGATTTTCAGGAATTAGAAGCATTGGGCATGTTATTTATTCAGAGCTTATCTACAGCAAAATACACTGTGACTAGTAGCACTGGAATGCTTTCTGAATAGTTTTCAGGATGGGCAGCTGAGGAACTACAATGTCATCTGGATTAAAGTTGTCTGTAGTTTACACCCAAAAGGACCTTTATTTAGAAAGACGGCTGTACGGTGTGTTAAATCTGCTCAATTAGGATTCTTTGGTGATTGCTAGTGACAAGCCCAATACAAAGGGATTATAGCTGCCAGTTTGTCAATTTGTTTGTGGAAAAGAGTATTTGTTATTTGTGGTTTTGTTTTGGCAGTAAGCAATCAAGAAAATCTTTTCTCTCCTTAAAAATAGGTTGAATGGTGAAACCAATGCACCAGCGTTGTTGTCTGTAACAATATGAAAACCAAGTGGGGTATATCTAGCATTAACATGTCATTTCAATTTTACTCCCACTTAAATTTCTCAATGACCAATGAACGCAGCAAAAGATAAGATGGTGACTCAGTTTAGCACCTGGTAAAGATGTGATACCTTTTTGACCATGTCAGCAGATGGGTCAAAATTTGAATCAGATTTGAACTGAACCACTTGAAATATTAGTATTTATCCCTGCAAAACTTTCTCAGCAGGATCCATAGTTACTTCTTATTTTATATTCCATGTTACGTTTGATTGTCTGGTGTTATCAAAATGAGAATTAAATTCACTTATAACAAAAGACATTGGTTAGTACTTCCTTTTGTTTTTTCTTAAATTCTTCTATAGTAGAAATACCTGAGCTGCTTCTTAATTTTGTTGCCAACTTTCAGCTTTCAAAATTTAGGTCTCTCTAGTTTGTATTTATACCACCAATAGCTTCACTCTTCTTAGCAAATAGTAACACAGTGAAGGATGACTTCAAATCGGTGAAATTACTTATGGATGTAGCCCCCTGAAACATTCACACGTAAACAAGAGCTATCAATACTGTTGACTTTATTGGGTAATTTGTGGTGCTCTTGCAATACGGTTCTATTCGCTTTCAACTAATAGGTGAAAGAGACAGCACATCACAACTAATTCTGATAGTGGTGAGAGAAGAATCTTTTTGTTCTCAGGACAGGCAGGAGGATTAGCTTCTGCCCCTGTTAACTTCCCCTCAGGCAAAGAAAAAGATAGTAAAATGCCAACAAAAACTACTGCTGCAGGACTTGCTGCCATAGCTGCTGTGACTCTTAGTACAGTTTCATTGACCTTGGTTGCCCATTCCCATAGGCCACTAAAATCAGTGACACCTTTCCTGTGTGCTACCAAAGGTTTTTAATTGGACACTGTTTGTGCCAAAACTGCAGTGGCATCTTCTTGATTTTTCTTCTGGCTTAGCGTGTAATTAAAGGGAATATTTTGAGGGGAAATTCACATTTATATCTTTCTCTTCTTCACAATTCTGCCTCTAAACAGAAGAGCAGAACTGAAATAAATGTTTTCATAATATTGTTAATATTTTCTTTCTGAGGCTGAAAACAAAGAAGAAATGAAAAGTTCAGCCACAAATTGTTTATCATTGCCTAGTAGTGATTTGCTTGTAGCATTTTTCCAACTCAGTATTTTTCCAGAGACACCCACTCAGATTTCCCTTCTCTCTCCAACTGCATGTCAGACTGGTGCTAATTGTTTAGGTAAGATTCAGTTCACAAACAAGATAAAAACAGGTGGAATACAATTAGTGTCCTTCATCTGCTTCCACCCTCAATTCTGATGACACGAGTATGCTAACAGAAAGACATTTGATAGTTTAAAACATTAATAAATGGGAAAGTAGTCATAGACGGTACTGGGTTAAGAGTCCTGGGCCAGGTACCGGTATAAGCAATTGGAAACTGGTCTATACTGATAACAGAACAGAAGTTTGGCACACACAGACTGGTTTTAAAATGGCTAAACCCAGTCTAAGATTTGCCATCCCCTGCCCCCCGCACCTCACCTCCCCCCACCAAGGGGTGAATGTGTGTCTGTTCACTACTGATCTAAAATATGCTACTTTTCATATTTTACTGTATCTTAGATTGATTCTGCCTTGAGCTTTTTGATTGTCTGTGTCTATCCCTGCATACCAAAGTATGCTACTCACAAGAGAGAGATCCTGGACATTGGCAAGTCACATTTCCCATAGTGTCCTGCCAATATGTTTTAGTATTGATTTGGGAAGGCTAGTTATAGGGTGGAGATATTATTTCAGTCACCATATCCCTTCTGTCCTTGGCCTCTGTGGAGATAGCTCATAAAGGTGTGGATTGCAGTAACAATGTGCATTTCCTAAAATATGCTTGTTACAGTCTTGTTAATACTTCCCAGTATGGGATTAGTGTGTTAGGGGACAATAATACACTATTTATTCATCCATTTTGTAGTCCATTATAACCCCCAGGTCCTATCCTAAGTACTACAGTTATTCCCCAGGTTGTATTTATGGATTTGACTCTCCTACTGTAAGTACACTCTTTTGCACTTATCCATATTACATTTTACCCCATTACTTTTGAACTATTTATGCAATTTATGAAGGGAAATTTCTATTTTTCAGTGTCTTCTACCTCACCCACCTTGATGTCATCTGAAAATTTACTAAATGTCCTAACCACTAAGCAATTCATGAAGAAACTAAATATTATCAAGGCCATGATGTATACCTGTGAAACCTCTCCTTGATGCTTCTTCCCAGCTCAATATTTATCCATAGATGACTACTCTTTGAGCATGATGGTCTAACCAGTTATGCATTCACCATACAATAGTTTAATCTATATTGGATTTTCTTAGTTTACCAATAACATCATAAAAGTGTTTAAAAGCCTTGCCAAAATGAAGGATTGACAAATTCTTGTTGACTCCTGATCACATTGGAATCCTCTAGGTGCTTAATAATAGATTCCTTTTTTATAATCTCCAGACTCATTCCAGGTATTGAAATTAGACTAACAACAGAGAAAAGCCCAGTGCAACAGTTGCAATTCCTTGCATAGTGGTTCTCTCCTGCTAAAAGTTTACATTGATTTTCTTCTGAAAAACATATCCAAGATTTTTTTCTGTTTTGAATGCCACAGTGTGGGGGTATCTATGTGCATGCTTTACTACGGAATTGACTAATTATCTCTGCAGTAAAGTATCACCATCTACACATGCAGTACTATTAGGCCAGAGTAAACTAATTAACTTCGCTGTAAGATAGTATTTCCTTGCCAGTTAGCCCTGCACTGTAATACCCTTGAGCCCCAACTAGTCCCTCTGCCTGAAGCACATTGAGCCAGGGCAGAGCAACTCTGGGCTGACAGGCTAATCCCCCAGGCCGCTTGCAAGCTAGGACTGCATCACCCTGGCTCAATGTGCTGCAGTCCTGGGCACACAAGTAAACAATGTGCCCGGGAGCAATAAACTCCAATGCAAATTGTGCTGGAGTTTAATTAGGCACACTAATTTCAAGTGTAGATACACCCTGTTTCAGTGACTTAAGTCAAAACCAATCAAACTGATCATGCTGCGTCAGTGCACTTAGATGGTATTTTTCCATAACACCTTACATCAGTGGTTCCCAAACTCTGGCAGGTTGCACACCACCAATTTAAAATGATACAACCTTAAGTACCACCAGGTGGGGTGTGGTGGAGGTGTGTGGGTGGGTGTGTGGGAGCATGGAGTATTTTGGCAGGTTATGTATAGGTGGGGGGTTGTGTGGGCACAGTGTAGGGGGGTGTGGAGGGTGTGAAGGAGGGCGGGGGGTGTGGGGACACTGTGCACTCCCCCCATGGTGCACCAGCAGGCAAGGGTGCTCAGGGCACCCAGTGGAGTGTGGCTCCAGTTAGCACTGCACATTGCGGCGAGGGGCACATCCTCTGCTGGGCAGTCTGTATCACCAGTGCTCCCCACACTCGCTGGACATAAGAGGGAAGCAAGCCCTGCATGCTGGAGCCAGCTGCCTTCTCTGCTCCCCAGGGGAAGACATCTCGGGCTTCCCTCCTGCACTGAATGGCTCTGGGGGGAAGGGCAGCTGCCTCCAGTGCATGGGGCTTACCTCCTGTGCCCAGTGAGTATAAGAGAGTATGTGTGCATGGGGAGTGGCAGTGATACAGAAGGCCCAACAGAGGCTGCATCCCTCTCTGTGATGTGCAGCACCGGCTGGAGACCCACCCTGCCAGGTGCCTGCACCGGGCATGAGTGCCCTGAGCACCCCAAACTGCTGCTGCTGTCTATCACTGACAGGCTGTCTGCATACCACTGGTGGTATGCGTAGCACAGATTGGGAACCGCTGCCTTACATATGCTTACAGTAACATATAAGAATATTGATACATAAGACTATTGGCCTCTTTGATGGAAATTAGTCAAGGCATCTTTTCACTTTACACTGCCAAATGCCAGGTATGCATCTGTGTAACTTAAGGTTTTGGCACTTATGCACAGTTTGCATTCCACTTTTCACCATGTAGGTATCTATATACTTTCTGGAGGTAAACTGCTGTGGTAGTGGAGAAACGCCGTTCTGTGTTTTAGCCTGTGGTTATGGCACTCACCTAGGGTGTTGGAGACCAAGGTTTTCGGCTCCCCTCATCAAGACAGTGTTTGGCCTGCCCCTCTCACTTCTCAGCAAAGTACTCTAACCACCAGGCCAGAGGATAGGCATTATCTAGTCTCTGTTCCAGTTCTCCCCTGGAAGTTGCACCTTGTATTTAATAGTTTTTGGATAAATAGGTAGAAAGCAATGGAAAAAATGTTGCCCAATTTGGAAAAATGCTCAAGGCTAGAGCCAAATGCTCCCTCCCATGAAGACAGCAGCCATTTCACTGACCCACATAACCTCTGCTCCCATATATCTCCCTTTCTTTGATGCCTAGTAGAGTCTTTAAAAGCATGTTTCTGGTCATTCTCAGATAGCAGATACTGAGATAATCAGACGATTGTTGTGATCTAATACAACAATTCCAATATCTAATCTATTAATTATGCACGTGCTTTATTATGGACCTATGTGTAACAAGCATGATCATTTTATTATGTGTTAATTTACGGATTTGCTAAAATCCTGTTACCCTGAACTTTTATTTTAATTTGCATTATTTCAGGAATCTTAAGTACATAGCTCAATTGTACGTCCTATTTTTAAAATATAAAATTTTAAAAAGAAAACTTAGTTTCCAGAACAGGGTTAGCAGTTTCTTCATCTTTTGTTGGCAGTCTCAGAACCCAGATGCTAAGCACTGGAAAATATTTCTTCCAACAGCAGCATCTGGCACTTTGGCAGACTCCATAAGCAATTTTATTTTACAGTTTTAAAGCTGCTTCTGGGTCTATTACATGGTTAATCTGATGGGCTGACTTGTCCTCCTGGATGCCATATGCCAACAGCTAGAGATGCAGTGAACTGTTTGCCCATTAGACTTCCAGTAAAGAGCCAGCCTAAAAAATATGCTGAGAATGGTGCACTTGACTACTGTTCACCAATTAGGCTCACAATGATGAGTGACCTGCCTTAAAATAGTGCCAACAAGCTGCCAGGAAACATCAAAGAGCAATGAATGCCAGAGCTGGCAGATAGTGCAAACAAGGTAATGCTCAGAGTGAGAGCACTGGAATCCTGGTAGGCTATGAAAATGTTTTTCTATTTTTCTTACATATGGATATAGCTTTAGAGAGTTGAAGAGATGGATCTAGAGACACACACAAATACAGTACAAGAAAGAGTAAGTACATATATTTAGTGTATTTTAGTGATTTTGAGTAGATCAAATGAAAAAAAAAAAAGATAACAGAGAAAGCACTCTGTGCTGGGTCCCAACATAGCACTTTCAGAAAAATTGTAAACCTTGGGGAATAAAGAGGGACCCAACAATACTTGGCCTAATTCTCAGAAGTGTCAAACATCCACGATTACAACTGAAGTCAGTGAAAGCCTGTGGAGAAGTTCTGAAAAGAAGTCCTGTTGGCTTTTTGTCACCTTTGCAAAATGAGAAAGATAAAAGAGTAAAAAATCTAGCATACCCAACGTCATACTGATTTGCAGTTTGTGTACACTGAACTAGAAAATCAAATCACAGTTGAAGGTTTACCCATATAAACCAAGGGCAGTATACATGTAGGTGCCTTTCAGCAAAAAAGAAAGACTTTTTGGCGTGGAGAGCTGTAATTCTGAAGGTAAATGTTTCTTTCGTTCTTTTCTTTTCTTTTTTTTACTTTTTCTTGTTTGCTTATTTGATTTTTAGGGAGGAATTCTCATATTTTGTGGGGGGAAAAAACTGGCAAAGGAAATGTTATATGGAATTTCCATAAAGAAAACTGAATGTACAACTGAAAAACCTGCAAGATTTGACAAACACAGCTGCTTAAACTTAATATAGAAACAATGGGCAGCTATACACATGCCCGAGGCCTGCTCCAACATGTTCAAATTAGAACGCATTGGAGCAGACTTGATTAATCTCTAACCTAATTTGAATGCTCCAACAGCATCCACATCACATGTATTCAGTAGCTTCACATCTCAAAATGGCTGCAGGGAGGGATGCTTAACTAGAGCTTATCAAAAGAGCTTTAGTTAAAGCACCCCCTCTGCCATTTTTTTTTCTTTTTCAATGTTTCTTCTTTTTTCTTCCTTTTCAAACAATGAAGCTTTGTGCTGTCATAGGCAGATGGTGAAAGTCAGTTTTCCAGGAAAACTGTGAAATTAATGCTAGTGCCTTTGACAACAAGCATAACATAGATTGTTTGATCCAGTATGATAATTCCTGTGTTAAATCTGGTTTCAGTTCAGTGCTTCCTGAAGGATAGGGTAAGACTTCCTTTTTCAGTCAAAACCAGACTCTAATATCTCTAGTGTTTAGTCATTTTTTGGCAAGAATGCCTTAGTGAAATTTCCAACCTGTTTCATAAAGGGTTTTGAAAACCACTTTAGCATCTAGTTGCTTAGTACTTGTGAACCAGATTGCTTTATGGTCCACCTATCATTAATTGATAGCATAGCAATGCAACACAACCTTGAAATTCTTCTCAGTCATATGCAAATGATGCATATTTATTTATCATCATATATAAATTAGAGTGGGCACTCCCCACTGTTGAACTTTATGGTTATATTTAACCTGAAGCTTTTAAGCCAGTGATTTCATGTGTTTATATGCCAAAGAGTAGTAATTAACAGCTGAAATTAAAGTTTACCAGCATTCATTTAAAAATAAATCCTGCTAAGATATTTAATGCAGGGGGAAGAAGGGAGTATAAGAAAAACATTTTTGGGATTTGGGAACTGGAATATATTCAAATGCTCCGAACAATTAAACCATCTTATATAAAACAAATATAACCCAAACCAGTGCTGGTTTTACAGACCTTCACTGGGGGGGAGCCAGCACTGCCCCACTACACACCCCCTCCCTGCTGGTGGCAGTGGCAGCAGCAACAGGTTGCAGGCCCCTGGGGCACTCATGGCCTGTAGCAAACAAACCCCCTGGTGGTGTGTGGCTCTGGCTGAGTCCTGGAAACTGCACATGGTGGAAGGGAGCTGGCTCTGCCTGCTGGAGTGTGTCTTTGGCCCAAACCAGACTGGTTCTGCCTCCACATGGGGCTTCTAGCACTCCAGGGGGAGCTGCACATGGAGGTATGGAGCCAGTCTGGCCTTACCCAATGGTGCCCTGTTCCTGCCTACAGTGTTGGGAGCCCCACGTTGGGGCATGGAGCCAGCCTGGTTGGCCAAATGGCACACAGCTCCTAGAAGAAATGCTGGGAGATGCACATGGCCACGTGAAGACCACCTAGCCTTATGGGTCACAACTCCCTGCAACTCCCAATCCTCACACCATTGTGCCAGGTGGGTTCCATGCCAACATATGTGGTTCCCTGCACTCCGTCCAGGAGCTTCATGCCATCTGGCTGGCTGGGCTGACTCTGTGCTAGCATGTGGGATTCCCAGAACTGCAGCCAGGAGCACATGGCATCATGCCAGGCAAGGCTGGCTCTGCACCTCCACTTGGGGCTCCTGGCATGGCAGGCAGGAGCTCCCCTTTCCACTCATAAGCAGTCCAGTCACACACCATCTTGCTCCATTCTTCCACATGGGACTTCCAGATGGAGTGCTGGGAACCCCATGGAGGAGAAGGCATAGACCCTCCCTGATCTGATAGTGCATGACCTCTGAAAGCCTAAGCCTGCTGCCAGCTTTCAGAGGGGCACCATGGGCCAGTAATAATTGTGTTTTGAAGGGGCCCTGTGAGCCAGAGAGAATGGTTGGGTGTGATGGATCTGGCGTGTAGGCTTTATTTTTCCTGCCCTGGCTCTACAGCCACACACAGGGATTTACACTCTGGGCATAATGACCAGCCTGCATTCCTCTGCTGCTATTTAGCAGAGCTGTTTGCAGATCTTTACCCCTAAGAAGCCCAGGTAGCTGCCCTGAGCATCTTACTGCTGGCAGCTGGCTACAAGTCTGTCTGTTCACCCGCAGTTAGCCTGCTTTCTAGCTGCCAGCCCTTCGTTTGCTTTGGGAAATAGGTCTTAATCAAAGGGGGAATGTGTTCACCAGGATATATTTACAGTCATGATTTCAATGGCTCTTCTTGCCTCTTAGATGCTTTGCTTTCAAGTGGATATTTTAGTTCTTCTGTTTTCTTTAGTGATACTTAGTTCAATTGATATGCAGATGTAGCTTGTAAGTTTCTCCTACAGAAAGCCACTTCAGCTTTCTGGCTTGCTATGAGCCTTGCCACACCCATGCAATTAGTGTGTTAGGTCTCTGCTAATACTCAGAAGGAAGAAGAAATGCACAAATGGAGGGTGCAGGCAAGAAGGGACTGTTTGCAGGTCTTTGCCCCTGAGAAGCCTAGGTGTGGCCCTTCTACATGTTCATTGATGGCCCTTCTATATGTTCAGTCAAAGGTGGATAGAAGCCAGATATAGAGTTATTACACAACTTCAAGCACTAACTGTTTAGCTGGTTGACTCTTTTTATAGCTCAATAGTCTTTTTTGTATGGCTGGTTTAAATTTTATTGCATGATTACCCAGTTCATTGTGTGATAATGACTTTGCATTTGTGGCTGGTTTTATGCTGCATGTGTGGCTAATTTAAATTCATTGTGCAATTAATCAATTAATTGCATAATATGTAATGTGTAGTAGGGGCTTCAGGTGTCTAGCACATGAAATAGTATCTGGCCCAATATGGCTGCAAGCGTTTTAAAATTCATAGCAGTTTAAGAAATGTGGCTGAGACTGTAATTTTAAAGATATTAAAAACAGATAAGCAGAACACATGTGTAATCTTATTATAGTTCCTTCAAGCATATGTTTTGCCAGGCACAGCATGTTTGGATCCACACAACTCTGGCATAAAAAAATCATTTTCAACTCAAAGCTATTTATAAAACAAAACCATTAACTTAATTTTATTCAGATAAAATGCATAAGGTGTGGTTCACCTTACCATGTTCCAATAGTGCACATTTATGAGACAGAAATGACATTACACTGGAACTTGAGCATGTTTGAAAGGTTTTAGAAAAAGAAGTTCAGAAGTTATGTAAAGTATGACTTTCACAACACCTCTGTCTTAATCTTATTAAAGTTTTTCATTGCTGCATATCAGTAATTTTGGAGAAGATGAGATTTTTCTACCCTTGTCTTTTATTTCATGCCAATATGTATATAAAAAAGTCAATGAAATGGGATATATAGCTCGCTGCAACTGTTCCTCCTTAGATCTTCCTATGTGAGTGAGTGAACACATTATTCTGTCTTTTCAGATAAGCAGTTTCATGTATCCTAGTTGTTGTTCAGATACAGGTTTTTCTCTCCCTGTTTTATTTTATAATCTATGAAAACATCAAGACTTTGAAAGGTTCCTGCGTTAAGAAATAGCAAACAATTCAAGAAAATGAAATCACACAAGCTGTACTATGATGTGCTTAGACAAATCAAAGAAAATGTTTAATCATCACTACAAGTGAAAATCACCCTGGTGCAGAGATTCAGCATAGAGCTTATGTGTCAAATAACTCCCATGTAAGTCTGAGTACTTGAGAGAAACATATGGCTTGATCCAAACTCTCTTCAAGCCAATGGTAAAGCCCCCCCTTCCCACATGAATACAACTTGACTTCAAAGTAGTTTGTGCAGGGGATACATTTCATCCTACATGCAACATTTTAAACAAATAATACACAGAAAACATTAAGTCTAGTAATTTTCTTGTTAAAAAATGCTCTAAACTGCAAAGTAATTTTTAATTTTAAATAATTTGCAGAATAACTTTGTCCTACATATTAGCAGTAATCAATTCAGTTTATATTTTTAAGAAGTATTTCTTAGTTTTGAAGATACTCGAATGTCATATGGTATTAATATTGTTTTATTTTCCTTATTGGGTTCTTTTCTTTCACTGAACAAATGTAATTCTTAGAACTAAATATGCTGTTCAAGAACCTGAATTGCAAATTCAAAATCTGCTGTCTTTGAATATGTTTTTGTTTGCTTTCAAAATTAATTTCAGCGAATGGTGGGCCATTCATTAAATCAAATCTCACGGGCTAGGAACAGCTGTTGTATTTGTCCCTGGACAAGTTGTGCCTGTGTTTTTCCCAGAAAAGAAATGCCCTGGGATTAGTGTGTACCCACATTGCCCTTCTAATCAGGGTTTAGTGAGCTGCTGAACATACTGCCACTTTTTTGCCATCAATTCAATGATGCAATCCTGGGATAATCATTCAAATTAATTTATCAGTTTCCTGTGATAAACTGTTAGTACTTCTGATTCTGTGAACCATTTAGTATTTATTCCAAGACAACAATTGCACTTTGTCCTCGGGTAAAATGGTTTACCACAGGACAAATGTAATGTCTGTAGATATGGAGTTCTAAGTAGGACTGAAGTGAATATGAACAAACTTTCATGAGCTAATTTGTATGTGAAAGATATATAGTGTGATTGTTGCAGAAGCATTCAGCATGTGTCTAATCCCACTCTGAAAAATTGCCCGCTAAAATATATGAATTGCCAGTCTAACATATTCATGTTAAAGATATATCCCTCTCCCTTTATGTATCTCAAAACCAGGTATGATAGGAAGAAAAGAAAGATAGATTAACAATTTTATAATGGCTTTTGTTCAGGAAGCAGCAATAGATCCACATAACTAAAACATAGCCACAGTGACACATAAAATGAACTTCTATCTTAACCTGTTCATTTAAGTCTTTCTTCCTTTGGAGTCAGTCCTGGTGGGTTTACATTTCTTAAATCTTTTTCTAAGCTTTTTCATGTCTGACCTGATGCTTTCTTTCCCTTCGCCTCCTTTTGTTGGAGCATGACTCTGCCTTTGCAGTTGTTTTGCTTTTAACTGGCACAAGACCAAAACCTGCCAGGATTGTTTTAGTACCTCCTCATTTGTAATGAAGTCATACTAGTAGATGTTAAGAATGCAACATAACTTTTGACATTGAAAGCTGTCTAATTTATTCAAGAAGTGCATAATGAATTATTTAACTATGTAATAGCAATATGAATAAATGCAATCTCTGATTCATATTGGATTTGAGACAAAGTCCATTTAAGTCAATGGAAGAATTTCAACTTTACTGAATGGACTTTTGATCAAATTCATTGTAGGCAGGAAAGGGCTACTATGCTTGTACTAGCACCTTCCATTGCTAGCATGACTAGCATATTTCCATCTTTCTCTCATTTTCCAGCTTGGACTCTTCTGATCCTAACCATTTTTTGATCCAATATTTTAATAAGTATGATACCCTTGCTACATACTGTAATTTAGTGTACTATTCTATTTAATAATCCATATGTATTTTGGGATAGCACTCAATGCTTGAAAGGTAGGGTGTCTCATCAGTGTTTTAGTTTACTTTAAAAAGGGGAGGGGAGTGTGCAGGTAGAACTTACAAACGCAGCACAGACTAGCACAACTAGGAAAGATAATCAGAGTTTGAGCAGAAGTAAAGGAAAAAAAATCTTCCTCCTTTCTCTTCCCTGTCCACTGAACTATCAATTTTAGGAAGGTCCGACTCAGGTTCCACCGTGCTGTGAAATTATCTCTTTCCTCCTCTCTACTATGCAATAATCCTTACATGATTATCTCATCAAGGGGTTTTGGAATATATCATTCTCATCTTACTTTATATTTTGTAGAAAGGAGTTGTCATTGGCCTGATTAGCAATAGCGTAGCCTCCATGTTTGGATGCTCAGTTTGGATAAGATTTCAAAATATCAGGCAGCTTGGGCAAGCACAATGGTGTACAAAGGTGTACAGTGTATGATCCTTTCTCTAGCCACATTGAGATTCCCCTGCAAAATAATGAATACGTGGGATCACCTCATATTTTACATGGAAATCCGTTCACTAGAATGATAAAAAAACAATGAAAGCTCTGGGAAGACTTTGACAGACCAAGCTGCATTGGAGATAGGTTGTCAGAAACCAGGTGAGGGGAAGACTCTGTTAAGGACCAGAACACATGTGTAGTCAATATGGGTGCTTATACATGTATGGGGAGTGGGGTTAGTGCTTAGGGTTGACCCCTCAATTCATAGTTTCATAGTTGGTAGGGTCAGAAGGGACCTGAGCAGATCATCAAGTCCGACCCCCTGCCATGGCAGGAAAAAGTACTGGGGTCAAACGACCCCAGCAAGGTGTTTATCTAGCCTCCTCTTAAAGACCCCCAGGGTAGGACCCAGCACCAGTTCACTTGGAAGTTTTTGCAGATCCTAGCCGCCCTGACTGTGAAGTAGTGCCTCCTGATGTCTAGTCTGAATCTACCCTCTGCCAGCTTGTGACCATTATTTCTAGTCACTCCTGGTAGTGCTTGGGGGAAAAGGGACTCCCCCAATGCCTGCTGGTCCCCTCTGACTAGTTTGTAACAGGCCACTAGACCCCCCCCTCAGCCTTCTCTTATAGAGGCTGAACAGGTTCAGGTCCCTTAGCCTCTCCTCATAGGGCCTGCCCTGATGCCCTGTGATCATGTGGGTGGCCCTCCTCTGAACCCTCTCAATGCTGTCCACATCCCTCCTGAAGTGCAGTGCCCAGAACTGGATGCAGTACTCCAACTGCAGCCTGACCAGTGCCGCATAGAGGGGGAGGATCACCTCCTTGGACCTGCTTGAGATGCATCTGTGGATGCATGACAAGGTGTGGTTGGCCTTCCTGACCACATCCCCACACTGTCGGCCCATGTCTATTTTGGCGTCAATAATAATTCCAAAATTATTATTGGAATTATAATTCCAATAATAACAGGATGGGTTTCAACACTGACAAGTGCAAGGTGCTGCACCTGGGGAGGAAGAACCAGCAGCATACCTACAGGCTGGGGAATTCCATTCTTGTTAGTGCAGAGGCAAGATCCTTTTCTGCCTCTGCACTAACAAGAAGGGAATTACCCAGCCTGTAGGTATGCTGCTGGTTCTTCCTCCCCAGGTGCAGCACCTTGCACTTGTCAGTGTTGAAACCCATCCTGTTCTCATCTGCCCACCCCTGTAACCTGTCTAGGTCCAATTGCAGCCTATTTCCTCCCTTCTAGTGCGCTCAAGTCCCCCCACATCTTCGTGTCGTCTGTGAATTTGAACAGGGTGCTTTTTACCCCCTCGTCCAAGTCACTGATGAAGATGTTGAACAGTGTGGGTCCGAGGACCGAGCCCTGGGGGACCGCACTGTTCACATCCCTCCAGGTCAAAAATGACCCATTTACCACCACTCTCTGGGTGCGGCCCTCCAGCCAGTTAGCGACCCATTTGACTGTGTAGGTGTTGACGCCACAGTCCCCTAGTTTTTTAATGAGAATGGGGTGAGAGACACTGTCGAAGGGCTTCCTGAAGTCCAGAAAGACTACGTCCACTGCTACCCCTGCGTCCAAGGATTTTGTGATCTGGTCATAGAAGGCCACCAGGTTGGTCTGACAGGACCTGCCTCTAATGAACCCATGTTGGTTGCCCCTAAGCATTACCTCCCTGCTGGCCCCTCGTGGACATGTGGCAGGATAATTCTCTCAAAAAGCTTACCCAGGATTGAGATAAGACTAACTGGCCTATAGTTTCCTAGGTCCTCCTTCCTCCCTTTTTTGAAAATGGGAACCACATTGGCCCTTTTCCAGTCCTCTGGTACTACACCAGAACACCACGAGTGCTCATAAAGCCATGCCAGGGGCCTGGCAATGACCTCTGCTAATTCCCTCAGCACTCTGGGGTAGAGGTCATCAGGACCAGCTGATTTAAATACATCCAGTCCCTCCAGAAGTTCCCTGACTAGATCCTCATTTACCCTAGGCCTGGGTGCGTCTCCCCCAAGGCCTGAGGGGGCCCCAGGGGGTGGGCTGGTCTGGTCCCTGCTCAGGAAAATGGAGGCAAAGAAATCATTAAATAGGTTAGCCTTCTTGTCTGGTGCAACAACTAGATTTCCTAGTGTGTCTTGCAGAGGCCCCACGTTATCCGGTACCTTCTTTTTTCCCCCTATGCAGTTAAAAAAGGACTTCTTATTGTCCTTGATCTGGGTAGCTAGTCCCAGTTCCATCTCCACCTTGGCCTTTCTGACCGCCCCCCTGCAGCCCTGAGAAACCGAGGTATAGTCCTCCCTTGATAAGGTGGGTTTTTAGTTGGAGCCCACCTGCCTTTCCCACAACCGGGGGGGAGGTGCCAGCAGGCTGAGCAGCCCCTGAGCTTCAGGGGACTGTGGTCATTCCCTCTACAGTGGTGGCACCGCCCCCAGGCTGCTCAGGTGCGCTGCTAGCAGGCCTGGTGTTGCCCCAGCTTGGAGGTAGCACCAAGCCCGATCCAACTTTTCCCCAACTTCAAGTTGGGGCAGCATCCAGCCTGCCCAGGCAACCCTGGGGAGTGCCGCTGTTGCAGAGGGAAGGACCTGGGTATCCCACAGCTCAGGGGCCACTCAGTCAACCAGCAGGTCACCCCCAGCCATGGGAGAGGCAGACAGGGTCCACTGAAAAAAAAGGATCGGGATTGGGCCCCTCACTGCTTCTGCCTTCATCAGGTGCTTGCTGAAGGTGGTGAGGGGCCCAATCCTTTTTTTCTGCAGAGCCTGCCTGACTGTCCTGCAGCTGGGGGGTGAGCTAATAACTGCAACATATCATTGCAAACCCAAGTACATTAGGATGTAATTGAGTTTGCAATGAAGCAAACACATTTAGAACCCCCCAAACTCTTGCATGTGTACAGTGTGATGCCATTAATCCACACAGTGACATTTTCATCACATGTAACCAGTAATGGTGTCATTTGTACAAGCACTCCATGCCTCCAACAAAGTGACCTCTGTCCGGTTACTATGCCTCCCAAAGAACACTGAGGGACCCAGTTAGATTTTAAACAAAGACTGTGGCCTCTCTCATATGATTTCCAAACAAGGGTCTTTATAAGCAGTTTCCCTCCCATCAACTCCATCTTGTAGGGATTTTCTTAGGGTAGGAAAGTTTAATCCCTATCTTGGTATGGATTTTAAGTAACCAACAAAGTTTTTTCCCCTAAGATAAACAAGCAAGAAAAACTAAAAAGGGAGGGTCAGGTTTGGAATCAAAGTTAAAAGAAAATGTAGGTCTTTTTCTATTTAAACGCATTTGCCCAAACTTCGTTTTTATTGTACAATGTCACATTTACAATATCACTGGTTTATAAAGTGAACCTATAAAACCCTGTTTTACTTTGCCATGGGATTTATCTTTCTAGATTTCTCATTGAATGTTTTCAATTTTCTAAAAAATATTTAATGAGAAATTATTGTCATTATAATGGCATCATATTTCTCTCGCTAGACAGATATCTTCATAAATTGCAGCACCTCAGTTGTACTTCACTGTGTCTGTACATGTACCTCTGTTTCCCATGGAATCAAGTCAGCTGGAAAAGAAAACTAATGCTGCTCAACCCCACAATAATCAAAAACAGCAAGGGTAATTGGACCATGGAATGACTTACCAAGGGTGGGGAGAAGAAAATCAGAGCACTATCACTGCAGACACTCAGGTTATTAATGGCAATGACGTAGTGAGCTACCCTGTAAAAATCAAGAAGACACAGTGGCTGACTTATAAACCATGGTAGTACTATTGCCTTTGACACACTCAAAATACTTCCCTACTCAGAACTTATTTTAAAATTAGAGTTAAATGAATAAATCTACTATCCAGCCCTATGAATAAAGATTTTTAGTTCTGGTTTACAAACAGTTTTAGTTTTGGTATGCGTTTTTACGGGGTAGGGGGGAGGGGGAGGCGGAGTGAGAGGAGAGACCTGTTTTTAAATGTTTATCAAAATAATTCTAACGTATTTCTACATTTAGATAAAAACATATCAGCCAACTTTAAGTTAGGAGTATAAAAAAAAAGTTGTGTTTAAAGGGTCATTCAGTTAAACATATTGATTTAAATATCAATACAAGCTCCACATTTATACCAATAAAAAGAATTCTATGAATACTTGTACAACAAGAATCCATTCTAATATAAGCATTTAGGATCATAGGAAAATAAGACTGAAACATTTTGCACTTGTCCTTGTTGGATTTCATCTCATTGATTGATTGTGGACCATTTCTCCAGTCTATCCAGGTCGTTCTTGATCCTAGCACTACCTGGTGGAGGGTCTTCAATTCCACCCAACTTGGTGTCATCCACAAATTTGCTAAGTGTGTATTTGATCCCGTCATCCAGGTCATTAATGAAGATGTTGAACAATACTGAACCCAGGAAACCCACTTGATACCTCCCCCCTACTAGACATTGAGCTTGTTGCCGTGCTGGGCAATGAGGGTCCCAGGGATTCTGGGAGCAGAGTGGATTCCCCTCCCCTCCCCAGCAAACCCTGACTGATGGGGGAACAAAGTGTAGCAGAGGCTGAAGGGTTACTTACCTTACCCACAGTGAACTGGGCCTGGGAAGCTGAGACATGCACGGCATCTCCTTCATCTTTTAAAAGCATGCTTTCCCTGCATGTGGGAGGGCGCACTGCTGATGACATCATAAAAAGGTATCTGGGGCCTTGGCAAGTCCCAGGATGCAGCACAGGAGCAAGGAAAGACCCAGTAGACCCAGCAAGAAGCACCCTTGCAGACCCAGCAGGACCCAGCAAGGATGCTGAAAGAGGATCCACAGGTCAGTACTTGGGACACCCAGAGGGACCTCAACCCCCAAAGACTGGCAGCAGAGTGTCAGAGCGAATCTGGTGGGACCCACCATGAAAGTGAGCCCACATGCTTGACCCTGGACACACGAGTCCCATTCCCCAGGTGGTGCCACGTTAGACGCTGAAGTGTTTTGAGTTTCAGTTTTTCTTTATTTTGGAGATTTTCATTTTTGATGGAAGTAAGGCCGGCCTGGGAGGGGGTACCCCGGCATGGCCTAAGGTGGCCCAGCAGAAAAAGCCCATAGATGCCCTTTAAAAAGGGGATGGCCAAAGGAGGGTAGCTTTGGCTGGTTACCCTAGAATTTGAGCAAGAAAGAGGAGAAAGTTAACCCAAGCCCTGGAGGTGAGCGATGGAATAGTCAAGCTTGAGTGGCAGCCCAGTTATCTTGTCAGTGTTGTGGCTTTATTTCAGCTGGTGAATGGACGGGGTATAGGGGAGGCAGAGCCCCATGTCACTCACTATTGGATGAAGCCAGCCTGAGGGTAGAGGGACACTCCATCTCCAAGGGAACCTCCTATTTTTCTTATACAATTAAAACATGGCAGGAAAGGAAGAGGAAAATCCACCCCAGGTAGACAGGCTTCAAGTGCCCAGTTCACCCTCCCCAAGCACAGAACCATTGAGAATTACTTGCTGAGTACAACGATGCAACCATTTATGTATCCACTGTACAGTACTTTCATCTAGTTTGCATTTCCTTAGTTTGTTAGTGAAGATGTCATGGGAGACGGTGTCAAAAGCCTTGCTAAAGTCAAGCTATACCATATTCACCGTTCTCCCCTCATCTGCAAAGCCTATTGTTTTATCATGCAATGAATAAATAATATCAGAGTTGTGTCCTCTTTTACCATTTTCATTACACAGATACAGTTAAACCCATACAACCTCTGTGTATAGGCAAATTCTTTAATATTACAGGCAGTTTGTTTTTTTTCCCATTGCCTGGATACTTTCTGCCTCCTTTCTTTCCACTCCCATTTATTTTCACTTTGTAAAGCCCTTTCTTGACAGCAGCGTTGGCATTGGCATCTAGAGAGAGACCTTCAAATTCTTAAAGGTTAGATTATACCTGAGCTGCTCCCAGAGTAATGATGTTTCTCACCACACCCACAGGAGAATGAAAACCCATGTGAAAGTCTTACACCCATCCTTATCTCCTGTGGTGAATCCATCAGCCAACTCAAGTTTTCATTATATCGTGCTACTCTGTTTTTGTAGTTATCCAAAGGTGACAAATTTGGAGAGAATATTTAGAAACATTTTCTGTCTTATACATAAATGAATATATTATGCTTGCTTTTATTTTACATTATTTGCCCTTCTGTTTTTTATTTTCACATAATATTTCTGCACCACATGTGTTCCCATATTTTTTTAGTTCTTCACAGAGTCTATAATCATTACAAAATGAATCCTTTTTCATAGTTCAAAATAAGTATGTGTGGGATTCAAAGAAGTCTAATGGCATCATATATTAATGGCCTGTGCATGAACAAGTTTATTGACATAAATCACCCGTACTTCAAATCTGTCCCTATGACTCCTCATTTATACATGCATGCAAATATTCATAATATTTGCATCATGGATATACACACATTCATGTATTGCTATATACTGATACAAGTTCTCTGAATTCTCACAAAATCTCCATTAATACAGGAAGCTAGAGAAAAATGTTGAATGCTAATTTAGTCTTCAAAACAGCCACTGTGTTGCAATATTTACATTAGATTAATTTTAATGAAATTTAATATTCTTCTTTTTTATTCATTTTTTAGATTTACTTTCTTTAATTCAATCACAATTAAAGCACAACTTTTATAGCTAATGCCTTTAAGTTAAACTTGCATAAGTTTCAGCTAAACTTATAAGTGCATCAGGACTATTTTGATGGACATTTGCTTTCCATAATGGGATTCTGAGGTCAAGTGAAAGATAAATGGGAAGAAAAAGTGGCTAGACCAGACAGAAATTTTTACAGCTAAATACTGCATTCATGTGTGCACATTATAAAGAATATACTGTTCAATTGTTTTTCTAAAAGCTCTCATTAAGAACTAATTTTTTTGTTTTAAATTGCTAATATAATGAAGGTGACATATACACCTCAGTCAATATTTACCTCTTGGGTCAACACATCTTGATGTTCATCTCAAGAGAAGTCAATATTTGCTCATGCTTATTGTTTCATTCCCAGATGAATAACCCTGCACAGTGCCCCTACATAGTGGTTCAAGGAGGGGGGAAAGCACAAATGTTAAATACAAATACCAAGCATACCATTAAGCATATATATGCTTAGAAGTATCTTTTAAAAACAATTATTATAATTAGTTATATTATAGAAACCATTATAAATGGGGAGCATCATGGCTTGGAAGAATTAGCCTGATTTACTATGTGGCTTAGGGCAAATTGTTTCACTTCCCTGTCTTAGTTTCCCTTGTACAGTATTAGAATAATAATCCATACCCTATATCAAGGGACATTAGATGAACTAATCAGTGTTTCTCTGGTACTTGGAACATGTGAATTGTTGTATGCTGAAAGAGAAAAATATTATTTCAAATATTTTTTTCATAAAAAACAATTAGTGTTTCTCTCTTTTTATATAATAAGGAGAGGAGCTGATGATTAGTCCACTTGGCTCTAAGCTTACTATGTAACAGATGTGTTGTATCTGGAGGTTTGGTGTTGTCACAAGAATCTATGAGGTTTTTGGGGTTTTTTAAATGACATTGGCAACACCAAAGATCCTCACCCTGCAAGTCAGAACACAGCATTAGACAATGAGCTGTACATTTTCTAAACAGCGTGTGGGGATTTAGCAGCATGACTCCCATTGATGTTAATGGGATTTGTGTGGCTAAATCTTAGCACATTGATTTCAATATGTGTTCCTCTCTCTCGTCAAAGTCATGGCATTATATGTTATTTAGACAATGTTAAATCCATGGTAAATACCATTTTCTGCTGAAATCTATTAGCTCTTGTCATCTATCATAAACTAGTTTCCCCTTCAGTGTAGTCAAGAAGAGCTGGTCTTCTTGGATATGATCTTCAGCTACTACAGAGGAGCACTCAGCATGATGAGATGAGGGGCAGCATTTTATGCTTCAGTAGATTTTAGTACATTTTATGCTACCTTTCCTATTTTCAAAGATCACATTGGCTTGAGAAAGCTCAGATGGGGGAAATGACTGGAAACAGTTTCTCTTCAACCAGCAAAAGTGCTTCTTTTGGTCAGATTTTCAAACTTCAGTGCATCTAAAATCCACATCTAGTTACATATAAATGACCTGATACTTCAAGCTACTATAGAAACCCAGTCATTTAGGTTTCAAAATATGCAAGTTAGCTGCCTTACTTTAGACCAATGGCTTTGGAAGGATTCAGTTTGAATTGCTTAGGTATATACCTAAGCACACATACTTGCAAAAGGTATCAGTGCTCAGTTGAAAACCATGTTAACTCTAATTATGATTTCTTTCTAAAAGGAATTGATAATTAAGCATGATCAAAGCAAATGACCAAGTACTGCTTGCAATGCATCACATCTCCAACATGTATCTACTGGCAGTATGTATATACACTGGGATTCTGTCATCTGGATACCTAGGCCTTTATTCCACTTAGAACTTAAGTAGTCTGTATCAGATCTTTTAATGACATTATATATTCAAATAATGATAGCACAAGACTGGAGAAGAGAAGCAGATTACAAGGCATATACCTGGAGCATTTACTACACCTGAAGCTCATAGGCAGTGGAAGGGGGGTCTACCAGGGCTCAGCTCCCCCAAATGCAAGGCAGCAGGTATGGCTACAGGGCATCCCAGCTACAGGCTCCGGGCTGCTGCAGTGGAGTGGGGACAAGGGGTGTGCACACAGATACGCAACTAGGATTGCAACCAGCCAGGATGGCAGCCCCGGTGTGTGATGTCCGAGCACGGCAGGAAAGTTTTAGTCTACTTTCTTTGTGAAGAGGAAGGGGCTTGGGGCAGGGAGAGGGGTAGATCGAGACCTCTACAGTGCAGGAGAGAGTGGAGCAGGGGCAGGGTTTATGGGTCCCCAGCCGGGCTGGGTCGTGGGACGGTCAGTCTAGGGGAATGGTGGGGGAGACTCCCACTGCTGCGTGCACTGTTGGGGAGCCAAGCGGGGGGGGGGGGGGTATGTGCCCCCCTCCCCCCGATCTGTGCATGCAGTGAGAGCAGACTGCCACTGCAGGTGGGGCTCTTCTCTGCCTCTGCCCCTCACTGGTTTGAGGGTGGCACATCATGTGCATTGGATTGCTGGGTGGTCAGCCACCAGGCTGCTGCCTACCCAGTTGTGGGATGTACAGTTGCAGCAGAGAGCAAAGTACAGTATGCAGTGGCAGCCGTCTCCACCACAGATGGCAGGCACATGCCCCCCAGGCCTCTGCTGGGGTGCACATAGCAGCAAGAGCCTCCCACACCCCTGGACAAGCCACCCAGGCTCCAGTTTTCCCACCACCCAGTCCAGCCCAGCTGGCGCCATATTCCCTTGAGTCCCTGCCTCTGCCCCTGCCTCTGCTCCACTCCTTCCCTCACCACTGCTGCCTCAATCTGAACCCCACCACAGTCCTTTCCCCTCCCCCTCACCTATTCCCCCACAGACTTACCTGCTGCAGGGGGGCACATGCTTACATGTGCACACATGATCAGCCCCCACCCAAATAATTTTTTCTCACTCCACCTATGCTGAAGCCTCAGATCCAAACTGATTTTCTAATACTTAAAGCAACTGTATATATTGCATTGAACTGTTTTTGGAAGGTCAGATTCATCACATATCTCAGAAAATATGATTTCCTGCTAGAAGCTGTTCCATGCGCACAATCACTTATCCGTTCACTTTCTCCCTATCAGTTTGTGAGACCCATACTTCAAAAAGAGACTGCCTTATATCAGGGACAGGAAATTATTTCAGCTAGAAGGCAACTTAATGAGTTTTGGTAACCTGTTGAGGGCCACAAGGATAGCCCTGCCACTTGACAGGTGCCCTTCCCCCTGGTTGCCATCTTGAGACCTAATATTCTGCCCCTAACCTCTGGCCTTTGCCACCAAAAGTTCCTGCCCTTGACCCCCAGAAATACTCCTTTTGGGAGGGGAGGGTTGCCATTTTGGAAACAGAAAAAAGAAAAATCACATACTAAAAGCTAAACATCTTTTAATTTTATTACAAAAAGTATTTTGTCATGATTTGTGTTTGTGTACTATATATAGAGATGTTTGCATAATAACTCCAAAATAAAGTCTTACTTCTGTATATTGTGTGTGGGGTGTGGCTGGGTGTGTGTGTGTATGGTGGAGTGAGGGGAGGGTTGAGAGGGTGTGGCTGTCTCTGGGAGGGCAATAGGATATGTTGGGGGGTATGTATATATGTGGGGAGGTTCTGGGGGTAGGTTGTAGGTGTGTGGCATTTGTGGGTTATGAGGGAGGGTGAGGGTGTGTGGGGACCCCCCATACACTCCCGCCCATGGTACACAGCCCCTGGCACCACCAGCAGCAGGTGCTTGGGGTGCTCATGACCCATGCAGGCACAGCCACCTGATTGCACACAACTTTTGCCAGTCCTGCAAGTGGCAGCAAGGAGACAGCCAGGCTGTTCCACCTCTATCGCACGGGGATCTGCACAATGAAGAGCACACACCAACTACTGAAACTTCCTTAGCCTGACGAAGGGTTTTTGAACTCGAAAGTTTGCTTAATAACTATTCTCCAACTATTTGGGTTGGTCTAATAAAAGATATCAAATTCACCCAAGGAACCTTGTCTGCCTATGTCCTTAGACCAACACGGCTACAACCTACACCCCTGCATGCAGATCCCAGCACTCGTGCACCACTGGGGGGAAGTCCCACATGATGGAGCCAGCTGTCTTGGCTGCTCCCTGCCATACAGGTCCAAGGATTCCACCTAAAGTGGAAGGGAACCCCATCCCCTGCTTCCTGGTAGACCTGCTTCCAGGTCCTGGGATCTGCACAGCAGGAGCAGAGAATAAAGTCGGGTCCATTGCATGGGGCTTCCCCCAGTGGCATGTGAGTGTTGGGACCTTCATGTGCACTGCACAGAGCCTTGTGTTAAAGAGGTGGGCCAGCCTGGCTGCCTCCTTGCTGCCACTTGCAGTGATGGCTGCAAGCAGTGCTGGAGGCAGCACCTGCACAGACCACAAGCACCCTGGGCACCTGCTGCTGCTGGGTGCTGTGCACCATGGGGGGAAGTGTGTGTGGGGGAGTCCGCACACACCCCTACCCTCCCTTAAACCCACACCCTGCCCACCTGAGCTCTGTGCTCCCACTGCCACCAGCCCCAGCCCCAGCCCTGTGCTCCATGCTTTCACCCAGCTGCAGCTTCCCCTTTCCCACCCCACCCCTGCCGCTTCCCTACCTGGTACCCAGAGTGGGTGGGACACCAGGGAAACCATGCAGATCCCCCTGGTGGCTGCAACAGTGACAGCAGCAGCCCTGCCTGGAAGCTGCTTGCTGGGTGGGCCAGGACCTTCCACCCACAAGGGTGGGAGTGAGGTGCGTGAGCTTGGCGGGCTACAATTGTTTGGTGGGCACCCACAGACTGGATGAAATTGCCTGGCAGGCTGTATTTTGCCTGCCACTGCC
This sequence comes from Alligator sinensis, assembly GCF_000455745.1. NCBI lineage: Eukaryota > Metazoa > Chordata > Crocodylia > Alligatoridae > Alligator > Alligator sinensis. Next base: position 875,813 of record NW_005842051.1, read on the forward strand.
CTAGGTAGAGGTCTTACAAGGTAATGAAGGATGAAACTTCAGTAAGTTTGCCAAAGTTTTCCAAGCTTTATGGGCTGCAAAAGTTATAGGGATTAGAGAGTAAGAAAGAATGCAATAAATAGAATGTATGATGGTTGATAATGGAAGGAGAAATAAGTGCCTTTTTAACTTCCATCCATACACAATAGTTATCAGTAATATTAGTCAGTCAGTACATAGCCTGTCTTACTTAGAAGGCATTGTGATATTGTTGGAGGTCTGGAAAATGAAAGCCACCCATTTCGATTGGTAGTGGCATCTTTTTAAAGCCCTTTTATCCTCTCCCCCACAAAACCTGTTGAACATTTGGTTTATTTTAAGAAAATAGGATGGGGGGAGTTATAACTGGTAGATTATATAAAACACAAATTGGCTGAGGTATGACATTCATTTTTTTAAATATTGACATACCACCACAAGGATATTACCCAACTGCTCCATTTGTTCAGATCCTGCATTTTTACACTGACAAGCTTCTGAAAGTTTTGGTAGGCAATAACATTAACATTCTTCAATATTTTAATACCCAAGTAAATTATGTATTCTGATTGCCACTGAAACTACCGTTGGCTAAAAATATCTTTTGTGTGGACTTATTTAGTCCAAGAACTCAGACTTAGTCCAATCAATGTTAGATCCAGAGAGAGTGCTAAAAATGTCATTAATAATAACAGGTCAGGAACTGATCTCTTAGACTGTGACAAATGTACCATCAGCATACAACAGAATCTTGTGTTCACTATCTCCTACCTTAAGACCTTTTATATCACCCTTATTCAATAGAGCTATAGCCAGTGGTTCCAGCACTAAATCAAAAATAAGGGTGATAATGGGCAACTTTGCTGAGTTCCCTTTTGCAAAGGAAATGGAGCAGGCGTTACTGGTTACAACTCTTGAAGTGGGATTTGTGTGTAATAGCTAAATCCATCTTGTGAATTCTTTATCAAATCCCATCCCTTGTACTATATAAAAAGGTACCTCCAGGAAACTGAATCAAAGGCCTTCTCTTCATTAAGGGCTAATATTCTTATTCATATTTTCCACAAAAAAAACAGATAAAACAGCAAGTATAACAGCAAAATATGTACAGTGACCCTTCCAAATCCCTGGGAAAGAAACTGATTCAGTTAGGCTGTTCGATACACATGCAGCTGCAGTACCATGTGTCTTAAATCCACCTCAAACACATTAAAGTGCTTTGTAAGAACTTGTTCTAAGTTAGCACAGAAACTCGCAGCACTCAAACTCAGCTAGCTGTCAAACCACCTGAGGTTTAACAAAAATAGAGTCATTTTGACCTGTTACATTTGAAAGGAACATTTCAGAGTGAGACAATATGGTACTGATTGTCTGTATTCCCTATTCAAGAGCCATAAGAACCATGTTGTGAAGCCCACTCTGTGGAGATAGCAGCACCTTAAATACTAGCTTTTAAATATACTTATTTGAATACCTTTGTGTTTCTTTCAATCACCTTTGCTATAAGAAATGACTTTTTATCGAGCAGTTCATAATAGATTTCTTTGATACCACTACTATATGGAATTTCAACATTATGCCACAGAAAATTCTGCGTTTTATTCTTTTATAGAGTATTAGAGAGCCATTGTGCTGAGGGTAAACTTCCTAGCTCATTTACACTAGCTTTCTCAGTGGTATTGCCATCAGCGGAGTTGTGCTGCTGTTAAACTCTGGGTTTTCCTCTTAAAAAACCCGAAAAACTCAGTGTAATCACACCTTAGCAGTAGGCAGAATCTGGTAATTAGCATCCATGTTTCATAATTTTACCCACTCTCATTTGCATCATCAATCTTTTTTAGGCAAAACAGTGGAAGCAACTTGTCAAAATTAGTCCCTTTGTATTCCAAATGCATATCTCACCCATATATGTATGGGGTCATTACAAATCTCTGGAAATGGAAATAACAGATCCTTAAATACTGTGCTGCCAATGTGCACCCTTGCTTAAGACACATTGACTGAATAACAGACTGTCTTCAGAAAAATAAAGACTATTACTTCACTCATCAACTGACAAAGGTATCTTTTAATACCAAAGGTGATTACCAGTGAAATTTTTGAGCAGGTTGTGTGTGTAAAGACTAATGTATATCAAAAGAATCCCACAGGCTGTTGAAACTGTAAGACCTCAGTGTCCTTGGCCTGCTTATGACTTACAAGAGACATAAATATGGCTTGGGGATTACGGACACAGGCATAGCATGTGCAAATCTTAAATTGTCAATTAGACAGCATCATTGAATCTGTAGCAGAAACACCAAGGGCATGTTTGTCTGAAAAAGAAAGGATTAAAAGAGACAGTCCCCAGTGACATTTAAGATATACAGTGTATCTGTGATTCATGACAACGGAGGAGCCACATTGAAAAAAATATGATCATATCATAAGTCCTGGCATTATGTTATGCTTCAGTAACCTAGGCAAAATCCTCCAGAAAATACCTTGTTAATAAACTAGCATTCGTAATGCTATTTTCTTTCACTTCTTTGAGTATTAACTGCATGTGGAAGTAGAAGCTTTCATAAAAACTGTCCAGATGCCTATGATTATTTTAGGTGTATTGCTCTATTATCCTTGATATATTTTTTCTAGTTTGAAAGGAGAGAAGTTCTTGAACAAAAATTTAAAAGATTTCTTGTTAAAAATTCAGTAGTTCAAATATCAGGGAACAGCCTGACTTCATGGCTATGTTTTGGGCTTTTTCTTTTCCCCTTGTAAAAGGCAAATGAACATCAGCTCTTGAAGATGTTAGAAAAATTGAAGGGTTGGGATTTTTATTTTAATAAAGAATTTTTGAGTGACACTCCCTTAATAAGCATTGAAAGTGACACATGATATTCCTTTACAACTGCTGTAATTAATCTAGTATTTTTTAAACTTGATTTCCCCTTTTTTGTTTACACAGTTGAATTTGATCCAGTAGAGACATGCATGCTTAAACAATTGTTTTATGATGAATTATATTCCTTTAAGTAAAGCATCTTTGTGGAATAGTAGCAAAACAATCCAGTGATTTATAGTCATTCTCAGGAATACAAAGGTGCAAAGATTAGAGGTTATGAGTTCAGCAAAATTTAAATTATTTTTGGATGGTACCTCATGTAAGTTCTGCTTCTGAAAGTTACATGATATTTTCCACAAGAACAAAAGCCAGTGTCAAGTAGCCTAAGGCAGTACAATACTTTCCACACTTGCCTTTTATCATATTTCTAGTGCCGTATTTCTATTAATATTAGCACAAATAATAATAATAATAATGATGTGTTTAACACAGAGGGAAACTAGAACACATTTTGATATTATATTTTAACTCACTTTAAGATTTTAATGTTTTCAAATAGCATCTGAAACTGCAATGATTAATAGAGGGATACATTCGCCTCTTCTAGCTAGTCCACAAAAGGACAGAATGGTTGGTTATAGGACAATGTGAAAGCAAAATATGGTTTAAAAAGAAAGACCCCTGCAAAGTATTTGTCAAGACATCACACAGACAACCATAGGTAGCGTTACAAATGCAGTGCATTACAATAGCATGGTAAGAAAGCATGAAGAGTACTTGGAAGCATAGGTCTCTTAAGAGAGTAGAGTAAAAATGATTTGTGTTTAAGGTGCTGGACTGGGACTCTGTAAATCTGGGTTTGATTTTCAGTTCTGCCACTATCTCCTGTGAGACTTTGGGCAAGCCACTTGAGATGCTGCACTTCTACCTGTCACTCAGTTTTGCACGCTTGTAATTTCAGGCTTTGCCTTTGGCTAGGAAGAGGATCCCACCTTAAACCATTCTCTGCCACTGTCCCCCTTCATTAGTTTGTAAGTTATGTCCTTTTCTTGCACATGTCTTGTCTATGTAGAACAGACGTACTTGAGAGCTACTTGCCCTCTCTGTAGTGCCTAGAGCAATGGCTGGGGTCTGCAGTTTTCCTTCTGTTACAAATGAATAATGATGAAAGGAACCTGAAAGGAAAGGCAGGAGGGGAAAGACAGTGAGGTGGAAAACCAGAAATCGAATCAGGGGAATAACAGAAAGCCATGAAACTGGCTCTACAATTGTGGAACTTTCTCCTAAAAAACATTAGAAATGTCATAACCCTACTGGTTGATAAATAAAACTCATTTATTTGACCAGATTTCCAAAAAAATATATACAGTTAAAATACACAGACAAGAAGTATAGAGACATAACTGTGAACTTTTTATTATGTTTATTTTAAGAATGTGCAAAATATTCAAATATGATGAGGAAGACGACTATACATGTATAGGTGGATGGCAGAAATTCATAGCAAATACACCTAAAAATATTAAATGGTTGAGACCTAAAAGGAACGAGATAGAATATCAGCTATAAACAAGAAATGGTGATGTAACACACCAAGAAAAGGAGAAGATGGGGCTGAAAAAGGAGAAGGAAAGAGATAAAAGAAATCTGAAGCTAGTTTGTAAGCTAAAGCCATGTTATCAATCCTCAAATACTCCTTGATATTTTGTCTATGGGCTCAATGCATCATTTACCCTTTTATAATAATAATAAAAAGTTGGTTTACAGATTAACCCCAAAAGTAACCAAAAATAAAATTTTAAAAGCCTCCTTGTTTTACATAATATCCACCCATATTTTCTAAGTTGCAGTCAATGAGTGAGGCTTTGATATTGCCTTTGTTTCATATAGCTACATATATAGCCATGCATGCACTGGCTGAAAACTGGTTCATGTTTTCACTTGGTGTAAATTTGCTTATCTTCACTGAAATAAAATTTGAGCCACTCTGATTTATTTTCAGAAAATGTTAGTAAATAAGATGAAAAAGCATTACTCAGACATGGTATACAATGAGCTCCTTGCCTATGGATTATTCAGACTTGCAGTCTGCCAGGTAGAAATTACCCTCATCTCCTAACATATATGTGCATGCGTTATAATAGTGGTGCTCAAAGTACAGCCTGCAGGCCAGATCTGGCAAATTAACACTGCTGCTGCTCCTCCTGTCACTAAATTTGTGGACCCATCAGGAGCCCCACAGGCCTAATGACATGGTCCTACATACCAGATAAGTCTGGCATGCTGGTTCTGACAGTCTGCCCCAGAACAGGCTGCACCCCACTCATCTTGCCTGTGCAGCAGAAAGGTTAAGCACCACTGCTTTAGGATATTAAGGACAGCATTACCTTTTGATAGTACATAATTATTCAGTGACTTTATTGGCATATGGTCCATTGCTAAAAAATCAGTGACTCTAACTACAGGCCATGGGCAGAGTTGGGTCGTTATGAAGCAATTCCATCATTACTGCACCTCTCTGCCTTTTATTATTCTGTGGTATGGCTCCTGGATGGGTTGTGGCATTGTATCAAAATGATACCAAACACATTGCACACTATGGTCAGGGTTTAGATGATAAAGTAAATGTATGTAATGTGCTCATGCATGTAACTTCTGAGACCTTTTATCATGCTCGTGGTAATGAGTCCTAAGTCATATTTCACATAATTTCTAAACCTTGATCAAGAGATGGTCAAGGGCATTTATTCACTTAATTTAATTCACCTTTAGGAAAACAGAGTCTGAGGTCATAGGCCAATGATTCTGAAACTTTTTAGACTCCAGGTACCAGCCCTCATAAAATGCCAGCTCTTATTTTTTTGACTACAGAGAAAAACAGTAGAGCAATTCTTGTGTTGCAAAGAACTAAAAAAGACCATAACAGGTTAGAATATCTTAAATCCAGAGATTTCAAATAGAAATCCATTGTATTAATCTTGTAAATCATGTGTAGTTGTTTATATACCTAACAGTGCTAATATTGCATGGTACCTAGCAGCACCCTTAAAAGGATCACAGAGCACCCTCATTGAGAATCACTAGCATAGGCACATTAACAAGTTACCATGAGATAAATTATGGGAGGTTACCATATGTTGCCTACTCCAATATAACTGCTTGTGTTAGTCATCTCGTCTTCCCCCACACTAAATGAAAGCTAAATTCTGATAATTTAAATGGAAACAGTCATAAGCTAATTTTCATTTACTGTTGGGGAAAAACCATTAACGTAAACCGTTACTACAGAACAACCGATTACATTTACTTTGCAGTAACTGTTCTTATGGCCTTTCCTTTGGATGCCACTAATTTATAGTGATATCCTGTAGAGCAAAAGAACTCTGTGTAAGGGCCTTTTGAGCAATAAGAAAAGTGTGAGAAAGTGCGTGTGCGAGAGAGGGGGGTACAAAAGTGGAAATGGGAAGGGAGCTAGCTTTCTAATTAGGGAAAACAGAAAATCTCATAAAGGGAGTGGGAGCTACTAGTGGAAAGAGAATTTCTGGAAAGGCTGAAATAAAAAAATGGGAAGTTCACATGAAATATTGGAACTGTCAGTAAGGAGAAAAGATAAGAGTTTGGAAAATGGTTTTGAGTGAAGCTGAAGGATCAAAAAGATAAAAATCCCATTCACTGCAGGTCCAAAGTTCTTCTGTATTAGAGATGAGCAGGAAATGTCTTTTTTTCCCCTTTCCTGTGAGGCTTTTTTAATATTTCAAAAATGTCTCTACATTGGGAGAAAACTAAAGTGCTGCTTTGCCACACACCAGAAGTGAGAGAGATGCCAAGTGAGGGTGGGGCACTCACTTTGGATTTGAGAAAACCAGAAGCAGTATACTGCTCTATATCAGGCACAATCTTTTACATCCCAGGCAAATAGCCTGATCACACATTTCAGAGAACATTTTCCGACAGGATCTACTCAGGACTATTGAGAAATGTTTTAGCTATAGAAGGAAAACTATGTTTAAACTGTTTCACAAGCTTTCTAAACAAATCTAAAGGTAGGCATTTCTGATGAGGAAAGCATGCAAAGTCATAGCAGAGTCATTAGCAATCAGACTAGTGGCTTACTTAAATATATACAGTTTGTTGTTTTGTTCAGAACTTTATTTCTGCTTGAAGTCATATCTTGGTTATTACTACATTTCCAATCTGACTCCATCAACACTTCAGCAGAGGTTACCATTTTAACACCAGGTACTTAAAACGTGACACATGAAAAGCGTCACTTATATAAAATGACAGCCCTGCACCAACCTAGTGGAACTTTATCAGCTAGCAAGACATGCTAAAAGGAAAAAAAAATCAAGAAGATAGATCAGTATTCAGGACTGCTGCATTTCTCCAAATATATTATTTGACTGCCGTTTGTGCAAATTCTGGAGGTATTACAGGATTGTTGTTGAACTTTTCTCAATACTTTTTCTTTTTTCAGTCCCAATGATATCAGTGGAAAATTTGCCACTGGTTTCAATAGGGTAGATAATATTTGAGCTCCTGGTATATCAATGTTAAAGGTGCATATCTCTTTGACACAGGAGTTTATTTGTAGAGACAAGCTAGGGAAATTAACTTAAACCTTCCACTGCTTGTCCCTGAATTCAAACAGTCTGAAGATTTTTTTTAAAGTTGTACATATAGCTGCATCTGCAACTATGTTGCATTTGCATTTTCTAGCCAGAAATTTCATAACTTCATCAATGAGTACATGTTGCCTTGTCTCTATATTACTGCGGTCAGTCAGCAGATCATGTTTCTTATAGCATCATTAAACCAGATAATCCTTGGCAATATTTGCTAATATTTCTAATATATTCAAACGTCAGACCAGATATGGACATTTTAAAAAGCCTGAGGTAGAATTGATTAAATCTATGTGGCTTTCTGTAATTAGTGTAAGTTAGTTCAGGAGCAAACAGAACACCTGTTTGCCTTTTGATGGCAGAGGCAGGATGTAGGCTGCGTGCACTAGTCAAGGCCAGCATGCTGGGGGAACTCCTGCACACCTCCCAGCATGCCCTGTGGGCTCCCCAGGCTGCCAGTGGATACTGAATGCAGCTGAGTGGCTGATTGGCTACCTGGTCCATGTGGCAGAAGCCCGGAAGCCTCTATTTCCACACCCCCGTACCTGGCTGTGCCTGACAGCTCATGGCAGGCAGGAGGCAGGGCTGGGGACAGAGGCTTTACTGACCCAAGCCAGGACCAGGTCCATGCAGCAGAAGCATCTGTTCTCCTCTGCCCTGCCTGACTGTAGCTGACAGCTCGCTCCAGGCAGGAGGCAGGGCTGGGGACAGAGGCTTTGCTGGCTTCACTCTGTGAAAGCCTGGGGGTGAAGCCCAGGGTGAGTGCCAGCACAGCTCCCTGCAAGGAGGGGTTATCAGGGGCATGCAAAGGCACTTGAGATGCTAGCAGACAGTGACCTAACATCCTAACATGAATTGATAGGGGATCTGCTACCAAAGTTAGATGCACTGGTGTAATGTAACTCAATTAACTTTGAGTGCAGATCTAGACTGGGTTCTGCCATGTTTAAACCAGTCTATGTGCACTGAACTTCTGTTATAGGTATGGACTTGTTTTTGGGAACTTATACTGACTTATGTGTAATGCCTGTATCTGGCCTCAGTGCTGGTGTTTCAAATTAGTGGAATAGTTTTGTATCACATTTAGCTAAATCCTTAATACAGTCTAAATGTAACAACAACTAGATCACTCTATTTCTAGCTACAGTTTTACATGTTTGGAGCCTAATTTTGCATCAGCATCCACAAGCGTAGATACCCACAAAGGTGTTCACTTAAAATATTTTTTAATGGTAGATTAACGTGACACACTGTATAATCAAGGTTATAAATTATTATATATAAACGAAATGTAAAAGACATGGATTTTGTGGTATTTTAAGAGGGGGGGGGTTATTTAGCTTGCATTTTTCAGATCAGAGTGCTTAATATTTGATATAAAATAGTAAATGTTTAAAAAAAAATCCTACCAGGGTACTGAAATCTTCATATTACAAACACTTCAGGAAAATATTTGGAGGTTTTTTGTGTTATAATTTTCACATCTTTAAATAATGAAACATTCTCCTATGTATTATGTTTTTGAAAGTTTTTGCTAAGCTTAAAATCAAGGGGAAAGCAACCTAATAGAGTCCCTATAAGTTGCTTAGCTATCAAAATTTGTTGAGTAATAGATTTCCTTTGGAACTGTGACCCCTGCCACTCTGGAGTAGTTCTTCCTTTTCCATGTCCTTGTGACAACGTATTTAGCAGAATTGCAGATTCGTTGGAATCTGACAAGGCTGTGCCATGAACACTTCTGCTGTAGCCTCAGATTTGTGATCTCTGGGCTGTCAACCATGCACCTTAATGCCCGTACCAGCCCAGCCTCCTCTGGACTAGTGAGCAGACACTACTCTCCTTGGTCTATTTAAGTTGCAAAACATTAATCTGCTTTCCCCAAAACAGTCAGAATGCTGCTCATTTTGCTGTTTCAGTAGACGTTTCAGTAAATCTATCTGAAAAGGCATTTTTAAAATACTGAGCCCATCTGAAGAACAGTACTCAAAAAGAAATCTGGGTATGTACCATACATATCCCTTGTTTTGAATATTTTTATTAATAAGGCAGGGAATTCATATTTTTTCTACTTAGGATGCTAATAATGCTGGTAAGCAATGTTCATGCAACTCCCTCCTAATGGTGCTTTCCTCTTTTTCAGTAATAGTCAAGAAAATAAATGAGGAAATCAGTAACTCTTTCCTCTAAACTATTCATAATCCAGTATTAGCAGCCTTCTAACATTGTATGTTTAATGTAGATGTCTCAGGAACAAACTGCCCTCACATAGCTGGTCCATCATTTCATGCATTTCAAACTTTATTTTCCCTTTTTTTTTTAAATTCAAGTGACATAGAATCATCTATTAACTCAGCTTTTCCTGATCTCTAGAGCCCTCACACCCTCCCTCCTGCTTAGGAATAAGATGAGAAACCTGATGTTACATTCTTCCTGCCACCTAAGTCTTGCTAGGTTGGTGGCACTTATTGCATATCCAGCCTGGCAGAAAGATAGAATAGACTGGGATGCAGAGAGCAAAAGAAAGAGACATAAGAAGTAGGACCCTTGAAGATCCGTGAATAGGCAATTTCTAATTGAGGCACCATCTATATAACCTTTCTCTTTCAAATTCTTTACATTTTACGGTTTCCAGCATGTTTTGAATGGACTGCACGGCCACTTTTGTTTGTGTCATGCATTTTTCTAATCCCTTATTGTTTTTTATTTGCTCCATGCTATACCAGTCATGACAGACTTTACCACTAACTTGGAACAATTAAGATAAATTAATTCTTTCTTTGCCACAAATTTAATTAACTCTAACTCTCTGAGAAAAAAGATAGGGATTTATCCCACTTATGTAGGGATACAAATTGCACAATAAAATCTAATTGTTCCCTCAGAGAGTAAACGTAATATGTGTGTTTGGAGTTGCAGCAGAAAGTTCACTGTAGCCAATATAAAAAAAATGTCTCAAGTGGCAGGTGCTCTTCCATTGTGCATAGAGAAGTAATACTTTTATCTTTACTGATTCAGTATTACTTAACACATGGCACTTTACTCCTTCTTCTGCTTTGCCATGAAGCTTTTCATCAACCTGTTTTTTTCTCCTTGATTTTGCTTATAAATTGGCAAGAAATGCATTTAGGTGGCAACCCAGTATGCTTATATACTATAATATATATGTATAATGTATGCCTATTATATAATATATATATGCATAATATATATGTATATAATTATATACATAACATTATGTATATAAGCACATAATATTAAGCACCTGAGTAATCCCACCTGTGCACATTTTACACACTTGGGATGCTTAAAAAATTTATACACTTGGGATGCTTAAGTATATTGCTGAATAGAGTCATCAGTGACTTACAATAGATGGTCTCATGGTTAAGGCACTGGGCTGATTATTAAACTATTAAGTAACAAGTGTTCAGCAAATCCTTGCTTTGACACCTCTCTCTTGTATGACTTTTTGTCATATTTCTTAATTTCTTTGTGTTGCTCTTCCTATAGCAAGATGTATGCCATTGTGGGAACACATTCATTACAGTTTGTGAGGTGAAATACAGTACTGTGTCGCAGGAAAGGGAATAATACACCAAATAAACATTTTGATAAGTGCTAGATGGAAGAATGAGTTAATGCAGTCACCTTATGCCTCTGGAATTCTGCTTTAAAACTTGTAGAGTGGCATAAGCAGGGCAGGGCAAATGGGGCTGTCAGCCTGGGTGCTGCCTTGGGGAGAGGGGCAAAAGCGAGTGGCTGCTGCTGGCAGTCACACAACGACGACTGCACAGCAACCGAAAATCAGTGCTGCCCTTGTGCCTCTGGTTCCCAGCTTCATCCCTACATGACTGTGGAGTATCAAAGAGAAATGAGGTGGGTGATGCTAATGTGGTTTCTAATGCAAATTACATGAAAAAAATGAGTGCGTAGAAATGTGTCAAGCTTCAATATACAGAGCCCTAGCATGGTACTAGCTGTGCCAAGTGAGCCCCTGCTAAAGTCGTTCAGCGGTCTAAGCAAGTTTCCATAAATCTGCTTTCTGTTGCATTCTACTACGAAAGAATCAACAGCCTCCTGAACACATACATTCTGTAAGTGTATATGAATTTAGCCTGATCCAAAAATGTTCATCAGAATCAGATGGCATTAATAGAAACCACCTTTCAGTAATTGTTTTGTTATTATTAAATGGCATTTTGAAATGTGTGCTTTGCATGGGAGATTTCAATTTTGGGGTGAAGAACCATAAAGAACCTTCAGTATTTCACTTTAGCTCAGCCACCATCATGCCTCACAGGAGCTTATTTCCTATGATGCACAGCAGTTATGAAACTCCTATGATGCACTGCCTCCTCTTGCCAGGAGGCAAGACTGCAATGCATCATAGAAGATATAGCCCAACTAAGGAGAAGAATGAAGCATGAGAGACCTACAATTCTATGCACTATGATTTTATTTCCAAACTGTTCTATTTTGATTTCGGCCAAAAATTAAAATCGGCTCAAAATGTTGATGACCAGTCTGACTTTTTAATATATGGACTGCTCTATTTGTAATGGTTCCCTTGATGTTACACAAGCCTCCCTTGGAAAATGGTCATTTTGTATTGACTATTTCAAATCATTAAGAACATTTTACTACTTTAAATGTTGTAACTTTTTTTTTCTGTAATGGAATTTAATATGGGAGCTATTAATCTTTGTAACTGCAGACAGCATTGTTAATAAAAATATATCATTTGTAAAAAAAAAAAAAAAAAAAGAAAGAAATGGTACCGAATTAAAAAAAAACAACTGTATGGATAATTTTGTAGAATGGCCCATTTTAATTATGTACAGCGAATGTTAAAATGTAATGGCTCTGCTATATTGCAAGTAAGGCATTTATATAAATCTGGTTCCTGACCAGTAGAAAGCTTGACCTCCCGTTGGCTTACACACTACTGTTTAATCCCACTGAACCACAAACTCTTAATTAAAAGCAAAGATGGATATGCCTTGGTGTAAAAGTTGTTTTCATTTCTGTCTGAGTGCACCACAGACAGCGATTTCCTGTATAGAAGGGCCAGGTGGAGACTTGGAGGTCACCTCTGTGAAGCAGCGAGTGCCTCTCAGATCGATGAAAAACCCATGTTGCTGACTTCCTCAATGACCAGATGGGCCAAGTCCTGCAGAACATGCCACAGCCATTACTCTGTGCATCAGTCTGTGCAATTGATTTCAAGATAACAGACAAGAGGGAAAGGGTTGTCAGGCCTGACTGCCTTCTGTCAGTGTAGAAGGCTTGGAACAGTGTAATTCAGCAAATTTTTGTCAATTTGGGTGGGGGGAACCTGACAGGGTGATTCTTTACTTGTCATGTAGCATAAAGGTATAGTGGGAATCTATTCACTGGCTCCCGAGATGTGACTGGACTAGATATAGTTAGACGTCATGATGCATGGCTTGGTTTTACAGGCAGCCCTCTCTGTGAGGCTTTAGTCTTGTAGACAAGGAGAAGGTGAAGGAGGGAAATGAAAGGTTGCGGGGGAGGTTTTTAACCTGTGTCAGCCATTCCATTGCCATTGCACCTTTTAACTTCTCATTTGGAGCCTGAATTTCATTTTTCCCTCCTGCAATTCATTCGTTTTACACAATAATATTTTTGTTCTTTAGGAGAAACAGTGGCTGAGGGAAGGAGATGGTAGGAAAAATCATAGAGAAGTATTCACAAGCACACTTTTGCATGAAAGTAATGAAATGTCGGTGGCAGATTTGAAATACTTTACATTCATGTTTTACAAATACTTATAACTGTGGTTTTTGTTCTCAAGAGGGTTTACAGAAACTAAAAGTCTCTTAAGTATTTCTGTGACTGTATTCATATGAGGAATCTATATAGAGACACTCTCACTCGACCATCTTAAAATCTTTTTATATTTTCTTTCTCTTTCTGTCTAGCAGGAGACCTCTCTCTGCCCCGTCTCCCCACTATGTAAGGTAAGTGACCAATCACAAAATAAGTAACTGTAGCTGGAGTAAATAGTTTGAGACCCAATTGTAGTGTCTGTTATACATGCATAAAATCTTAGTTGCATAATTAAAAAAACAATCCCCTAAATCCATAAATATTCTGCTATAACAGCTTTAACTTACTCTGGTTTCTTCCAATATATAAAGCAGTACCAAACAATACAAAGTTATGTTTAACAGTAAGGCCATGTCCCAGTTCCTGCAAGGTGCTGAGTGCCCTCTAGTCTTACTGAAGGCACTGGGAGTTGAAAGTACTCAGTTGCTCACAGTATAATTGGGGGTTTTTTCTGAGAATAAGTTAAAGTCCTGCAGTCAAATATGTGGCAACTAGACCATTAATTATATTTCACAAAAAAGAGCAAATGATCTGTTTGGGTTTACATTTCAATTTGCACAGAACATTCCTCTGAGCTGGAATAACTTGCTTGGGATATTCATTGTCTTTTGGCAGAGCCTAGAAAATGGAGTTAAGCCCAATGTCACTTAAGATCTGATTTGTATGCACTCAGGCTTTCAGTGCCTATTCTTGGGTTAGAATCCTATTTTGCTTTATGTAACCAAATGGTAGCTTCCCAGCACACTACAGCCATTTTGGCACCCATGGTTTACAAAATTATGCCCTGTACAAAGTGGGCACATAAGTCTCCACATGGCTTACAGCCTCCACATTGCTTAGTAGTCTGTGCTATGACAAGGAAGTTACATTACTCTATACATGAATACCTGAGTGTAAGTCCACTAACAATGAGGAGGAAGGTGTTTCATGTTTTAGCCCTAATAACTGTGTGATTAGGGCACTCAGACATGAAGTGGGAAACCCAGGTTCTGCCCAGACAGCAGGAACTTTCATGTCTTCCACTTGCCAGCACAGTGCTGTAACCATCCAGCCACAGATTAGGCAGTATCCATGTCTGTCTTGATCTTTCCTTTTGAAGATGATCCATAAGCAGCCAAAAGAGAAAAAGAGATGTGGGGCCAGAAGGAAGAGAACATATTAGAGGGTGTATGGCTCAAAGGGAGTAGGCCATGGGTTCTAGCCTAGAAGCTTGATCCTATTGGGGCAGAAACTTCCCCACTCTTCTCCTTCCATGTTATTTAATTAATATTAAATGCAGGGTGAAGTGGCTCATTTTTAAGAAGAGGATGAAGTGGGATCTAATTTATGGCCTGGTGCTTAGAGTTGGACTGTGCTGGGAAGCTGGAGGGATACAGATTAGCTCTTTACTGGGTGAAGGGGTTTTAGGACTAGGGTCTCTTACTGCCTGAGTGAGTGCCCTAACTGCTCAGCTATTGCAACTAAACCTTGGAATAATTTTTTTTTTAGTGAGGTTTTGTTTTTTTTTAAGAGCCAGGAGGTTGGGGCTGGGAAAGTGGGCAGGGGATGGAGCCTGTTCGATTCGGAAATTCGGCCGATTTGGCAGTTACCGAATCTCCAAATCAGATTCGGCTGAATCGATTCAGGAAAGTGATTTGAATCACCAAATAGAACTACTGTCCCCCAAATGGGACAAATGCAAATCTGAAGCGAATACTAGCTGCTTTGCACAGGCCTACTATCTAACACCGGCTAATTACGTGGTTTTGCAGGGTAGAATTTTAAGACTCTCACTCATGCAGCGTACGTGTGTACAGAGCCGCTGAGTAGCATTCTGAGCATTCCCAATAATGGATACTTACATGTCCATGTTGCAGTGAAATATGGGGAATAGAACCCCTGACCATCTAAGCACAATATATGGAAGCTATGTAGCTAGAGCCATCTTAGCAGGGAAAGTAAAATATAATTCTGCTCTTGATTCCAACAGTTATGTATAGAACCTGAATATTTGTGCAACTAGAATATTTTCCCCTTCCCTTTGCCCCACATAGGCACCTATTGTAACAATTTGTTTATCCAAATGTCTACCATATTTACCTGAATCCAAGATGACTTTGAATTTAAGATGACCTTCCACTGATTTGATTCTGTACATAAATACATATTAATTTTCCATGTATGGAATCTAATTAGCGGAAGGTCATCTTAAATGTCTACCCTCTCCCTCCCCCATCCCCTGCACAACCACTGTTGGGGAAAGCAGTGGTAGATCCAAGGGGCCAGACCTCTTCCTCTTGCCCCAAAGCCTATGTCTATCTCTCCTGCCCCTTGCCCCCCATGTCTATGCCTGTCCACCCTGCATTTGCTCTTCCAGCTGCCTTCCCCCCCACTACATAGCTCCTTTTACAAGCCCCCCTGCTTCTTGCCACCTGTGACCCAGCCCCTTGCTCAAGCCTGCTTTCTTGGAGACAAGGATTTTTCTTTGCAATGCTGATTGTGGGGGGAACCCTTGTCTTGCCTGGGGTAGTACTCAAATCTTAGACAAGGATTTTTCTTCCCAATGCTGATGGGGGGGGGGCTCATCTTGAATTTGAGTAAGATTATGTGCATGATCAAAGAACTCGAGTGGGACATTAAGACTGTTTTTAAACCCAAGCCTCTAATGGAAAGAAGAAAAAAATATCCTTAACTGGAGTCTGAGTAGGTGATTAAAGTGATGCTCATGTTCTCCCCCCAGGAAATCACCTCTTCCAAAGTTGGTGTAACAAAGAGAAGCTAATTTTCTTTGGCAGATGTTTCAAGCACTATTTAAAGTAATCTCTCTTCAGGCTGGCAATATCATGAGACTTTTCATTTTAGCATTTAAGCAAAATTTGGAGAAAACTCTAACTTTTTTTGTCAGCAGCAGACCCCTGCCATCTTTATCTCTACAATGAACCAGCAGTTTTAATATGAGCAAAGTAAAGCAATTTGAAAACCAGTCAGAACCATTTCAGGTATATTTAATAGGGAATTCCAATTAATTGAGGTGAAAGACTTTTCCACTAAGATATCTTGATGACACAGATTTCACTT
The DNA here is from genome assembly GCF_000455745.1 of Alligator sinensis. Taxonomy (NCBI): domain Eukaryota; kingdom Metazoa; phylum Chordata; order Crocodylia; family Alligatoridae; genus Alligator; species Alligator sinensis. The sequence continues at coordinate 892,187 of NW_005842051.1, forward strand.
GTCTAGGCATATGCTTGTACAATAAAATACCTGCTACTTAGCCCTTGCTTTTGCAAGGAAGGTTCAATGAAAAAGCAGTTCAAGTATCTTATCATGGATTCATTAGTATGAGATTAAGCATTATTCAGGACTTGAACTGAAGGCTGCCTCTAGTTGATCAAACTATAAACCGATTATTTGGTCATTACCGGGCTAACAGTATGCATTGTATGCCATACTGACCCAACAGGCTACAAGGTTTAGAATGGATGTTTGAACTCTGTGTTAGCAGTAAAATGTTAACAAATCAAAATTAAAGCAGGTGAGGAACATTTGCCCTTAGAATAAGTAATAATATAACTAATGAAGTACTTCTTGATTCAGGCACAAAAGTATTTCAGCATTTTGATACTTCATTAGTGTGGTAGCATCCGTATACCTGATTTGATGTCACTGAAACCTGTTTTACATTTGTGTAAATTTACTCCTACAAGCAGTGCTGTCAGTTACACCAGTTTAAATGATGGAGAAATTGTACTGACTTTGTCCCACATTTGCTCCTGTCTGATGTGAGATCAGACTTGAGCTAACAGTTAACACTACTGACAGTGGTATAAAGAGTAGAATTGTTCATGTCTCCAAGTCATGCCAGCAAACTACTGCAGGCTGTAATTATTCAATAATATAAGTAATCTCTCTAATCAGTGAAACATAAAACCCAATGTATATTTTCATTTGACTTAGTATCTTTATCACAAAAATATAAAACAGTGAATCAGGAAGCACTGATTGGCAATGTCCATTTAAATCAAATTGTTCTGGAATTGGTTATGGCAAGTCATAATACTGAAAATCTAGGTCATCCAGGTGATATGTTATTATTTATAACCTCATTTATTTGTTTGTTTTCAGGCCTGCATAAAAAATAGCTAGCTTCTGATTGTAAAAATTGAGCCTATATCTAAGACAGACTGAAAAAAGCTTTCTTGACCTAATCAGTACATGTGCCCCTTCAGGAAAAATACCTTTTAGCATGGACTAAAGAAATGTTTTCTTTTCTAACCTTATGATCATCTCATGTGATGCTTAGATTAACAGAGTTAGTATTCCATCAAGTACAGTAAGGACATGTTTTCAGGAGGATTTTTTTTTTTGGAAAAAAATCCCCCAAATTAGCATAGTTGTTTTGACAGGGAGTCAGACCTACTTTGTTCCTCTTATTACCATTCTTATGGACTCCTAACAGGAAAGTGGTAATAATATTTCTCCATCTTTCCTTTAGTTTAATTGGTAGGAAGTCTTTGGTTTAGAAAATTAACTAGAATTCATTTGCATTAAGGCTGTAAAGAAATTCCAGTTTTAAATTGAGCTGATAATCACAGGTTCCAGAGTAGAAGAGCTAACAAAATCCTCTACACCTCTAAATATGTTACTTTATGATATCAGACTCTGATAAAAGTAAGATTTATATAGACCTTTGGAATAGAAACAAGAAGCCGCCGCTTCTTGTCCCTGGGAACACCAATGACACACATACTTTGGTGCATGGGAAGTTGCCCTGGGTGAGGTAGGGGAGGCTGGGCCAGCACTGTGCTGCCCAAAGCAGCCTTACCTGGAGTCCTGGGGGCATCCCAGGACTGCAGCCATGGTAATTCTGCCACATGGAGCCTGGCTGGCAGTGAAGCACAGCTCTGGATAGGCTGGCTTCTCTTTTCAGCAGTGCACACTGGCTGAGTGTGCCTTGCTCCAGGGTTTTTTTCTGCATTTTTTTGACCCCTGGATATCCAGGGGTCAAAAAAACCCACAGAACCCCCCCTCCCCCCCCAACATAGTACACACTCTTGCAGTGTGGAGAACACCGGACTGTGCGGTATGTGGCACCAGCTCTGGATAGGCTGGCTTCTCTTTTCAGCAGTGCACACTGGCTGAGTGTGCCTTGCTCCAGGGTTTTTTTCTGCATTTTTTTGACCCCCGGGTATCCCGGGGTCAAAAAAACCCACAGAAACCCCCCTCCCCCCCCCCCAACCAACCCCCCCCCCCCCCTCCCCCCCCAACATAGTACACACTCTTGCAGTGTGGAGAACACCGGACTGTGCGGTATGTGGCACTACAAACATGTTTGTAGTGCCACATACCGCACAACTGTGCTTGTCTGGATGCACCCATAGGGTGCATTACCATGGGCAGGAATGTGTGTTCCCCAGGGACAACTATCAGTGGCTCATATTTGCAGCTGTATTGCAAACCACATGTGCTCATGGGGACATGCTCATTCACCGCACTTCTAATTTGCTTTGTTTCTATCAGCTATTAGATAAAAGTATCAAAAAAGCCTCACTATAGTGCCTTATCTATATAGACATTGGGAGGGCCAGGTCCAACTAAGGCACTGCCTCTTCTGGGCATGTGTTGGGCTTGGTACAGGAGCATGCGGTGTTTAACATAAAGCTCCATTTTGTTTTGTTTTTTAGCATCTGCAACCAGCCTTTGTGCTCTAATAATCTCCGTGGGTGCTGGAGAAAAAATGATCCTCCATTAAAACTTAGGGTATAAGTCTTAGAAAGTCAGTTTGGACCTGAAGCTTTAGGTATAGCTTCTGTTTCCCCTTCTATGCCATCACTTTTTGAATATATAGTGTCATAAAACAGACCTGTTATGGACTGTTTAAGATTAGAATGGAATGACTGAATCCCAGAGGAATTCTGCAATTTGCAATATTCAATCAATAATTGATCTTAAACTATGTCGTATAAAACCAAAGATAATTTTTCATTTGCATTGGGTTCCCTTTAAACTTAAAGAATCAAATATATTGGCAGTAGATAATATGTTGGAAATGTGTTGCATTGCAAGTAGCACTTGGTCACATATTTTGGTCATGACCTATTACTGTTTCTTTTTGGAAAGAAGTTATAACTGGAGTGAACATGGTTTTGCACATAGCACTGATACATTTTTGCAAATATGTGTGTTCTTGGGTATATGCTTAAAGAGTTCAAACTGAATCCTGCCCAGAATGTAGTTTTACAATGAGTCTTATCAGTGACATGCAGGATTATATTGCTGCATTGGCAAAGCAAGACATTATCAAAAGTCAAAATCTGATATGATTAGATGGCACATCTAGCACCTATGGAGAGAGTCATATTTATTTAGCAGACTTAACTGCTTTGAAACGTTTGGTGCAATTTGGAAAGAGTTCTTTAGATTATTCTGGTAACTAAATGATCACTCCTTGCACTTCTCCTTTTTATATCCATCCCTCCTCCCTTTTTTTCCTTTTTTCCTGTATTCCATACTGTTTATGACAGACATATGCATAGTTCAGTTCACATGTACAGTTGATATAGATGCATGTCTGATTTTTGTGTTACATTTAAACATGCAATAAAAATAATTTAAAAAAAAATAACTGAGGGTATGAAATATGGATCATACTTTGGGTTACCATTTACCAGTATGAGCCACATGAAGGAGACTTCTGCAAATATATCAAAACTTTTTAGCCCACACCAAAACAAACCTCATTGTGCTTCTCACTTCTTGTGCTTTGCACAGATGTATGGTACAGATACATCAGGTAGACTTCCTAGGATTCGTTATAAGGGCTACTTTCCTTCCTTGTGAATCAGTCTCTGCTTTTATGAAATAGGCAGAGAAAGTGGGTCCAAAAATCAAAAAAGGATACTGTGGGATTGGTACTGAGAAACTTTCTGTGCCCCTGGGTGATTTCCAAATGTACTGCAGGAACATCCTCAACCTCATCATACTCAAATGTTCAGTAGTTTTTCCAGGGTCATGATAGAGCTCTGGTAAGGGTTGACCTAAGGCTTTTGACGTAAGGAGTAATCCGTCAGTGGATTTGAGCTTCAGGGATCCCTTAAGGTTCACCTTAATTATACCCTAGATATACCCTGAGATTAGTGTGAGGGCAATTCTAACTTCCACTGGTTTATAAGAGCTGTTGAATTCCAGAGATTACACTGTTGCAAAATTGGTATTGCATGAGAGGAACCAGGCTCTAATGCAATTATTTATCACTGTAAATTTTAAATAATTAATTGAAAAATAATTTTCCTTTACAATGTATTTGAGTACGTGTTGATAGTCAAAGGAAAATTAGAGTAGCCATTTGTCTTAAGTAGTCCTGGTGGGCCACAGTTGGTGGTTGTTGCAAAGACAACATGTGCAATTAATCTTTACATTCACAATCACATTCCCTTTCTTTTCAGACCTCTGCTTCATTCAAAATCCAGTTGTCCACAGCAGCATTCTATTTCCTTGACCATAAGCCTGTCTCTTCTCCTGAAATCTCTTGCTTCATTTACTGCATATCTTCCAGCTGTATCACGAGAATGAGTCAGCCTTGTAGAGATGGTTGTAGATCCAGGTTTCATTTACTGTTTGAATCTGAAAAAAAACCCAGATGTCTAGTCTACATCACAATGTTCTGCTGGCAGAACTTGAGTTCTGGCAGCAAAACATTGCATGTGTCTACCCTCAAAGCTCTTTGACAGAGACAGGACACACCTTTCTCCTGGCAAAGTTGCACCACCACTCGTAAGTGAAAGAAGGCTTTTGTGATTGCATGGCAGCTGGCAGCAGGCATGTTCCCAGGCCTTCTGCTGTTTTATTCCTTATAGCAGCTGGTACTGCTGCTCTTAATGTGTACTTCACATTCTGGTAGCACAGCTGCTGCAGTGGAGCCCCCAGAAGTAGGTGGATGTGTATGTACTCTGGCAACATGTCAGTGACAGCTGCTGTCTGTCAGAACCAGTGTACACAAGACCCTAATCTGGTAATCAGAGACTAGAACAAACCAAGTCATGATGACTTGACAAATGGGTCTTTTTACTTGGTGGCTTATCTATATATACTTTAATTTAATAATAGTTGAGTGTATAGGTAAAAAACACCCCAAACCAAACCAAACCAAACCAAACCAAACCAAAAACTTAAAATATGAACTACATGTGAACTGATGGAGAAATCTCTGCCTGAATCCTCAGATATCTTAAATATGAGAAAAGTGTAAATTAATTCAATGTATCCAATTAGGGTGGCAACTTGAAGTCCAGCAAATGACAGTTTCAATGTCATCTGTTTCTTTGTGGATCAAAGGACTTGAGAAAAAAAAAAATTGCACCGTTTACATGCTACACAGACAGCATCAGGAGACTGGCTGGCTGAACAGCTGTAAAGTCCCCTAACATATATTATTCTGCTTCTGGTGGTTAAATTTGGCAGGCCTGCATGTTCATTTTGGGTGTCGAGGTGAATTTCATTCCCAGTGCTTCCACTACACAGTCTGCAATAAGCATAGAGTTGTTTTTCTGTGGATGTTCCCTTACAGAGTACCTCATCATTTCACCCCCAAGTAGCCTGGGGCTGTGTCTGATAAAAAATATCCCCTCTCTCTCACTCTCAAACCCAGCAATTAGGTGAGTATATGTCTTGGATGGGTCTTGGGTGAACATTTCCTGAGGTGCATAGCCTTGTAGCTCTGGTCCCCTCTAAGCCATCTGTGTCACCTAACTGCCAAGTGCAAAAGTGACATATATTTCTTCATTCTGTGCTCCATGTATGAGAAAGTGTCTGTAGAAACATTTTGCTGCAGTTTTATATTCCTTTATGAAAAAGTCACTTTTGATCAGGAACCATTTATGAATTTTTTCTTATCTTAATAATCACAAAAAATCACTCTTGCTCTACTGTATAATAGACATGTGCAGTTCCAATCACAGAAGCATTCTGTAATTAGGATTGTAACATTTTATGACATGCAACATGCGTCACCTTAAAGCAAAACCTTAACCAAGACTTTTATTTCCAGCATAATACTATATTTAAGCTAAGGCATATCTCATTTGAAAACCTAGTATATGATATTTTTAGAATCATAGAATCATAGCACCAGAAGGGACCTGCAAGATCATCAAGTCCAGTCACTGGGCATGGGTGGGAAGTTATTGGGCTCAGATGAGCTCAGCAAGGTGCTTGTCCAGTCTCATCTTGAACACCTCCAAGGATGGTCACTGCACCACCTCTGCTGGGAGTGTGTTTCATATTCTGGCGACCCTTTCAGAGAAAAAAAAATTTCTTATGCCAAGCCTGAATTTACCTTCTGTTAGCTTATGCCCTTTGGTCCTTGTCCTCCCTTGAGGTACCTTCCTTAAGAGTTGCTCCCCTAGATCCCGGTGTTTGCCCTGGACATACTTGTAGGTGGCTATCAAGTCACCTCTCAGTCTTCTCTTACTCATACTGAACAAACCCAGTTCCCAGAGTCTCTCCTCATAAGGCCTATCCTCCAAGCCCCTGATCATATGGGTGGCCACTCTCTGTACCCTTTCAAGCTTATCTACATCCTTCTTGAAGTGCGGTGCCCAGAATTGGACACAGTACTCCAGCTGTGGCCTCACCAGTGCTGAATAGAGAGGGAGAAGCACCTCCCTGGATCTACTGGCCACACATCAGCTAATGCACGCCAGAGTTCTATTTGCCCTTCTGACATCCTCATAGCACTGTTGGCTCATGTTCATCTTCCAGTCTGTTGTGACCCCCAGGTCCCATTCAGACGCTGTGCCAGTCAATGGACCACCATCCATTGTGCAGTTAGAGTGAAGGTTCTTCCTACCCAGATGAAGAACCTTGCACTTCTTTCTGTTAAACCTCATCTGATTCCATCCAGCTCATAACTCCAATCTGTCAAGTTCATCCTGGATCTTTACCCTATCCTTTGAGATGCCAGCGTTTCCCCACAGTTTGGTATCATCTGTGAACTTAATCACTGAGTTTTCCACCCCCTCATCCAGGTCATTAATAAATATGTTAAAAAGCATGGGTCCAAGCACTGATCCCTGGGGGACACCACTGGAGATGGCCCTCCAGGATGAGGCCATCCCATCTATTACAACTCTCTGGGATTGGCTTCTAACCCAGTTGTTCACCCGCCTAGCTGTAGACTGATGCAGGCCAGTACCCTCCAGTCTGGTTGAAAAAATCCTGTGGGAAACAGAATCAAAGGCTTTACTGAAGTCTAAGTAAATAAGATCAACCTTGTGTCCCTCATCCAGATGGCAAGTTTCCTGGTCCTAGAAGGACACCAGGTTTGTCAGGCATGATCTACCCTCAACAAAGCCATGCTGGTTTCTTCTTAACACCTCATCAGCTAACAGCTTGTAATTGATGGCCTCCTTAACAAATTTTTCAAAAATTTTGCCCAGGACTAAAGTCAGACTGACTAGTCTGTAGTTTTCAGGGTCATCCCACTTCCCTTTCTTGAAGATGGGCACCGTGTTGGCCCTCTTCCAGCTGTCAGGGACCACTCTCAAATTCCACGATGCTTTGAACAACTTTGCCAGTGGTGCTGCTATAAGCTCAGCCAGTTCTTTTAGGACTCTCGGATGCAGGTCATCTGGCCCAGCAGACTTGAAAATGTCCAAGTGTTGGAGATCCCTCACCTGTTTGGGACTGATTTCATGTAGTCTGTTGTCTTCCCCATATTCCCTGGGCCTCTGGCCAGGTGAACAGCCCCCATTTGATTTAAGGAGCATTGATGTGAAGTAGGTATTTAGGAGTTCTGCCTTTTCATGGGGATCAACTGTGGGCTGGCCCTGAGTATTCAGTAGGGGTCCCATAGTGAAGCCCACTTATTTCTTGCTCTCTATGTAGCTATAGAAGGACTTTTTGTTGTCCTTTATTTCAGTTGCCAGCTTGATCTCCATGCCTGCCTTGGCTTTTCATGTCTCATATCCACAGGCCCTGGTGATATGGGTGTATTCCTCTCTGGTTGCCGAACCATTCTTCCATTGCTTGTATGCTTCTCCTTTCTTTTTCAATAGTTCCCTAACATCCCTATTGAGCCAAAAGGGTCTCTTGGCTCCTTTCCCACTTTTTATCCATGTGGGAATGGCCTGTTTTTGGGCAGTGAGAATTGTTTCCTTAAGGAAGCACCACCGTTTTTAAATTCCTAAATTGCCCACACGCTGGTTGCAGAGGGCCTCTCCAACTAGCCTCCTGAGTTTGCCAAAGTCTGTCTTTCTGAAAGCTAGGACTTCTGTTCTTCTGATTGATTTCCCAGTCATACAGTGGATGGTGCACCTAATTAGGTCATGATTGCTCTCACCTAGACTACCACCAATCCTCAGGTCACCTATCATGTTGTCTTCTTTGGTCAGAACTAAATCCAGGGTGGCTTTACCCCTAGTAGGCCCTTCCACAACCTGTGTCAGGAACAGATCATCTGTTGTTGCCAAGAAGTTAGCTGACCTGTTGGAAGTGACCAAATGGTCCTCCCAACAGATGTCAGGGTAGTTGAAGTCACCCATAACAATCATGTCTCTGGTGCTAGCTGCCTCAGTCAGCTCTCTGGAGAATGCCTGATCGCCCTTCTTATCTTGGGATGGAGGCCTGTAGTAGACTCCCACCATCAGGTCTCCATCTCCTGATCCCCCTTGTATCCTGACCCAAAGGGTGGCAAGGGACACTTCCCTGTTGTGAAACATGACCTGCAGGGAGGGGTACTGCTCTTTCATGTAGAGGGCCACACCTCCTCCCTTCTTCCCAACCTGATCCTTTCCATAAAGCCTATAGCTTTCGATATTTACTGCTCAGCCATGTGTGTCATCCCACCAGGTCACCCTCAACTCAATCAGATCGAACTTCTCATCTACCAGAAGGAGTGCCAGTTCCTCTTGTTTATTCCCTATGCTTCTGGCATTCTCATAAAGACACCTGAGTTCTCCCCTAGTCACCTCAGGTTTTCTGTCAGGCTGCCAGCATTGCAAGATGCCAATGCTTATGTGAACGTCCATTGCTTGAGTACCCTCCTGTGCAACACTATGGCTAAAGGATTTGTGTACAGCAGTGGGACCTTCTCCCCCACCCCAGGAGGTACCTAGTTTAAAGCCCTCCTCAACAAATTGAAAATTCTTGTAGCAAAGAGCTTCCTCCCTCTGCTTGTGAGATAAATACTATCCCTCGCATGCAGGACCCTGTTGTTGAACTGCATACCAAGGTCAAGATATCCAAAGCCCACACAGTGACACCATTTTCTAAGCCTTCAGTTGACCTCCATGATGCACTCCTCCCTCTGATGGCTACAGCCTCTGACTGGGAGGATTGAGAAGACCACTTGTGCTCTTAGTTCCTTGAATTTCACACCCATGGTCTTGTAGTCTTTCATGATTCTCCCAAAGTTACTTCTTGCTGTGTCATTGGTATCAATGTGGACAAGAAGCATGAGGTCCAGTTTAGGGATCCTAATCATAATTTCTCTCATCCTTGCTCCTGGAAGACAATAGACCTCTCAAACAAAGAGGTATGGACGACAGATGGCTCCTTTTGTGCCCTGCAGCAGGGAGTCTCCCAGGATGATTACCCTTTGTTGCTTCCTTGCTGGAGTTAGATAATCCCATCCTGTCTTCAATGCAGAGGGCTCAGATGCATCTTCCATCAATGGAATTTTCTTTAATTAAATTCTCTGTTTTTTTGTATAAGCAATTTCCTTTCAGTTCTGTTATCCTAAGCATGGCATATGGAAGAATATGTTCTTTTAAATTACAAATAGTAACTTATCTAGATTTATTATTATTGCATAAACTATACTATCAAAATTATTCTGTCTCAATGGAAAATAGACCTACTTGTATGAGTCTAATGTATCCATTGATTCATGGAATTACTATTCCTAAATTAGTCTCAGATTTATATGATGTGTCAGATTTCAGCTTCTGTCTGCTTGGTTTGGCATTAGTCTTCTATGGGCCCAGAGAAATAGTTTCATAGTTTCATAGTTGGTAGGGTCGGAAGGGACCTGAGCAGATCATCAAGTCCGA
>NW_005842051.1:902703-908826 GCF_000455745.1 Alligator sinensis
TCGTCCAAGTCACTGATGAAGATGTTGAACAGGACGGGTACGAGGACCCCACTGCCCACATCCCTCCAGGTCAAAAATGACCCATCCTCCACCACTCTCTGGGTGCGGCCCTCCAGCCAGTTAGCAACCCATTTGACTGTGTAGGTGTTGATGCTACAGTCCCCTAGTTTTTTTAATGAGAATGGGGTGAGAGACAGTGTCGAAGGCCTTCCTGAAGTCTAAAAAGACTACATCCACTGCTACCCCTGCATCTAAGGATTTTGTGACCTGGTCATAGAAGGCCACCAGGTTGGTCTGACTGGACCTGCCTCTAATGAACCCATGTTGGTTGCCCCTAAGCATAACCTCCCCTGCTGGCCCCTCGTGGACATGAGCCAGGATAATTCTCTCAAAAAGCTTACCCAGGATGGAAGTAAGACTAACTGGCCTATAGTTTCCTGGGTCCTCCTTCCTCCCTTTTTTGAAAATGGGAACCACATGGGCCCTTTTCCAGTCCTCTGGCACCACACCAGAGCACCATGAGTGATAGTAAAGCCTTGCCAGGGGTCCCGCAATGACCTCTGCTAATTCCCTCAGCACTCTGGGGTGGAGATCATCAGGACCAGCTGATTTAAATATGTCCAGTCCCTCCAGAAGTTCCCTGACTAGATCCTCACTGACCCTAGGCCTGGGTTTGCCTTCCCCGGGGCCTGAAGGGGTCCCAGCGGATGGGCTGATCTGGTCCCTGCTCAGGAAAATGGAGGCAAAGGAATCATGTATAGCTCAACTGACCTATTCTCTTTCCATGCTGCCAGTGCCACTGGAAATGACAAGACTGGCATAAAGTCCTTATACTAATTCAGCACTGACTGAGAAGACCACACAGGTGTAGTTGCCCCTACTTCATGGCCCTTATATGCTCAAAGAGTGACACAATGTAGCTGAAGTTATGTCTGCATGGTTACTGTACACACATACCTTCAGCCATGGGCACATATTGTGCAAATTCTAGTTCTAATTCAAACCCTCAAAAAAAGTTCATAATCCACACCACGCAACAAAGATAATTCTTTTCTACTGGGTTACTAGGAATCACTGCATGAAGGAGGTAGGAGTGTAAATGTGTTGCTGAACATTATTTCAGATGGAAATGGAAGTGGTAAAATAGCTAACATGAAGATTAGACATTTTTATAATTTGCATGTACCAAAAAAAGCATTAACAGATAAAAAGCATTAGCAAAACATACACCCTCAAAGTTATGGTTTTTCATGAGCAACAGAAAGCATGGATTTATGAGCACTGTGATTTCCCCAGCCCAATACATTCACTTTAGCAGCACTTAGTGATTTCTCTCTACATTTGCTTTTGAATGTGTCTGTTATGTGAAAGCCATTTCTTTTTTACACAAAAAAGAGTTCCATATTTCCAAATATTCTTTAACAAAATATTAATCCATATAAATATTATTGATGGAGTAGTGAAGGGGTCAGCAACATTTTTGGGAAGAGTGCAAAAAACACCCATAACCTCGGCTCGCAAGATGTTGGAGTGCCAAGGCAGATGGTGGGAGGAGCTACAAGAGACTTGATCCTTCTTGTGGCAGCACAGCCCAGGCTCATTCCCTCCCATCTGCTCTGAAGTGCGTGTGCGTGTGCCTGCCATGGAGCCTGGGCTCTTGCAGCAGAGGCTGCAAGCAGCTGCACCAGGGCCCATGGAGCCGTGACCTGGCTCATTTCTGGTGGTGGGTACTAGAACGCCTTGAGGTGGATGGTGAGGAACGGGCCAGGGCTGCACTGCCACAACAAGGACTGGGCCCCTTGCAGCTCCCCTACTGTCTGCCCCAAGGTGCATGCACCAAGCAAAATTCCTTCACATGCTGCGCTCTGGCACACATGCCAGGGATTGCCTACCCCTACAGTAGTGAATCAGTGGGTCTTAGACTCTACACACATGACAGCAGATGTACTTGTTAAAATACAATCCATTGTATCAACCCCATTTGCACTGTGATTTTCAAGTGGCATAGAGAGTAATATCACTCACTCATCTAACATGGTATTATGTACAAGAACGTGAGATCTTATAAAATTGGCTTCTGGCTTGCACTGAACTCTCCATCACTTTACTGCTGCTACTTCAACCCCAACATCTGGTGAAAACCAGAAGAAAGGCTAGTATAATTAGATCCTGAAAGCTTGTTTATAATACTTGCATCCTGTTAATCTAATAAAAGCTCTTACCTTCAACCTTTTGTCATAGATTTATTCTTAATAGGTAAAGTTGAAGCTTCCAGGGTAATAAATTATGAAACAACCACAGCTCATAAATTGAGCTTTCATGCAAAGCTACTTACAAATAGGAAGTCAAACTATTCCAAATTAAACCACACTTTATATTATATGGTTGTGTTGGCTATTACTTTAAAGTAAAAAGGAAATTAATTATAGGAATGAAACTGGGAAACATCTTATATTATTGTTGTAGTTACCTGCTGTGGTAAAACAGAAGTGCAGAGGCATTATTTTGCTTTGTTTTTGTTTGTTTGTTAAAAAATGGTTTGGAATGCCAGCTTTGGTTCGAAGAATGTAAGATTTATTGTGTTTTTGTTTTTCTGATACCTACACTTGTCAGTTTAGTAAAATTATTTTGCTTCTTTACCTTAGCCCCTAGGAAACCTTCATTATAAAACATTTCACTACCCTGACCTTTTTATTATAAACACTTGGGCACAGATCTCCTGCAAACTGGGTAAGAAGGAAATATATCACTCTTCTTGGCATTTCCAATGGTCTGCCAACACTGTTAGCCAACTTCTGCAGATCCCCTTCCTGGCATCAAAAACCAGGAGCCCACAGGAAGCAAAAATGCCAGGTTTCTTCTTATGCCTGAGAAGGCTGTGTTTGCTGTAGGAGAACCCTATGTGCTACGATACATGCCGCTGTGCTGAATCAGCTTGGCGGACAGTTTAACTTTCTGACCTTCTTGAAGTTGACAGTTTCCCCACAGATTGTCTTTGACACAGCCAATAGCATAGACTGTCAAAACTACTATAGTAAAGAGAAATCTGTATTTATTTTACTGCTAAAGAAGCTTTCCTCTGTGCAGATCTCAGGTGTCTTGCCATTCTTCTGGACAATTTCAGATGCTTTATTGTTTCCAGCCATACAGAGGGGTTTTATGTAATGGTGTCCATTCCTTGTTTGGCCCTATTCTGTCAGCTTGACATTCCACATGTGTCTTGAATGCCTGGACCCAGCTTCCAGAAGTTGTTCAGAACAATACTGTAGTCTCTTGCAGTCTAAGCATTATTGCCATTACATATACTATCTTTGGAGCCACCAGGGCCATTTCTGTTTTCCAACTTGGGGACTTGGAAAATATGCAAAGTAACACTTTCCAAATAAAAAAAAAAACAAAAGGAAAAAGTTTGTGTCGAGAGGAGGGGGGGAGGCGGTCTTTTGTGCATTTGAAAAGACAACTTCTCTCATTCTTGCAGACAAAACTTCACAGGAATGTTTCTGATTATTTTTAAACTTTCACCACTGGCTCTATGAGCCTGACTACTACATTCTTTTTTCATTAATGCTGTAGCTGTTCATTAAAATTAAGTATTATTTTGAGAGAAAATAAGGATATGAGGAGGAGATTCATTCTCAGCTGTGTCAATATCTGAAGTAATAAGTGAAGAGGGTATAAACTGTCAGCTATACCTTTGGTTGGAGAAGAATATTCCTTTTTTTGAGTTTTTTCTCTGATTATTGAATATTCCATGTTCTCTTTAAAGCATTTACTTTAAGTATCTCAAATCTATAACAGATGCATATTAGATTTTCTTCCTAATTCAGGGCACATAAGGTTAAATTTGTCACAGTGCAGAGAGGCCATAAATGGCCTAGTGCAATAAGTCTCACATTAAAAGGTTTAAAGATCACCCTGAAAGTGTTTAGTGTCTCAAGAAATCAGGCCAGTATGCGGTACTTAAGTAGTAAACAGTGCTTTGTTCAGGACCTCTGCACTCACATGAATTTAGCTCCAACCAATCTGTTCCGTGCTCACTGGAAGTGCCTAATGTTGCAAGAATATGTGTTTTAAAGGAATAAAGTAGAAATTGACCTTCACCTATCTAAGACATTTCAAGTATCATAACCTAGCCTATTCACCTTAACATGTCAAACATACATTTAGTTGCAATTAAAGTATACACTTCCCTTCACTTAGAGTCAAGCTGGTGTCCATATATTCTTGCTTGTTCATCACTTTGCAATTTTTCTTTCCCAGTATTGGGATGAAGGCATTACCCTCTAAGTCTTTGCCACTTTCATGAAAAAGAAACCACATAATAATTAATGTTGTTTGAAAATGTCAAAAGAAAGGTTGTTTCCTGAAAAATCACTTTATTTTTTATTTTTCCATGTAAATTTAAAAGAGAAAATTTAGTCATGGCATTTTAAAGGAAGAGTTAGACAAAATCTTATCAGATTCCTACTCTTCATATTGTATGCTTATTAAAGAATCCCTGAAATCCTAAACAAATAACATCAAAATATTCAATTGATAAATGAGCAAGGACTTCCTTAAATCCATACATAGTACAAATAAAGTGATCTCTTTGAAATGTCCCCTACAAATATAATCCAAGTTGATTATATTGATTGAAAAGACCAATAAAGGGGTTGATGTTCTGCCACAATAAATGGTGCTTTTATTTGTAACGTGCTATTATGCACAACCAGCGACTGATGGTGTAGCGGTAATATCAGCACATATGCATACAGCGTTTGAGTGAGTGTGCATGTAAATAATCTGATATGTACATATATAGCATGCATGCTAGCACACCAATGTGATAAATGACATTTAACAACCCATTATGCATAACTTTGATTGATAGTGTAAAATGTGCTCACATTTTTGTATGTGTGTACTTATGAATTAACTGTGGATACTGTTCAGTGTCTGTTGCCAGATCCCCAATATGCAGAGGAGATTAGAATCCCAGCTACAAAATTCAGCAACCGATTCATTTAGCTTTGAGGATCCCAATGCAGTCCTTAATATGTCAGTCAGTGGCAATCAAGACCACAGTGGAGGTTTGTCTGAGATTCCAATTGTTGTAGGTCCCATGTATACAAACCAAGCTTCCTCTGAACAGGGGTAATACAGAACCACTGTTCAGCATGTGTGTTATAGATTTTTCTTCTTTGCACCCACTTAACGTATGAAATGATTTCATTACAGCCCTCACTTGGAGAACCTTGGCTCTTTATTTCAAGTTATAGTAGCTTGTGATCTTAATTCTGGAGGTTCCTGGTTCAATTTCTGGTGTGTCTGTCAAGAGAATGGGATTTGAACATACACATAAGTCTTGTTTACCAGAAACTGCTGGCAGTACGAATGGCCAAGTTCACTTTCTAAGTGTTTCTACTAGCAAACCAAAATAAAATGGATTTAAGTCCTCAACAAGAACCTGGGAAAAGTGAATTATTCCAACTGAGCACACTAAATGAGGCAAATTCTCCACTCAAAATCCATGACTCCAGGCATTAACAAAACACAGCATTATTAAAAGGAAGATTTAAGGAAACCATTTTAAGAAAGCCTGAGTGATAAAATGAAGTCAGTCAAGGTACTATCAAGATACTATGGGAAGAGTCGAAAGCCAGTTCTTTTCCTACTGCTCTGAGAGCTGATGAGATAACTAACCATGGCCATCTTTCCATTAGTATACTCAACTCATAGTTTATTTTAATATCAGAAGCAACTTTTGCCCTAGTACTGTATAGATAGAGCCTCACCAAGACTGTTCTCAGGGTGCTGTTCAGCTCTCATTTCTTTCAGTCCTAAGCAGTCTCCACTGCCTCTCTTGGGGCAGATCTACACAACATGCTATGTCACCATATTGACAAGCTATGGCAATATTGTTTGTTGCTACGGCAACATAGCACTGGCAGGCATGAACTGTGATGCCACAGCTACTGTGCAGTAGCTTGTTGCTACTGTGCAGTAGGGTCAGAAATGACCTGTGCAGTGTTGGGACTGCACAATAGTGGTGATTACTGCACAGACATTTATAGATTCATAGATGCTACAGTCAGAAGGGACCTCAACAGATCATCGGGTCTGACCCCCTGCCTAGACAGG
>NW_005842051.1:908836-937973 GCF_000455745.1 Alligator sinensis
GAGGTCAGATGACCCCAGCCAGATGCTTATATAGTACTTGCTAAAGCTTGTATTATTGCTTCTGCCACTGCTGCTGATCCTGGATACAACCCTTGCTACCTTAAAGCAGCCTCTGATATATTAGTATTCTTTGGAGGGTGATCAGTAGCATACAGGACCTTAACTGAATCCTTATCCCAAGAAAGAAACACCCTTGTCCAGATACCCTTCTTCCGTAAGTTCAGTAGCAAACTGAATCCTGACTGGGACCATATTGCAATATAGAATCCTCCTTAATGGGGTCTCTTTCCCCTCTCCTAGATTTTTTTTTCTCTCCTACTATCCTGTTTTTAGCCAAGCAGGTGTGTTTGATACCTGTTTTGAGGTGCCAGTGCTTAAGTGAATTGTCTTATTCAGTTCCTGATGTCCCATTTCATACAGATACTTTCAAATGCTTGCATCTTGCTCTGCTCCAGTCCAGGCAGAAGTTAACCATCTCAATTCCCTTGTATAACAGCACACAGACTGATAGGTCAACTGAGGCATTCATAGTGATCATGGGCATATTACAAACCATTCTCATATTTACTTTGCCAGTGAAAATTTAAATGTAGGCTTCCCCGCACCTTATTATTCTATATAGAGAGAGTTCCTGTAGCTTGCTTAGGCAGGCAAGGTTCTTTGGGTAGATGTGGTATCTTTTATTAGACCAACTGAACAGTTTTTAAAAAGTTCTTTGCAAGCTTTCAGGCAAAAGCATACTTCTTCAGTCATTGGGAGACTCTGCTGTTGTTCTGGTATCTCCAAGGTAGAAAGGAAGCTAAAAGTATGACAGGAGGTCGGTGAAAATGTAAATAGGTGGAAGTTTGGAAAACAAGGGGTAGAGAAGGGAGGGGAAAATAATGGGTAAAGGAATGTAAAAGGTAAACATGGGAGACTCTGCTGTAGTTTTGAGTTCTCCAAAGTAGAAAGGAGGCAGTCTGTGAAAAAGTAAATAGATAAAACTTAGAAAGACAATGGATATAGAAGGAGGGGAGGGAAGGAAAGGGGTGGGGGGTGTAAATGGTAAATTCAGGCAGGTACCTGGTGAATACGACATCAGGCAGGTTATAGTGTGTCATAAATCCAATGTCTATATTAAGTCCACAATTTTTTGGATCCAGTAGATTTATGAAGTGAAGCTCATAGGCTCATCTACGAAAGGTGTTTTGTAAATTCCCTTTAAGGATGAGGACTGAGAGATCAGAGGGAGTGATTGTCTTGTGAGAAGTGTGCACCCACAGGAAATTGGATATTTTTGTCTTTGATGGATTTTCAGTGTGCGTTCATTTTGGTACGCAGTTCTTGTTTGGTTTTTCCTACATATTTTCCATTAGGGCATTTGGTGCACTGGATGAGATATTTTAGATTTCTGGAGGTGCAGCTGTAAAATCCAGGAATGGTGATGGTTCTGTTGTGGGATGTGATTATTGCAGGGGTGGTGGAGATGTGTTGGCAGGTTTTGCATTTCTTGTCCTTGCATGGTCTGGATCCATTTGGTATGGTTTGGGTCATAGGTAGCTTGCTTCTGGTGATGAGGTTAATGAGTTTTGGGTGCGTGTTTGAAGGCTAGAATAGGTGATTCTGGAAAGATCTCTCTAAGAATTGGGTCTTCTTCTAGTATGATTTGCAATTGTTTGAGGATTTTCTGTGTAGGTTCCAGGAAAGGATGGTATGTCATAACTAATGGTTTGCGATTTGTAGGGATTTTCTTTTTGTTCTGCAGAAAATCTTTGCATAGTATCTGGGTGGCTCTTTCAAAAGTACATTCTCTCTGGAGGAGTATTCTTGTTGGGTGAAAGTCCTATTGAGATTTGTGAGGTGGCAATTACAGGTATTCTCGGTGCAAATTCGGTGGTATTGGAGAGCTTCGCTGCAAATTAAAGCTTCTTAGTGCGCTTACATCTAAGTTCTCCAATAGTGTTCACTACCAAAGAAAAGGCAAAGCATAATAAGTCCAGGAAGACTTTGGTGGATAGTAGACTTGGTAGATTGTGAACAAGTGTTAATAGCTGTAGGATTATGTCATGGGTCAGGAATTATTTGGACTGTAGGGTCACTTAGGGAGTTTTGCTGAGCTGTTGCAGGCTGGGTCAGTGCACCTGACCCCTCCTACCCACAACAGCTCACCAAAACTTTCTAAGTTGTAGATTAGTAGACCTGGGAGCAGATCACAGATCTGCCCTGAGCCCCAACCTGGAGCGGTCACTGTCCCATGATCCCAGCCCCAGCCCCAGTCCTGGGGTCTCCATGGACCCCCCGTGGGCAGGGTGTGCTCAGCTGGGAAGATTGGATGGTTTGTAGGTGGGCAGGGAGTGGCAGCTGGGAGGAAGATGGGTGGGCAGGGCTGGGGCCAGGGCTGGAGCTGGGATCATGGGGCAGTGGCAATGCCCAGCCAGGGCCCAGGGTAGAACCGTGATTCACTAGTCGCATGACCCTGCCCACAGAACCGATGCCCATTGCACAATCTTGCAGGTAGTGGATTATGGCTCTGCCCCAGGCCCCAGCCCTGCAATATCACCACCCTATGATCCCAGCCCCGCCCCCACCTGTGCCACTCCTGTTTGCTTCTCCCTGCCTGCCCGCAACCCCTGTATGTTTCACTTGGCTGAGCCTGGTCTACCCACAGGAGTAAAAGGTCTTCCAAAGAGACCAAGCCTGCATGCTCCATCTGACACTCCTTGTGGTTGGGCCAGGGTACTCAAGCAGCAGGGCTAGGTCTGGCATCAGTAGTGACACTAGCAGTGGCAGCCAGGAGCCACCACTGAGACTGCCAGGAACACAGGTCAAGCCACCATGCTGGATGGTTGGGGATGGCAGAACTAGCTGCATGTGCCACAGCACAGGCTGCCCCCCACACATGGGCCAAGTGGGGAAGAGGGACCTGCTGCAAGCTGGTGGGTCAGATTAGCCCAATGGCCGTATTTTGCTCACCCCTGGATTACGTGGATGATGTTTTGATAAACTGTACAAACTTTGTAGTGTGATTTTTTTTTAAATATACTGAATAGTGATTACATGATTGAGCTATTGAACTGGATTTCCTTGAGTCTTTTTCTCTTTGATGTGAAGAAGGCTGGAAGAGAATATTACAGGGAAAGTAGCAAAGACAGTCTAAAATCATAGGAGTACTCGAGGAGAAAGCAGAAAAAAAAAAACTAGGAGGGATGGGGAAAGAAAGAGGGAGTTTGAAAGGGAAAAAAGTGAGAGGGATGATGGGTTAGGAAGTGAAAGAGAACATTAGAGATCAATCATACTCCCAAAAGTGAGTTTTGAGAGTATCTCAGGCATTGTCTTTGTGGAGTAGAGCATTAATAGTGAAGGTGTAATTTATCATGCCACTGCATCAATCTCCTTCTCTCACATACCTATATAATAATCCTAGGTATAAATGTTTTGTTACTCTAGAGAGTTCATATCAGTAAATTACAGGTAAAAGTGTTATTATGACTATGTAAATCTCTCCAAAGCAAGCATTAAAAACCAAGAAAGTTGTAATTAATGTTAATTGTAAAAGAGAACTAAACATGGTAAGCCTATGGAAATGTGCAGGTGAGGAACCAAAACAACTTTGACTCTACCTTGCAATAACCAAAATATTATTTGAAACAAACCCACCTTTAAAAATCGCATTAATCTCAGGATCATAAACATTAAAATATCACATGATCTCAAACCTAACTTTTCTTACTCACCTTCTTGCTTCCCCAGAAGTACTCTAAATACCAGAATATACCATCATGTGGAGCCAAGGTAAAGAGGTGAGGGCACAGGGTGAAAACTGGTCATGCATTGGAATGATATGTGAGATAGGCAGGGATGTGGGAACAGAAAAAATGGGAGGGTTTCTGGGAGCTGAGAGGAAGAAAGTGGGAGTTGGAAGAAGCTGTTTGTACTCTCTCATTCATGTCCTCATGTTCAGATGGAGGCAGTCATCTTCCCAGAAAGTGTCCTATTCAGAAGAACATGTTTCCATCCATCCACTAGTGAAATACAACATTCTAAACAGATATTCCCTCATTTGTTATCACCTGTGTAGTGTGTATGATATGTCCTTATCCTGTTTCTTAAAACTCCTATATATTTTATAAAACTTCTCAGAAACCTTCCTGTTATTGCTATGCAAATCATAAAATCTCTTTACCAAGTTTGCTGTTTTACAATTTTTGTGGCCTTTGTTTCTTTTCTTTTTTTTCTTTGCATTGCCTTTAGAGAACTCCTTATGGTAATAGATACCATGTGCTTACTGCCCATATTCTAGCTAGCAGGCAGACGTATCTCATTTTTGTTACACAATAAGAGTTTTAGTACCAGGCTCTGAGAGATGCACGATACTCTCAAAGCCAGCTTTAGTCACTGGTTATTAATGGTTCCATGTGCCATGTAGACTGCTTTTGATACCTTGCAGAAAAAGCCCCCTCTTATCTTACAGTGCTCTAGAATGAAACAACAAAACAAAACTGTCTAATGTGCTGCTGAACTTCGGTAGATACTGGGTGCATCTACACATGAAATTAGTGCACCTGAATAAACTCCAGCACAGTTCTTGGAGTGTATTGCTCCCAGGCACAGCATTTACACATGCTTACAGGATTGCATCATGTTGAGCTGGGGCAGTGTAGGCTCTGTTGGCAGGGAGCATACGGGGTCAGCCTGCCTGCTTGGAGCTGCTCCAGCCTGGGTCAATGTGGTGTGGAGGGGCTGGCTGGGGCACAAGTGTGTTACAGTGCAGGGCTAGCTAGCAGACAGTACCTTACACTATAGCACCTTCATGCCCCAGCCAACCCTAGTCACCATCTACATGTGTACTGTGGTGGAGTAAATAACTGTGCTGTAGGATAATACTTGTGTCGGGCAGTACTATCTTACAGTGGAGTCAATTAGAGTATTCCAGCCTAATAGCGCCATACATGTAGATGGTGATGCTTTACTGTGGAGCAAATTAGTCAACTCTGCAGTAAAGCATCTTGTGTGGATGCCCCCACTGGCTGTGTCCAGATGAGCAGGGGCATGAACTTGCAGCATCACAAATAGTAGCAGCACAAATGTGTGCTGCTACTTTGTACTACATCACACACCCCTGTGTCTGCACTTTGTTGAAGGACAAATTGTCCCACTTCAGGCAAACTGCCCATGCCCAGCTCCTCCCTGTTCCTATCCAGGCTCCATGTCCTGCAGGAAGGGCTGGATGGGGCACAGGGTGGCTTAACTTGGAGCTAGATGGCAGACAGCTTCCACACTGTGGCACTCTGTGCCCCAGTCAGCTGGGGAGTGGCACATGGAGACAGGGGAGCTGGCAGCTCAGGGGTACCTGCTCCCCCATCTCCACACACTGCAGAGCCTCAGTGAGGGGGGTCCCATGTCTCCACATGCCTCAGTGTGGGGGCTTCACAGCAGGGCCCCTGCACTGAGGCATTCAGAGCAGGGAAGCAGGCAGCCTGGGACTGCCTACTTGCTTGTCTCTGCATGCTGCAGAGCCCCCATGCTGAGGCACACCGCATCCCAGCCAGCCGCAGCGGCTGACTGGGGCATAACATGCCTCAAAATAGGGGAGTATGCTACTCTGCATTAGTCTGGGTGCATGTCCATCTTTAGGTTTGTCCAGGCATGTGCTACTTTCACGTGCTTTGACCTGCTTTTCTTATTGGGGCTTGTTTTTGCTACCAGGAAATCCCAGTAGCAAATTTTGCCACTGCTCATGGTTTAACATGCACACATGTGGTTTGTGGCACACAAACTGTGCGTGCCTGCATATGTAGACATGGCCACTGTTTTTTTTATAATATAGCTCAAGATGTTTTCTGCTGGAATACCTTTTCTTCTACTAAATTTTTCCTCCTCCTTGCACTGTGGTATTGCTTTGTGTTGTAAAGTATTACTATCGCAAAGTGCAATGTGATATGTAGCTATAACTGTTCTGCCTTTGTTTTATTGGGGTCTGCATGCTCATAGTATCATCTGCCATTTTATAAGAAAGAACTCATGCAGTATGTTACTGAAAGGATATTCAATGTACTCTTTCAAAGAGTGGATTCTTCCCTGCTGCCTAGGTTTACCTGATGCAAAATCACAATCAGAGAGATGAATAACTGAAGCTGCTTTTTTGTAGAGGGAGAAAAACCACAATACAAAGTGTGCAATTGCATACCATAAATATAAATTAAAGGAACAAACCACCTTTGCAGATAACAAAATTACCTCCTTTGGGGTCAATGAAAGCCATAAGGATGTTAAATTTATCTGATGTCCCCATTAATTTGGTACATGGCTCTTAACAATTAAATGCCAGCCTTTCAAAAGATTCAGTTTAACATATGCGGCAATTCTAATGTAATTGCCATTGATCACTAAGTTACATTGTCTTTGAACAATTAACAAGTTAACATTGGCCTTACTACCCATAGCCTTTACTATTTGTGGATAGTATACAACTATACTCTGGAGGGGAAAAATATCAAAGGTAATTTCTTTACTGATATAGAGATGTAGGCACCAACATATATAGTTCTATATTCAATATTCCTATGCAGATTCAACTTTGCAATTAATTAAGAACAACAAGCATATTTAAATTTATTTCATGATTTTGTAGCCAAAACCTTTACAGAAAAAAAAAAACACCTTGTTAAGATCAGTTTAGCCTTTAAAATGCTCAAATAGCAGTCTCTGAATAGAATGATTCAGTTTCCTTGATCTGGATTAGCATCTTATCTGACTTCTAGTCACTCACTGCCCATTATAGAGAAGGGAGTACAAATCTGAAACTTAATGCAATAACTGGAGTATGACGTCAAGAAGGTGCAAAAATGAAGCAGATCAAGTGGACACTGTTAAACTGTCCTACAAAGTCTATTGGCTGGCTTCAAAATTTGTGTGTGTCTGGTCATGCAAGTGACTACTAAATATCATATTCAGCTAGAATGTGAAAGTGATTCAGAATGCATTAGATCAACCATGTTGTATGTTAGTCATTTAAAATTCAATATGTCAAAGTACAGAAACCTTGTGGCTTTTTTAAAAGAGTGATGCTGGAGTAAATTTGCATTCTATTATTTCCATATTATGTCCCCTAGGCTTCGGTAATGACTACAAAAAGCAATTCCAGATGAGTTATGCTTGTGAAAACATGCATACACTGCCACAGATTGCAGCAGCAGCAGCCTTATACCTGTCCAACTAAACTACTGTGACATGTACCAAGTACTTCAACATGCTATTAAATTGTATATGTCTTTAACACATGTCAAAAAATGAACGCTATCAGGCTGAAACACTGAACTTTGTTTTCATAAAGACCTGATACGGAAAACATCACCAAGATCCCATTAAGCTCTACTATCATATGAAGAGTTGCACTTAATCTTATCCACTGAAAGAGCAGATGAATGCAGCTTTTGAGGTGCACTGTGTGCTGTTGCTGCCCCCTTAAGACAAATAAACATAAATAATAGTAAGTATGCCGCAGTTCTCTGACTGCATTTTTCTCATAGATCTTTCCCAATGAACTATTACAGGATCATCATAATAAGGGGCTTGCTTAGTGGAAGCTACTGCAACAATAAATCCAGGACTTTTCATGTAGTCTATTACAACAGCAATGAAAAAATAAGGTTTAGTTTAAGGACTTTAGAGAATATGAGAACTAGAATCTTTTAGTCAATTCACACTAGAACCTTTGAGATAAAGCTTGAACCATGAAAAGGGTATAGTTAACATTACTAACATTTTTTAAAGGACATTTATTAACGGTGGGGAAAAGAGATCTACTTTTTCTTGATGCACTTTATAACGACATACTGCATGGCAGCCCAGGCCGATGAGGTGATTATCAAAATATTATACAAGGATGAGTTATTATCAGATTCCATTCCTTTTCTTTGTCAAGCAATCTGATCAATGTGTTGTCATTTGGTCGTCTCCTTAAATTTTGACTAGCACTCTGATATTACACTGTTAACATGTGTTACCGGTGTCCTTTGAAACAGAATTGCATAGTGTTAACATGTTGACCTGTCCTGATGTTCCATGTTTTTGTTTGGCTGTACCACTTTGATTTAAGTTTGTCTGGATGCGATGGAAAAGGGGAAGAGTGGACACACTAAGCATGGAGGGTTAGCATTTTGCTAACCCTCCATGAACATATCAACAGACCCCATGGACAAAGTGGAGTTCACATAACTATAATGACTGAATATTCACAAGTTGTAAGATCTGCTGCAATGGTTCAGTTCTGGTAATCTGTAAAACACAGTAAGCACCACTAGAGGGCTTGAAAACTATTTAAAGAGCTATTACCTTGTTTGTTTGTTTTTTAACGGGTCCCCTGCTTTGCCATGTTTCATCATGCTTAGACTGTGGAAAGTGGAATAGGGTTCTATCAGCCGTGCTAATGGCTGCCTCATAGGGGATTCCCCTATTTTCGTCACCATTTTCATCAGCATGATCAGTATAAAAGGAACAGAGCAAGGAAAGGAATCTGTGTTTTAATGCTGAAACTGACCAAATACTAGTATACAATACTATATACATACATAGAATATGAGAGTGTATGGTTTTCATGGAAGAAACAAGGATTTAAAATGATACAACACAAATTTACTCATATGACACAGCTAAACTACCTATCTTGGTGATAAAATATTTTTCTCTACCTAGCGTTTTTCTTTTTCACTGTTCAGACAATATAAATGCTCTTAAGTTTATTGTTCATTTCCTAGATGTGAACAAATAAAACAAAAATGTTTTGGTGACTGGTCAAAACTGAATATAGTCATCGCCTGGTTCACTTTGCACAAAATAAATAGTGCACAAATTATACTAACATAATTATTTAAGTTATGCCTCCAGGGAATGGGTACAATAGCACTAAACATAATAAATGATTTCTGTATCTCCTGTGAATGTTGATGTGCATATTCTATTGTAATATCTTTAATTTCAGTACATTTACTAGGATATAGCTCTTTCATACACTTAAACCTGAGGCTTCAATGGGACTCTTTACATGGTTAGGCATGTGCACTTCTCTGTGGCCATGTCTGCTGATATTATGTT
The DNA here is from genome assembly GCF_000455745.1 of Alligator sinensis. Classification (NCBI taxonomy): domain Eukaryota; kingdom Metazoa; phylum Chordata; order Crocodylia; family Alligatoridae; genus Alligator; species Alligator sinensis. Next base: position 917,909 of record NW_005842051.1, read on the forward strand.
TGCTGGGGAAAGACCAAATGGCAAAATGCCAACCCTCTACATTTAGCATATTCATTCTTCCCCTTTCCCATTGCAAAAGCAGTAGCACATGAGTGATATACTATAACTGAAATTGTAAAATATGATCAGAAGACTAAGGATTATTCTTTAAGAATGATGAACATAATTTTGAATAAAAATAAATCCCACAATATGGTCATGACTAACTCAAAAGGGAGGAGGAGGGAAAGCAAAAATAACATATAAACTATTTGTTATGAATTATTTACTGAAGTCAAGCACTTACCTGAATTAAACCAGAGGACTCCAGGTCAGAAGGTGAAATGTTGAATGGCAGTAACTGAAAATTATTCATACTGGACACAATTTCCCAAGACTAAAGAAACCCTGTCTATAGTACAGCATTTCAAGCTGAAGCAAAATACTAGTGAGCTATGTACTGCTTTTTGTCAGAGAGTATGTCATATTCTCATATGTTCTTAACATCTTTTCTTCCTCTTCCCCATAAAAAAGAATGAATAACACTTTTTGAGGTAAAAGCCAGGGGGGGTTTCGTTTCTTTTCCTCTCATTAGTATTTCAATCTGCCCCACCTGTCATCTCCACGCCCCCCCACCCCCGCCCCATACAGCTAGTGTTGTTTTATTGTCAGAGCTATTTTTTTCCATGTATGTGCATCTAATGTGTGCTCTTCTGCATATGTGGTCTGAATAGCTTTGTTTATCACCATGAAAAACTCTACTTTCTCTGAGTTTACCTTTTGAACTAGGCATATTTTTACTCTTTTGCTTGATGCTTTACAATCTCACATCTGACAGCTCCATCTACAACCTTTTCTAATATAAGGTCTGTTGTGTGAGTAGTTTCCTTTGTATTCCAAGCATTAATTCAACACAAAATCTGTCATTTGAAGTCTCTCTTAAAAAAAAAAAGCACAAACATCTCATATTTTGCCATTTGAATTCTGTTGAAAATTACTTAGATTCATGTTATATCCTCTTATGAAATTTCAGTCTTTCAACTGTTATAAGTATATTTTGATCTAAGTCCCTTTGCTCAAGCCACAGATTTCTTTATAGCAATGAATTCTAATTCATTAGGCTGTGATTTAGCAGAGCACTTAAGCATGTGCTGAACTTTAAGTATATGAGTTGTGCTATTGACTTCAGTTAAAAATTAGACATGCTCAAGTGCTTAGCTGAGCCAGGACCTTGATAATTCTTTGGGCCACATACTTAGTAAGTTTGCACCCTAAGTAGTTACTGGCACTGCATCATAATATCAACATTTAATACTTAGCTTGGACCTGAAAAAGTGCCAGGCAGTGGAGACACTAGCCTTTTTAAGGTTTCTGCTGTGCCTTGGATATGATTCTGATTCTTCTCTCTCCAGTGAGAATCAGGAGTAATCCCACTGAATCAAATGAAGCTACCATAGCACATGATCTGAGCCTTGAAGAGGCCAAGAAGCGATAAGTAAACTCAGAATCAAGTGTACCATCTTCAGGAAATGACTATTTTTTGCATCTTATTTCATGTAATTTGCTTCAAAGAGTTGCCCCAATCATTCCACACACACTCCCAATCTTGCCCTTCAGTGTAATCTTCTATTTTCTCTTATCCTGTCATATTTGGTGTTCTTCCCTATTTTGCTACACAATGGAAAAACTCAACCAGGCTATATTCTTTGGCTGTTTCTTAACCAGGAAAAATAAATCAGTCAATTACTGGCGTTTGAACTCTCACAAACTATGCAAAACTATTTTATCCAGCTCACTTACTTCACTTAAAGCAATGCAAGTAACCATCTTAGCAACAGCATTTTCCTTCTATATTTTGGAAACCATTTTTAATTTGAATCAAATTATGCCACCTTTCCTGTTTTTTATGGTTTAACATTTTCATTTTGCATTTACCTTAGCTATGTAAAAGAACAGAGATGCAGAAAAAAAATTATTTGAAGGGTTATAGATGTCAAAATAGCCACTACATTTTCACAAATTTATTATGGTTGTGTATGCACTTCAGCATTTCTAGAAGACCAAAATACAGAGGTACAGATTGCTTTGGGTGTTCAACATATAGAAGGTGTTTACAATCTTACTTTAATGGGGCATTCCGCATTGTTCATGCAATTAATTCTAGGAACAATTTAGGTAATTTAGACATCAAAGTACATGATTAACCTGGCAAATCATGTACTTAGATGTCAAAATAAGTTAATTTGCACATCAGTTATTTATACCTATAAAATCACAGGTGAAAAAATGAGATCATTCTCTTTGTGTTGTTATTTTTAACAATTCTTTTTAGCATTTGCTTCTGATCAGTTTTATTTACAAGTTTGCCTGTGAAAGCTGTTGGTCAGTGTGTTTTGCACCTGCTCCCCTTTGATCTAGATACCCAGAGGATGTGAATCTGTTATAAAGCAAGTTACATAGCTTCATCCTTTAGCTCAGATTGTGGCAGCTTTACCAGTTTCAGCACAGAAGGTCCTTGGTTCATGCACTAGCATCAGCCAAATGGCAGCTGTCACATATGACGTTGCTGAGTGGAAAAATTTGGAAATAAATGTTATTTGTTTGATGGGGGTTAGTCAAAACAGTTTCCACTTAAATGAAAATGCAGCACAGGCTTTACCTCCATAGATGAAGGGGTTTATTTTAGTCCACATAGGGTACTGTAGGAACCTATTTTGAGTATGTGCTCTGGTGCATGGCGGGTGGGAACCCCTGGTGAATTTATGCTGGCACCTTCTGCCTGACTAAAAATTATTTTAAAATGCTTTAGGAAGACATACCAACAGCACAGGTTTCAGCCCTTAGTTTGTGTAAGCTATTTTTTTTTTCAAAGTATGGCACTTCTTTAACTACTTTAAGTTGCTGGGTTAACTACCAGACCTCCTCATAACATAACTAAGCAACTTCTTAATGTAACCCGTTTGCTTTAGTTGTTATAAAATATTTGACCTTGCTTAATTAACTTATTTTCCTCAGTTCTCAGCTAAAATAAAATGATTATTTCACAGCCGCTTTTTAGGTAATAAAGGAAAATAGTACAGAGTAAAAAAATCTTTGCTCTTGCTTTGCTTATATTGTTATTCTCATAAATTGTTTCAAGGACTGTATTTGAGCATTGATAAGGAGTCTTTATTCCATCCAGACTAGGTAAAATGAATATAAAGCCAGCCAACTGAATATGCCTTCAGTTAAGGAAGTGTGGCCAGGTATACTATGTCCCGTTTTTGTGATATGGAAAATTCCAACAGTCAGAATGGCAGCATCTGGCATTATTTGATTGTGAATCACATGATATTGTATGCTTTTTCTTTCAGTGCATAATAGGATCTGCCACTTGTGGTGAGAAAGGCACCTTTGTGTGGCCACTCTAATCCTACCCCTTCTACTCTGGTCTCACACTGGGTGCTACCCTCTCTTTGCCTGCTACACCTTTGTTGTTGTTAGTAACTCTATGATAGCTAGAAAATGGTATTTATAGCCTTCCTTTTGGGAATTGGTTTGTGGGTAGATATGCATTAAAACAATGGTCCAGGGCAATGGCTAGGGTTAATTGATTTCTAAAAAGCCTGTTTGTGAAAGTTTCCTCAAGGCCCTCTGTGTCTGATAGGCAAGCAGCAAGCAGACACAGAGGCTGGGAAATGAAATACATGTACCACACTGTTCCATAACATGAGATAAGGTAGCACCAGGTCACAGTGCCCATGTAAAGATCCCCTGGGATTTCTAATTTTGGGGGTACAGACCAAATTAAGGGGCCCAGAAAAAGCCCAGATTAGGATGTGTGCATGTGATGGGTTTGTGAAACAAAGGAATATGCTGACAAGACAGAATATGGACAGTATGACAACCACAGAGAGACCAGTCAACAACGGCCAGAGATGAAGAGTCATCAGAAAGAGAAAAAGGATACAAAAGGAGAGATTTCAGAGCAACAAAGGGTCCCCGAGAGGGGAATCCGAGGCCGCCATATACACAGTGCCTACCACCAGCCAGTTTCACCCACCCCACTGGGGAGGTGGGGGGAGGAAAGAGGCAGGCCTCAGCCTCCAATCTCTAGGCTGATGACATCTGACATTCAAGAGAACCTCAGAGTAAAGCTTACGTACTGGCCAGACATACTTTGACTCTGATGACAGCTATAGGACTGGTAGATATAGAATTGTTTGCATCATTCTTACCTGCTATCACTGTGTATCAATAAAATTCACCAATTATTGATGGAAAGATTGTGGTTGGACTGAGAGTTTGGGTGCGCCCAGAACAAAGTATCTAGGTCATAAATCCAGTGCCAACACTGTATATTTGCCTACAAGGAACCAGAATGGTGGTCCCAAATGCCCTGCCCTTCACTATCTCTCTGGCTCAGACAGCCTAGTTATGGTTCACCAGTTCAACAATAATCTAAGCCCCTGTGTGGGGAAGCTTCAGTAGACTCCTTTCCTCCCTTTCAGCCACTCCCAGGCCTCACAGCCCAAATTGCAATATAAAACAAAACCCAGACACAATCAAGTTCAGCTGGGGTACCTTTCTCCAAGCTCTCCCCATTTCATCTTAATCTGAATGATATAGCTAATATAGCCCCAGCCCCCTAGCATATTAGTAAAACCTCTAGTTTACCTGGAAAAAAAAAGTGTGGTTATATGTGATGATGCACCATACAATCAGCATTGTACATTTTCAAAATCCTAGATATGCCTCTGGATACAGGTGGTATATGGATTTTTAGTCACTCAAAAATAATAACTAGAGCTGCTCCAAAAGTAAACTATTTCCTGTCTTCTTTTTCCAGAATTTATTACCAGTTTTCAAAATGTAATTTCTTTTTTTTTAATCAATCAAAAATACCGAAGAAAATAATAAAAAATGTAAAATCCTGAAAATATTGTAAAACACTTCTTAGCTTTTATCTTAAATAACATAAAAAGCAGGAAAAAAATCACTTAACCATAGCAACAAAATTTTCACTATTTTTACCGGAAGTGAAAATGTTTAAGTAATGTATAATGTTTTGTAATACGTTAGAAGCAGCAGTGTGAAAGGACTGGAGAGTAAATCGAATCTTATATTTTATTTATACTTAAATAATAGGATATAAACTTTTCTAAATACTTTTGCTGTAACTACCTTTACTGAGACCCATATATTTTAGTCCCAAAATAACTCTGCGCATTTTAATCTGCATTTTCAATATATATTAATTATATATAAAAAAAGACGGGAGATTTAATAAAAAGGAGAATTGCAGTAAGGGTTAGGTTTTTCTAAATTTAATTTTCTTTAATACACCAGAGTGATGCTAAATGAAGCTTTTTCAAAACTGAATTTACACGTGGAATAATGAGGCAATCAAAGACTGGCTGAAAGACACTGTTTTCAGATGATCTATCTGATGTGATTGTTTACTTTGCCCGTGTTTTCTGTTTGTTTTTGAGTTAAATTCCTCTTGTATCTTTCTGCTCTTGTAAATGGTGACAAAGCAAGATTCAAAAAGATTTTAAATCAACCCTGATCCTTGTTTTTATGTTTATTCAGATATACAGTTGTATTGTCCTATAATGCCAGGAGTTTCTTATCTGAAACAGACAGATTTTCTTATTTAAAGTTTCTCCCTTACCCCTTCTTTTGTCTTTTTGCTCAAATCCATTTTATTTCTTAAGTCAGAAGTGTGCAGGATAACTCTCTCTCTGAAAAACAAATTGGAATAATATAACCACAGTGAAACCTGGCTCTTTTTAGCACCTTCCTGATTCCTATTTTCATAAATTCTTCAAATTTAACCTATAACCTTAATAAGAATCATCTTCTCTTTTTACACTTAATGATAAGCCATACAAGGTAATTTGCACAATACTTGAAGTACCAAGCTAGATGTGATTATATCAGTGTGAGTTCTTGATGGCATTAATTTACTGCTGTGACACTGTAAGAAAGCCTAAAGTTTCGCTTCCTGAAACTGTTGCCCTTTGCTTCCTATAATTAATCCAGTCCATAAGAAAGTATACTCAAGGTTCTTGAAATCAGGCTGGTTTTGTTTTGTGTCTTGGGTACCATAATAATTAATGGATTTTTTTTTTGTCCTTTTTACTAGGTCTTGCTTATCTGCTGAAGTACTGCAGTGTTGACAAATCAACAGCATACCCTTCTATTCTGTTGTTCTATATATGTTTAAAATACATCGGATTTATCCGATCCTTCAAAAACTCTCAGCTGAACATAAGTCTTATCATTCTTGTTTTTATTATTATTTTACTTGAATGAATAAAAATGTATGACATGGTTCTTTGGGTAAATCTGGTATCTTTTATTAGACCAACTCAAACAGTTGGAAAATTTCTTCTTTACAAGCTTTTGGGTACAAATATCCTCCACCAGGCTAAGGAAGCATCTGCAGTTTGTCTGTGTCCTTCCTGGATGGAATGAGTAGTAAAGAAGTCAGAGGCTGGTATGAATGCAAGAAAGCCACTCAGTGAAGAGGTAAATAGAGGTGTCAGCGGGTGAGAGACAGGCTGGGAAGGAGGGGGAGAGGGGAATGAGTGTAGCTGGTAAAATGTGGAGAGGTACCTGGGGAGTCAGATGTTAGGCAGGTTATAATGTGTCATAAATGCAATGTCTGTATTTAGTCCATGATTTTTTGTATCCAGTAGGTTGATGAAGTAAAGTTGGTAGGCTCGTCTTTTTGTCAATTCCTTTTGAGGATTAAAACTAAGAGATTGGAGAAAGAGTGGTTTTCTTGTGAGAAATGTGCTCCCACAGGTAATCGGGTGTTCTTGTCTTTGATAGATTTCCAGCGTACATTCATTCTGATACGCAGTTGTTGTTTGGTCTCTTCTACATATTTCCCATCAGGGCATTTGGTGCATTGGCTGCAGTGTATTATGTTTCTGGAGGGGCAGATGTAAGATCCAGGAATGCTGATAATTCTGTTGTGGGGTGTAGCAATTGTGGGGGTGGTAGAGATATGTTAGGAGGTTTAACATTTTTTGTCATGGCATAGTCTAGATCCATTTGGTGTGTTTTGGGCCATAGGAAGCTTGTTTCTGGTTAGTGAGGTTGTTTGAAAGCTAGGGTGCTTGTTTTGAAAGCTAGGATGGGTGCTTCTGGGAAGATTTCATTAAGAATTGGGTCTTCTTCTAGTATGGGTTACAATTGTTTGAGTATTTTCTATATAGGTTCCAGGAAGGGATGCTATGTCATAACCAGTGGTGTGAGATTCATGGGGGTTTTCCTACTGTACTGCAGCATTTTTTCTACTATGAAGTATCTCACTGGAGGAGCATCCTTGTTGAGTGAAAGCCTTTTTGAAATTTTTGAGGTGACGATCACGGGTATTCTCCTCAGTTCAAATTCAGTGCTATCTGAGGGCTCGCCTGCATATCATTAAATGGGTGAGGCATTATTTACTCAAAGAGGAAGGTATACAAGTTCCTAAGCATTCTCTAAACACAAGGTCTACACAGATCACATAACCTAAACATAGAAAAATTACCTACACTATTCTATTGTAAGATTTTCAGGATCAACCCTTATCTAAATAGAAGCCTATTCACAGGAGTTTAGAGCTGGAAGGGACCTTGTGAGATCATGTTGCAATGCTCCTTGTGAATTATTGATACAAAGTGAAAGAACAAAAATAAGTACGCAGGTGTTAATCATAAAAAGGAAAAGGAGAAAGGAGAGAAAATAAATCAATTAGCATTCATTTTTCTCCCACAGTTGCTTTAACCGTTCTACCTTCTCAGAAGTCCTGGATGGATTCTCCACTTTGTTTATGTTACATGGCTTACTGATTTGTTATTCATTTCAGAATAGAGGCTAATTGATATTGATCTCCATGCCTTGTTTATTATCTTTGTCTAGGGAAGAAGTTATTCTCGGGGTGGCACGTCTAAAATGAATTGTGGTCCTGAAAGCAAAATCAATATGCTAAGGAAAGGTTGAAAAACTAGCTAAGTCTTGTAGCTTATTGTTCTTAAGAAAGATGAATTTAGTAGACACATTGAAATCCCAGAATGGAAAGTATATATAGATAGCCACCACTCCTTTTTGCACTATGCTCTTCCTTATCAGACTCCCTCAACTCTCTGCCCTACAGAAAAAGATATATAGGCCAGATTGACAAATCATACTCTGCAATAGTTGAGGGGAATCAAGACCATAGGTTATAAACTAACCAAACATATTATTAAGGCAGCAATACTAAAAGAAAAGGTCATGCATGTTACCTCAAAAGTCTTAGTTATACCACAAATTTTGCATACCCTTTCTTGCAGATTCATATAGTCCTCCTAATTAGCTGAAGAAGAATTTTTAGAGGAAATTCATCTTCGCATTCCAAAGTGCTGGAATTAAGTGACAAGGTTCCTTGGGTGAACTTGATATCTTTTATTAGACCAACCCAAATGGTTGGAGAATAGTTGTTAAGCAAGCTTTCGGGTTCAAAAACCCTTCATCAGGCTCAGGAAGCTGCAGCAGTTGGTGTGTGCTCTTCCTGGATGGAATGAAAAGTAAACAAGCCAGGGGCTGGGCTGGGCTGGGCTGGGGAGTCAGTTGCCAGGCAGATTATAATTAAGTGAGCAATTTTAGATCATGTGTGGTTTGAATATGAGTTTGCTAAAAGGCACACATATCCCTAATTCAATAGATTAAATGTGCTTCTAATTATAATGAAAATCTTTAAAAATCAAAACATTGATTAAGTACTTCAAGAATAGTATTCTCTAATCATGACTATATATACAAAGTGCATGCCATGTGCATTTGTACAAATTAAAGCTAGAAGAGTTTGACAATTCCAGTAAGTGGTAGTGTCTATTTAATACAAATGTAATTATAAGCCTGAGCTATGGTGACTGAACATAGAGGTGCTAAGACTGGGGAGTAAGGACAAAGTAATGGTGTATACCATTTTAATGCGAGTGTGTATATGAGAGATTCATGTAGGGAACAACACTCAATTTTGTGGATAGGCAAATTTTGAAAGTAGGTTGTTCTCACTCTAGAGTAGATCAGTGTAATCAAAGCAAAGCCCTCTTTGGAGAACAGTGAATATAACGGAAAAGAAAGTGATATATTTACTGAGCAGTAATAGGATATTTTCTAATAACACTCAATTTGAAGTATTGCCAAGTCTTTCTTAAGGAGTGATGGAAATGCTACGTCAGTATGAATAAGAAAAGATGATTTCTCCAGCAATAAAATGAATGATAGAATACTTTATTACTGTTGCCAGTAAATTTATACCGACAAGTATACACACATATTTCATTGCATGGCCTAGAACATTGTATTGTCTTGTCAAAAGAAGGACCGTTTTAATGTAAGATGAACTGTACTTTACTAGCTGGTACAGTCATCATAGATCATAGAGCTGAGTAATGAAACTGATTTAAAGAAAACAGCTACAACATGCCTTTAACAATGGCCTGATTAGAACAACTTAGTCCTTGGTCAGAGGTTTTAGCATTTTCAAGAAAGACGACTGCTGAAGTTGATTCATTTTATAAGAACATCTTCAATGCATTTGTCTTTAAAGTCTGAGCGTACCTCAAAGTAGGGAAGTTGCTTCAGCAACAAGAGTGAAAAAATAATTCTGTCATCCTCTGTTAAGAAAAATGATGGTCTTCACAGATACATTTTAATCACTCATTTTACTTGAATCATGTAAAGTTTGTTATTGATAGAAATAACTCCTTGGTCTCAGAGAGTTGATTTCAATAGGGCTGGGTCAGTGCAGTTAACATTAGTATAATGAAAGGATATGTAGAAATTGAACTGTTTTCACATCTGTCACCCAAAAAAAGCATGATCTGGAATCAGCCCTGTGGAGGGTGAGCCATACTTCAGAAACTGCTTGTTTTGTCACTTAACTGGGGACAGCACCAGGGTAACTGAAAATAGAAATTGTCTTGAATTTGTTATGGTAGAATTAAGAGTAGAATTTGACCTGCATAGTATAGCATTTCTTTGAGAGATCACCAGCTGTCCAAAGGAGTGAGGGGTTAGTAGGAAGTAGTGGATAAAACAAGAAAACTTAAACAATTTATCATTTCCCAGAAGGGCTCTTCTTTTGGTTCAATGATTGCCCTGAAAAAAAATTAGAGGAGGAGAGATTCTACTAAACAGACTGAACAATGTGAACATATTCAGTGAACATGTTGTTTCTTTGCCTTGATGATTCTTGCTTAGAAATTGCAAGCATGGAGTAGGTTTTAATTTATTTGATAAAGCTCTTAGCTGCTTCCGTACTTGCCTTAGAATAAAAAAGAATGGAGGTATGAATACAACTGAAAATACTGATATGGTAATAGCAATCCTTTCTTGCACATTTTGATTGTCAGAACCTAATGAGAAACAAAATATATCCATAATCCTTAAAGGTTCCAAATCACATTAAGCCTGATGCAAATTAGCTTAAAATAGGATTGGATATTTAATGGTATCCATTATGATAATGAGAAAAGACATAAAACAAAGTGAAAACAGGCAGTTATTCTGTTACAGTTAACAAGTAGGACATACTAATTATTAAATTAATGCAAGCTCACTGATGTTAAATAAGGGGACTCATTTTTTGCAATTATTTTTTGTTGTCTCTTAAATATTTTTGCACACTGGGAGTTTTTCATTTTTTATTCAAAATAATAATCTCTTCATTTGTAAAAATTAAAGAAATAATTGACTTGTTCTTAGTGCCCCTACTGAAAGCTAGAGTAGTTCTTTGAATGAAATAGAAGCGGTCGGCTTGTTATGGGCAATCTGTTAACTTTATCAGGTGTTCTGTACTACAATGAACCCCTTACTGTTGTAGCACATAAAGCCTATGAAACAGACTGGCAAATTAAACACTCATACATTTGAACCCTTTTAATCCTCCCAGGGTTCACAGAATGACTTACCGTTTTAAAGTACCTATCAATAACTAACGTTACTATAGATTTATAGCATAAGAAGTTACTGCAGAAGGTAGGCATGAAGAAAAAGTAGAGACTTAGTATAGCGTTTATGCTGATAGAATGTATGTATTTGACATATATGCATTTCATTAAATTAATTGCTACTATTACACCAAAAATAGTTTTGCTTGTTGAACTGTTGTGTGGAAAAAAGCTAAAAATGAACGTCTATTGAATAGGCAACAACTTCTGTAGCTATAGGTATAGAATAGAGGTAGTGACAATGGTATAGAAGTTTTGATACTATTTTTCACATTCCAGCATTACAAACAATATGATTGAATAATGTCTGCTATCAGAAAAAGAAGAAGAAAACAGAACAAGAATAAAATAAGAAATATATGTGCTTCTATAGCTTTCCAAGGATACTTTCATGTGTTGCAAATGGAGTACCTGGCCTATTGCCAGCGATTTGTCACAGGTGGTAGGGCCTTCACACATAAGCAAGAAAACAGGGTATGCATGAGTAGTTTGTTTGTGCAAATCAGTGATTTTTCAAACTGTATTCCATGGAACCCTGGACTTCTGCGCTTGGTCATAAGGGTACCACGAAGGGATTGGGAGTAATAGTGGAGCAGGCCAGGAGGCAATGCACTGCCATTGCCAGGATGGATCACCTGAATCTATGTTAGCTCACATGGGCTGTGGAATCAGGGGTAAGGATTCTGCAGTAGAAAAAGCTATACGGAAGGGTTCCATGACTTTAGGAATTTTGAAAACCACTGGTGTAAGTTATGTACATAGTATGTGTAAGGGTCCTTTTACAGGCGTTATTAACTGGTCATATAGAACAGGTCTGTACAGACAGTTGGACTAGAATACCTTTGCGGTCTATTCCAACTCTGTGATTCTTCGAATTATTGTACTTCTCTAGTTTTAGAAAGTCTTTTGAAAAGTGAAGACTACTGACTGTTCATACTTTCTGACTCGTCAAGTTAAATCAATTACTTGTAAACTATAATAGAGTATTAAAATGTTTTTCATAGTAAAAGATGTGCACTGACTCAGGTGAAGCATAAACATACAAGGGCTATATTACATATTGATTTACATGCTAGGCCATACAATTGGTGTTAAAATGCATTTGGACAGAGACAGAGTCCAGGGCACAGAAGAATTTTGGCTTGGGGTTGTTAGTACAAAATAGTACACACTATCTAGCCAGGGGTGGCGGAAGGTATGATTGTGGGTGGAGGGGCAGTAATATGCCTGTGCTCTGCCTCTGTCCCTCACTCCTAAGCCCTTGCCCCTCAGCACTGCTGGTGCCCCTCACTCCATACCCGCAGCCCCCAGCCACCCAGCCCTGCTGCCCATGCAGCTCCAGTGCACATACACACCATATACACAAACTTACTTGCCAGGCCCCAAGCAGAGCAGGGCACGTGACCCCTGACAGCCAATCACCTTGCCTACTGCTCCCAGTCACAGGCATCCAAGCTGATCATGCCTGGGAAAAGCAGGAGGCAGAGCAAAAACCCGGACATCAGGTTGCATTTGTCCTCATGTCCAGGCAGGTTTTTAGAGGGCCAAAAAAGAGAACATTTCCAGGAAAACCCGGATGGATGGTAACCCTAAATTAATTGTATTGCCATAATCCATCTGCAGCAGTCTCTCATGGTCAAGGATAATTATCTTATCCACCAGTCCAAAGATGGCTAACAAGGCCAATTCAGGACAATCAGATTCTGTTGCACATGGGCATATGTTTCTGTGAGAGGTGGGTGGTTCTGTGTTCTTGATTCAGTCTATGACATGCCATTTCTGTTGCTCTTGCCTTTCTGTCTCCTGTTGTCATTGTAAGGTTTCAAAGTACTGAGATCTTTGCAGCAGACTCTTCTCTATTTGGGGAAGTCCTGAGTGATAATCTCCTGTGAGTTGATGTTGCAATTTTTTAAGTTGGCCTTGAGGATGTATTCAAAGTACATTCTATGCCCTCCTCTTAAGCATATGCCTTGACTGAACTGGGAGACTAAAATTGGATTCAGGAGTCTGGAGACATCCGCAAGCTGTGGCCAGTTCAGAGAAGTTGATGTCAGATGATCATTGCCTTGATGGTCATAGGGTTTGCTTACAAGAGGACACTAATGTTGGTTTGTCTGTCTTCCTGCTCGATTCAAAGGATCCTTCACAGGCAGTATTCATGGTACTTCCCCAGCAGCTTAAGATGGCTCCTGTACATTGTCCATGTCCCTTACAGTACAGTAGGGATCAAGATTTGTTGATAAACTATGAGCTTGGTTTCTGATCTAATGTTGCAATCTTTGAACACCCATTCCCTCAGGTGTCTGAAACTGCACTTGCACATTTGAGGCAATGTTGGAATTCATCAGTGTCAGCCTTATGCGAGAGATGGCTTCTGAAGTATGGAAAATACTCAACATTCTCTAGAGTCTCACCATAAATCTGAATTATGGAAGCTGAACACTGCTTATTAATGGAAAGCCTTGGTCTACTGAATATTATACATTAGTTCCATTTTCTTATATGCCTCAGTAAAGATATCACTGATTACCCGAAGGTCTGCTTTTGAGTGAGCACATGCTACATCATCAGTGCACTGGAGCTCGATGATTGAGGTCAAGGTGGTCTTGGTTTTGGCTTGGAGTTTACTCAGATGAAACAGCTCACCATCCAGTTAATAGTTTAGCTCCACTCCGGAAGCTTGTTGGTGATCAGATGTAGCATTGCAGTAAGGAATATTGAGAAGGGTGTTGGAGTGATGCAGCCTTGCATAACTCCCATCTTAACTTCAAAGGAATCTGTGACAGATCCATTATTGAGAACCACTGCTCACATTCTGTTATGGAAAAGGAAAAAAAAAAAAAAGAAAAAAAAATGATGAGAAATTCTGGTGGGCAACTGTACCTCAGAAGGATCCTTCACAGCACTTCTCGGTTGACAGAGTCAAAGGCTTTTGTGAAGTCAAAGAAGGTCATATGGAAAGGTTTATGTTGTTCCCAACATTTTTCCTGCAGCTGACAGGCAGTGAAGATCATGTCAGTTGTGCCTCTTGATGCCCTAAACCCACACTGAGATTCTGGGAGCAGTACTTCAGCAAGTGGAAGGAGACAGTTTAGGAGGGTCCTAGCAATGATCTTTCCTGTGGTGGACATCAAGGCAATCCCTCTGTAGTTTCCACAGTTGGGCTTGTCCTCTTTCTTGAAGATTGTCAGCATCCCTGAAGTCATCTGAGATTCGTTCATCATTCCAGATACTTAAGATGAGTGTGTGAAGTTGTGATATAAGCTACACTCCATGCTGCTTGAAAATTTTGGTGGAGATTCCATCAGCCCCAGGTGCCTTGTCATTCTCCATCAGCTTGATGGCTTTCTTCACCTCATCAAGGGTTTGAGGGATTCTGAGAGTATTCCTGACTGGGTGGTACAGGATGGAGTTGGGAGCAGCCTTGTCAACAACAGCATCTCAATTGAAATGGTCTTCAAAATGCTCTTTCCAAAAGGTGTTGATGGTGCCGTTTTCCTTGGTCAGTTCTCCTCCATCCTTAGGTTTCAAGGGGGTTGGTCCCAGAGTGCTCGGACCATAGATGGCTTTGGTGGTGCTGGAAAAATGACTCGCATCATGGACATCAGCGAGTTGATGAATCTCCTTTGCCTCGTCTTCCCATCATCTGTTCTTGATATCGTGGGTCCTCCTTTGGACCTCTGCCCTGGCTTGTTGGTGACTCAATTTCTTTTGCTTGGAACTGATGTCATTCTGCCAAGCACAAAAGCCTTATGCTTGAAGTCAATCAGTTCTTCTGTCTCTTGGTCATTCTCACCAAACCAGCCTTGATGTGTCCTGGTCGGGAATCTAAGTGTCTCTTCCCAGGTGCTGATGACAATGGACTTAAAGTCACCCCAAGTGCTGTGGACACTCTCCTATTGTTGTTGATTGGAATTCACCAGTTTTATATGTTGAGGCACTGGAGAAAGAAGTCCACAAGGGGGACTTGGACAAGGACCCAATCACTTGTTTAGGTCCTTGAATCCATTGATGTTGATCTTCCATCAACATTGCTTCTCTTGCAGATGTTGTTTAGGATCCAGTTTGAATGACATAACTGAGTGGATGAGTTGGTAATTACTCCAGCAATTGTCAGCTCCTAAGATAGCTTGGGTGGTGCAGACATCTTTGCGATCCCGGGGATAGGCAATGATTTAGTTAATCCAGTGCCAATGCTTGGATTGCTGGTGTTGCAATGATGTTTTATGGTTCGGGTATTTTGGGCACTATGGGCTGTTGGTGATGATGTGTCCATGTTCCATACATTTGGTCAAGAGGAGGATGTTACTGGAGTTGATCTTCCCCCCCCTTTCCTTGTCGATGGTTCTATTCCAGAGATGCAAGCCCCTTCCAACTCTGGCATTGAAGTGGCCAAGAAAAATGAGTCTGTCTCCTGCTGGAATGCTAGAAAGGACATGGCCAAGGTTGGCGTAGCATTCCTTCTTGGTTTTATCAGAAGCGTCAAGAGTCAGGGCATACA
The DNA here is from genome assembly GCF_000455745.1 of Alligator sinensis. Classification (NCBI taxonomy): domain Eukaryota; kingdom Metazoa; phylum Chordata; order Crocodylia; family Alligatoridae; genus Alligator; species Alligator sinensis. Next base: position 933,362 of record NW_005842051.1, read on the forward strand.
CGCTAATGACAGTAGTGTATCGACTCCCTGCCAGTTTAAGATGGAAAGTCATGAGGTACTCATTAATTCCAACAGGGTACTCATTGAGTCGGTTTATGAGTTCATTTTTGATGACAAAACCAACTCCATAAAGGTGGCATTCTCCTTCCTGTTTACCTTTCCAGAAGATGGTAAAGCCAGCTCCCCTTGTTCTTTGAGCTGCCCATCTCCCACTTGCTGGATCTCTCTCAGTACAGTGATGTCAATGTTGTTCTTGATCCAAGATTGTGGTGCCATGCTCTAGGTGTTTACTATTAGGATTGTCCATGAGGGCCCTGATGTTCCAGGTCCCAGAACTGAATGTGTGTCTTAATTGATTTTTGACTGCAGTAAAGGTGATGCCACTGGATGTGGTTATCCAATCAGGATAAAGATAGTCAGACTATGTTTAGGGCACCTTCTCTAGCCCCTTCCCCCTGTTGGGTGAGCAGAAAGGATCCTGGAAAGGACTGCTGAGTTGCAGTTACAATTGCAAAATCACACTCTTGATTACCTCTTCCAAGTGCTAGACAATTTTCTTTTAACTGCCACCATCATGCTGGTTCATGAATAGGAGCTTATAGACCTCACAATCCTGATCCTACCATCACTAGTTGGTCACCAAAGGACTTGAAGAATGTGCTGGAAAAAACATTTCCATGGAAGATGCCTGTGCATGATTTTTTTTTTTCCCCATGGAAAAACCGCTGCACACCAGCTTCCACGTGGTTCTTGACAAAATGGGACCTTGATACAATGGAAAAGAGGACAAGACAATTGGAGATTTTTTTTTTCCATTGCAGCCTTCATCTGCCATTGCAGCCATTGAGAGTCTAGTATGTTCTTCTGCCTGCTCCTCCATTGAGGATGTACAGACCCATAGCTGAGGCTGGGCAGGCTTATTATAATGGCGACCTGTACTCGCCATGTCACACACATCAAAGGATATATATGGCTTTTTAGGAGTGAAGACATTGCCATCTGCCATCCCTGCCACATAATTTTGATGTTGCTGCCGATTGGTCTGCAACTGCTTATTCATCAAAGTTACCCCTGCTTATTTTACAGCTAACCTTCCTTGAAGGTAATCCTACTATCTGCCACCTGTGGACATGCTGGGTAACAATACAACTCTGCCATCAAATTACCATAATACATAATACTTAGGATCAAGACCATCTTGTGCTTGGCACTGTACAAGCATAGAACAAAAAAAATGATCTCTGCCCCAAAGAGCTTACAGTCCCACTATGAGATAAGGAAATGGATAGACACAGGTAGATGAAGGATCTCAAGAAGTCAGAGAGACACTATTAATCTGCATGATGGCAGCAGCCTCAGCATGCAAGCAACCTGCTGATTACAAAGTTTAAGGAAAAAAGTACAGTGGCTTTTGCACCTTTTGTTTTGGCAATACTTCCCAACCAGGAGGAGCAGCAGAAGAGAATTGCAACTGCACAGACTTTGTCCTGGGAGAAATCCAACATCTGTTTTTAATTTTAGGGTGAGATTACACATTACAATTAAATCATGTTAAGAGTAGGTAAAACTTGAATGATCATACATTAAGGCTCATTAAGTAGTCCCTCCATCACCCCTGTCCACCTGGATCATTGCCCTGCTTTCCTGATCAGCCTGACAGTAATGGAGGTGCTGGTAGGGGACAGAGGGTGTCCCTTCCTTGCTTGCTCCTGGGGTCCCTACAGACCACACTACCCCAGGCAGGCAGTAAGGGGGTAGCAGGGGAAAAGGACCTGTCAGGCACCTGCAGGGGCCAGTGGGAGCTGGATCTAGGTGTGCAGGGGCACCATGGGATGCAGAAAACCCATGAACAGGCAGAAGGGAATCCCGCACCCCCACTTGCTACTGCTACCACTACTCTTGGACAGATTGGGGTATGGGGAAGAGTTCTGAGGGTGGGAAGATGATCCAGGGGTGGCAGAGCTAATTTCAGGGTGGAGGGGAACCTGGGGGTTGATGGGGGAGGGGGTAGTGGGGCAACATGGAAGACAGAGGGAGTGATCTAAGTGGCACAGATGGGCCTCACAGATGGGTCCTGGCCTATACTGTGGCTAGAGAGCTGGAAAGCATGAAGCAGGCTTGCAGCCCCTATAGCTCACCAGCCCCCTAGCAGCAGATCTGAGCTGTGGACATTAGAGAGGATATTAACCCCAAACATGTGATTGATCACTAGCACTAGTTAACCTCAACATGGATTACGTTTCTTAGAATTAGGACCTGCTACATTTAACATGTAATTTTACCCTGTAAAGACAGTCAAAAAGCCCCAGGCTGAACTATTCAGTCTTTGGAGATTAGTCTAAAATGCACAAATTTAAATTGAAACAGAAGTGAACAGACATTTACCTTTGATTTAGGAAATGCAGCCACATGCCTATAGCAGCTTAAGCCAGAAGTTGGGGGTGCTAGAGCAAGGCTTTCTAGCTGTGTGTTCATTTCCTCTTCTTGCTGCCCCCAAAATCTCTGGGATTTGCAGTCCAGAATTACAGCAGCAAGACTCTATGGGGTTGCATCATCCCTTCCTCTTCCTGTTTCCAGGTGCCTCTGGGATTTGTAGTCCACAGTTGCAGCCAGCAGTAAGTTTGAGCAGGGGAAGATGTTTTTAGCACCCCCTGGCCCCAGACCCCAACAGAGGATTGCCTGGTTAAGGCAGTACCTCCCCCTCTGTAGACTGGGCTGCATCCCCAGCTGGGCTCCTCTACCTCCCCTTGTTAGCCAGGCCTCACTACTCCAGCTAGGGAGCAGAGGGTGGGACCAGCCCTGCTCTCTGTAGCAGACAGCCCAGCCCAGCATGCTGAGGAATAGTGATTTAACTTGAGCCAGGAAGGGGTCTGGGACAGAAGTTTCATAAACTGGTTTGACCCAAATCAGATAAATCTGATACTACTTTCAACCAGGTTTATCTTAAGCCATTTTGAAACTGGTTTATATGCAGTGATCTTCTGTTCTGTTACAGGTTTAAACCAGTTTCTGATCACTTAAACTGGTTTATGTGTAACTTTTATCCCTAGCCTAGGTGTATAAGGGCTTTGGATACTACTCTTTATCTTAACTATGAACTTGGAATTTCATTTTTTATTCTTGTTGGCTACTTAGTAATGAAACAACTTAGAATTGGGACTCTCTTAGTTATAAATATTTAGTTCCATGTTTATCTGCTCAGAAATTCTTTAAGCCTCTCCTGATATTTTCAGACATGAAACGAAGTTTTGGTTAGTTCATAAAATTTACAAGAGTTGTGTGCTTCTCATCAATTTCTCCATGCAGTAGAACTATTTCTCCATATAAAATATTAATCAGCTCAACCTTTAGGCTTAAAGAAGATATTGATTCCACAATTACCTCTGTTCCCTCAGTAAACATTCTGGAGTTCTCAAACATTCACTCACCAACACACAGTTTCCACTAAGGGAGGATGGCATGCAATTATCACATATAAAGTGAGAACTTTTGGGCAGATCATCACAAGTGCAAACAGGAACGGATATTTGCTTTAATAATTCACGTTGCTATGATTATTAAGATTTCAGAGCTGCTGTGGCCAAGCTTGTAAATTATAGCAACCTACATCTCCATAGCATTCACATACCCAAATTCTTATTGCAAATACAGGAGGAATTACTGAACCGCATGGAAAGGGAGATGAGCTGCAGGTGAAAGAAAGCATTTTTAGAAACTTATTACCTGGGTATCTAAGGTTCAGTAAGACCAATAGAACCAGAAGGCTTCATGGTGCTTTAATGAATACAGACAAATAGAGATAATGCCTAAGACACTTTCAAATTATTTCTACTTTTCAACCATCATCACTTCATTCTTGTTTGCCTTCAGTTTCAACCAGCTGTTCTTTATCCAACAGCTGATTTCCATTATGGATTGTAACATTTTAGTTTTGATGGTGATTTCATCAGTTAGTAATAATTTAGTAAGTTAAGCATTATCAACACGCTTTTGGCAGTGAAATCCACAGCATTTTACAATAGCTCCCAGCTCTTTTACCAATTGTTGACCAAAGCATCCCAAGTCACCAGCACCTCCCAGGTGCCAGACAAGCTGCTTGAGGTCCAGGATAGCTACCGTAAATTAGAGTAAACCTCAAATTATGGGACTGTAAGTATAGGTTAAGAACCTTCACAGTACTTCTCTCACTTTTCTTCAGCTACTTTTCTCAACCACAACTGAATATACAGACCTCGATTTACAAATAAAACATGGAAGGGAAAAATAAAGTGTATAAATTTGAATGGGTTTAGTCAGTTTTTGAGTAGGTACTTTTCTGATAGGACACATTATAATAGGCATTGGAGGATTAGTGTTTTTATTTGGTGGAATAATTCCTCATGATGTTTGCCATTGGGCAGAAGATCTTGCTGATCTCTGGACATACTCTGTAGCTGAATTTTAAACCAATTAACTTATTTAAATGTAAAGAGGTCAACCTAGCAAGAAATGCCTATAGGCCAAACACAGCTTAAGGGCTCCATAGCGTGCTTAAGAAAATTAAGGCAAAGTATCTGTAAGTGTGTAAGTGTGATTCAGCAAGAACTTTACATCAGTATCTCAGTTTGCCATT
>NW_005842051.1:938004-953176 GCF_000455745.1 Alligator sinensis
ACACTGCAGGTGTGCTTTAATAGACAAGGAGCTCTTATTGCATTGGTGACAAATACACCGCTCCCTTGGGTAGCAACTATCTTTTATGTACTACATCGTTTTCAGCCTACATACGTTGTTACAGAAGGGTTTGCCATTGCCTGGAGGCTAGAAAACTTAAAACAACCAAGGGTAAGATTAGGCATGGCATTTCCTTATTCTCAATGCTGTGGAAAGTAATTTTATGCAGCCTTCAGAAAAGTGCCTCCAGCACTTGAAATGAGGTCCAAGTTTGCTTTTCCTCTCACTTAGTGGGGGTCAGCCTGTTTTTCAAACTCACTGTTAAGGGGAGTTATTTGACTTTCTTTATGACCAAGTTTAATGTAAACCATTTTTCTCTATTTTTACTTTTATTTATAATTTCCTTTGCATGTGCTAGGCGCTTTGTGTGGGAATTTGCTCAATAGTTAGGGGATCTGATTCAACAGTGATGTAAAAGGCAAAGACACCTGTTTCTTGTTATTCAGTTTACTCTATTTTTAACTGAGAACTTTGCTTGCAAACTTTATGGCCACATTTTAGGAACCTTAAATTCTGCTTGCAGCTCAGAGACTTTGCATAATCCAACTTTTACTCCCTGTACTGAGCTGTCAGCACATTGCCAGTAGTGAAGACAGCAAATGATGTCTCAGGCAGCTTCTTCAAGAAAGACACATGCTGATCTTTCTCTTTATGAATAAAATCATTGACTGATCTAGCAGTCTCCCTTAAGCTATCACAGTACCATGTACTCTGCATAAATCAGCAGAAGTTTCCAAAAATGAGGAGACAATATGCACAGTAAAACAGACCCCCAAAGGGCAATTGCATTGGTGCAATACATATATATTGACCCATTACATAGTAGACAAGCCACCTCTCCATCTGAATAAACATCACATAGTGCAAACTCAAGTGATCCCAAATGCCAGTGAGTCAATAGTGAAGAATTTTTGACTGTCACAAAAAATGCTGGAAGGAGAGTGTCTGCTGCTAGGGTTATTTCTGGTTTTTGTGCAGGCCGGGCGTGAGCCGGGCCCTTTTTGTGCTCTGCGCGGGCTGTGGCCAGCAGCCCAGGCACATGGGGTCGGAGAGAACACGCGACACGCTAGAATTAGGCATGGACTCATAATGGTAGATTTAAAGATTGTTTACTTACACCGAAGATGGTTGCGGTGCAGGCTGGAAAACTTGCTTGAGTTGCGGTTACAGACAAAACAACACGAACGATCACGTGGAGTTTGCTAGGCTCCACGGAAACAGAGCTCCGGATGCCCTGGACAAGCGCACCACCGAAATAGAAACTTCGTAGATACGTCTTATAAAATATTATCGCTCGAAGACGGAAAGAGGTGGGCGATGGATCAGGTCGCCAAACTCCTCTGAATCTCACACAGGGTTTCTATTACCCTGCCGTGTACCCAGAGTCCCCACAAGATGGATGTGGAGTCCTCTTCAGCTTGGGCGGAAACCGCTCAAGCCTCTTATACAGCTAGCAGGCCAATCGTTAGCCACCACGTGGGAATAATTTAGAACTAGCCAATAGCGGGACACAAATTTGCATGCGGGTGGCGGGAACTCCTTTGCACCGTGCATTTCTCTTGCAACTTGAGCAATGCACCCTGCAAAGGAAGCTATAAATTGGCGGGAAATTCTCCCTTGCACCTGGGTTCTCCTCTGCAGCAGAAAACTCCACCGTGCAACAAAGCTGCAATTTAGCATTTATAATTCTAGTGCTGAAGCACACACAAAATCATACCTTTGGGTTATGACAGTTTTGTGTGCATTTTTTCAATAATCATCTAATGCAAAATGCACTAAGCCTTGCAGTAAAGACCAGAAGTGATGACTCCCTCTTTTGGCTGAGCACCCAAATCATGAGGTTCCAGAGACAGGTTCTCTCTTGGTAGTTTCACTTCTGATCTCATAACTCTTTCCTTTTTGGCTGCCCTGTGGCCTGGTTTGAAAAATGCAGGTTCCTTGCATCTCTCCTAAACTTATCTGTAGCCTGGTGGCTAGGTTACTTTCCTAGGAAGTAGGAAATATAGGGTTCAATGCCTCCAATCTGGAGAGATCCTAGGACTTAGATCTTCGGCATGTGCATTCTAACCAGTAAACTATTCTGTAAAAAAGGGATACCACAGCAGCCTCCTCCACCACCTTCAGCAGGGTTTTGAGTAAAAGTGACCATGACAGTCATGAAGGTAGCACTGTCAGGATACATTAGGCCCCTCTGAGGACTCTGGAAGCGCTTAAGCACTGCTTTGCCTCATCTGGATGGTGGAGGATAGGTACTTTGCCATTCCCCTTGGGAATTCAGGCATAGTTTTGTTGTTTAGGGATCTTTGTGTTACACATTTAGACGCTGAATGAAAATAGGTGCATAAGGAGATTTGTGGTTGCTGGAGAAGACATATTTTGAGCAAATTTTAAAACCTTAAATTTGGCCTTAGTCTCACTTAGCTGCCTAGTTTATCAATCTTGTGCCCCTGACTTCAGAGAGGCCAGGATTTCATCCTATATTTTCAGCTACAGTGGTTTGAACTCAAATACCACTTGTAGGTTTTTATGGCTTTACAAGTAGAATTCATGACATCCTTGTAATTGAGATGTTGAACTAGAAGAATTTGTCGCCTTCACAATGCTTTTTCAACTTCTCATTGGTAGTTGGTTGGCAGAATATGTAAGCTACCATTTTTGCCAGCAGAGTATAGACTTTCTGTAAGCGAGAACAGGAGGAAATGATTATCTGACCAGAATGCATAAGAAATACAGGTCCATGAAGAAGTTTATACTACCAACATGTTTAGATGTTCACATTTACATAAAAAATAAGAATTGAATTTTTCTTAGACTTACAAAGCACTAGGCAAGGGTTGAAGTCATCCTAATGTAGACACAAGAGTTGCAGATCAATCTAAATTGGCAAAAACTTTAAGATTCTCCCCACCTCCTCCCCTTCCCCTTAGAATGATGAAAAATACCCTTTTTCAAAATCCATTTTTTCAAAAATGTTATTTATGTTTTCTTACAATTGCCCTTTGTTTTATACTTAGCTTCTAAGGTGTTGGAGGCAAGGACTGTCTTTTTGTGCTATGTTTGCTGATTGTGTAGTAGCCAACACAATGGGTTCTTGGTCTGTGATTTGGTCCTAGGTTCTAAATATAGGTACTACCGCAATTCAATAATTATTCATAATAATGATAACATGAGACACCACAAGAATCTTCTCCTGCTTAGAAATTATGCATGAACATGTTTTAGTGGGATAGGATCTTTATTTTTCAGTAAAGCATGAAGTGGGAAGTTAAACACTGGCTTAGAATGGAAACAGTCATTATGCCCTACCTATGTACTTACTCCCAAATGTTTCACAAAGAAATAGGCTCTGCCAATCACATATTCAAATGTTGTCCCAAAAGGTTATACGCAGAAAGAAAAATGCTATCATCTCCTTTCTGGCCCTTCTCAGTTGAAGTATGTTCATTATTGGGCTATAAACCTTATGAAAGAGAGAGAGAAAAACTGCCAATGTTGTTGTAGAAAGTCACGGTTAAAATTTAGGAACCTAACCAGTGGGAGGACTAAAATGGCATAATTACTCTGAGCAGCTACAATGGCAGGGATGCATATTATTGGTTATCCCTCTGAAACCAATACAGAATTATGCATGTATGCATATTATTGCTGATCCCTCTGAAACCAATACAGAATTATGCATGTAAAATTTTTAAAGCATACAGTGGGATGTAGCTCAGTGATCAGACCTAAGTAGTACTTATATTAAGCACTGTTCTAGCTGAGTAAGGGGCGATTCTAGCTGTGGTATGGCTTTTTTGCTTTCCCCCCCCCCCCCCCCCCCCAAAACAAGATTATTACTGCAAATGATGGGCTTGGCACTTGCATTGATTCATTTTCTAACATGAATTATTTGAGCTAAGTTACAAATTATTGTAAATTACCACTAAACTACCACCCTGATTTTTTTTTCCTCTCTTGGAACACAAAAATGATCAATTAGCTTCAGATTCTCAAAAAACTGTTTTCAGTCGAAACACCTCGATGTCATCTGCCTGAAGCAAATTTGTACTGTTGAGTTATATCAGAGGATTTAAAAAGTGAAATAATGGCATACCCTTGACCACAGCAGCATGGATGGTTCTGCTAGAATTACAAATGATCTTATATGCATGTTGGCAGTTCAGATACTATTGATATCGTAGTGTAAAAAGTGAATATAAAGTAGCTAATAACTTGTTGCTACTGCCACTTGAGGTTATTTTTGGGTTACCACCAAGACAAAATTCAGATAAGTAAGATTCCTCTAAAGCAATAAGGAGACGAATGGTAAAATATTAGAAAGACAAAGTAAATAATAAGAAATTATGTCTGAAAGCATTAAACAAACATCACCAAGCTGGGGTCATTTCATCATTGCAAAGTACCTATTATTTTCAGGGTAACTGGTAGTTATTTCTTATGGATGCAGATAAAAAGTTAGGTAATTCTTAAATGTATATGATCCTTTAATTAGAGATTTCATTTTCCTATCTCTAGCAGAACGGTACTGTGATGTGTCATGGTTTGTGAGGTGCATAGCTTATGCTTCCAAATTTTTTGTTCAAAGTAACTTTGTAAGTTTCAACTTAATTATAAATCCATAAATTTATTATATAGTACTTAAGAATAAGCTTTTACATGCACAAAGACCAATCAGAAATCCTGCTCTGACAGATCATCTGAACGATTTTATATTTTGGAGTGTCACTGTTATGATATTAAAGAAGACAGGTCACGCCTGACCTACTGTTGATATAACCATAGGTTGGTAACAAATTCTTCAAGCACCTCACAACCTTCCATCATTCAAGAATAGTTGAGGACAGATGTTTTCCATCAGACTGATAGTATTTTCACACGGCTTTCATTAAACTGTCATTTTAAAAACTGCTTCAATTTCAGACCCCTTTCTGCTTTGTTAGTTTTAATGTATCTTTCTGTACCTTGGATGACAGAAGAGGTTGCCTTTGTTCTTGTTGTGCGTAAATTTGCCAAAGACTAGGCCATTCATGTACCCAGTAAGCCACACTGGAGCTGTATATAATCATGAAATAGAAAACCGGTTTGGGGTGAGCACAAGCTCAAGGATTTATACTTCTTCATAGTCTCTACTGAAAAGTGTTATCATGTATTAAAAGGCTTTGAAGTGAAACATTTATGCAACTTTGTTTTAAAAGAATCAATAACTTTGATATACTAATGCTGTAGAACACATTGTTCACTTAACACAAAATGGATGCTTCAGCTCTTGCCAGACAGACATAATATAAGAGATTCCAGAATAGCAGCAATAGAACAAGCACAGAAAATAAACATGTGTATAATTGAACTAAATGATCCTTTAAAAAGATGCAGGCACTTGGGTCCTAAAGTTTTGGAGAGCTGAGGATTTTTTTTTTCTGCCTGCCTGCTCTTTTCTTGCTTTTCTTGGCTCTAGATATTTTAATTTCTTATAAAAGGTTGCTGTTATGAATTAAGGACTCAGGAGAACAATTACATGTATGTTTTTTGCAAAAAAACAAAAAAAAAGTTATATAGGAACAGAGGCATGGGAAATCAGTTCGCAAACGCACAGTCTTGGAACTTTATTTAAAGACATTAATACAGTGTGATGCCTCATTTCTCTTTGGTGGAATTTCTAAATAATGTGGGCCAAGTTATGGGGTCTCACTAAATCACATGGTACAAAACTCAGCAGTGGAGTTAACATTCAACTGTGCACTTCTATGGCCCAAGGACCATCATGTACAATGTTGTTTAGTTCAAGTTAGAACAGCTTTCAACTTGTTCAGTTTTAGCCCATCTACATATGGCACCAATACCCTGAAATGGAAACTAGGTATCAGTGCTTCACTGTGCACCAGGGAGCAGGAGGGGGCTTGCAGAAAGCATAGCTAAGCACCCATCACCACTGAATTGAACACCTTGATTCTAGCGTCAGATGTCATTCTTGCACCATAAACAGAGAATCTAGTCATCTTTGTGTAATGATATTCTATCTTGGTACAAGTTAGTGGCATATGAAAGGGATTGCTGGTGTTGCTGTTAAAAATCAGAGGTGTAACTGGCCAGTGCTGCACCCTGAGCAAGAGCAGTGGGCAGAGGTTCACTGCTGTGTGTAGGACAGGGGAGTCATTTTTTTTTGCTACCATACAAGGAAGGTACAGGGGGAGGAAGAGAAGGGATGGGAGATGGGAGCATGAGGCACTCTCCATAGCTCCATTCCAGCAGTCCCTCTGCCTTAGACAGTATCTGGGGCATCTGCTGTTCTCACCCACCCAGAATTACATTACTGGCCAATGTATAAGTGTGTAACTAAATAATCTTTTTTGAAAATTTATGAAAAACTCTCTCAAAGATAAAAAGAAGAGAATAAAGCAAATGTCAGCTCAGTCCTCATAAAAAGAGGCAACTGTTTGCTGAAATGTCCAATCCCTATTCCTACCAACATAATGGAGCAAATATTGGAGCCTACTCTCATGGAACATGATGGAGGCTGCTCATACTCCCATTAAAATATTTTTAATATATCATCTCTCATGTCTTTCTAAGGCCAGGTTCTGTTTCACTCTTAGCGGTTATACAGTGGTGAGGAAAGACACAGGCAACCACCTCCCTTCAATGGCCCAATAGCATTGCAGTCCTTGTGCCCACATGCAAATGTCAAACTGTCTAGAACAGAAACGTTAAAATACCCTCACACTGAGCTGACATAAACAAATCAAAGCTAGCAATGCACTATAGTCAATCAAATGCTTGACCAAAAAGATGTTTTTCAGTAACTTAGCAACCTACATACTGTACTAACATCCATGTACAGGGTATTTGTTAAACCTTCTCCAGTGGAATTATATGACAACACTCAATAAAAAAGGATGAAATCTCAATTTAAATCATTTCTATGAAACTCAACATTAATTGGAATGCCCCCAACTTTAAGAGAATACATAGTACAACATATGTCATTTGTCATTTGTTTTAATTTTTTTTTAATATACGTCTCCTTTGTATTCATTTTCCCTGCTCTTTTTTCTTCTTTTAGATATAATGAATTGGAATAATTCAATTTTGCGCAAACTTTTCACATTCATTTTTATTCCCAATGCAGTCTTTTTATCGTCATTTTCAGCCCTTCTTTGAGCACATTCAATTACACTATATGGGCTAACATAATGCTACGTCTTTTATGCCACAACAGAGACACTTTAATACATGATGGTTATAAAATGTAATAATTTGTTCTACACAGCATTTCTTTCATTCCACACCACATCTGTTTCATTGATGTCAATAATTTAAAAGTTAACTTATAAATGCTGTCCTTATCAGCCACAATTATTTCACAATATTGCATTAAAAATTGGATCAAATGAAGAAGTGTGTGTTTCCACTGTGGTGGATTTTTGCTGACAAAAAATTATACCCGTTCTGACAGTTTACATAGCCATAAACATTAGGAATATCAATCATAATGCTTTTCCTTTGATACACTGTGCACTTCTTCTTTACCAGACTTTAAAAGATTGACAGAGATAGTCACTCATTTTGTGTGTGTCAGTTTTTTGTGCATTCAATTTGAGCTTCCTTGCAACTGATTGTCTCAGGAATACTAGCTTCCACACAGCAGCAAATACTATTCAGGTTTGCTGAATTGATTAAGCCCCTTATGATCAGTGTTTGCTTCATATTCCAGCTAAGGCTAAAAAGGAAGCACCTAGCACACACATGTACAGACAGATATTCCCTAACTCCCACATCTATGAGCAGAAATAGAAGAGTTACACTTCAGTGGAAATTTTGAATACAGAAGGACTCAGCAATGGAATGAATGTGATTTCCCACTGAACGTGTTATATGCTTATGTGCAGTATTGTGGCTGGTGATGCGATGGGATGAGCAACAGCCCTGACCACCACCTTTGTTGGTGGGAGAGGAGCAGGGGAGAGGCACAAAGCAGCCATTACCTCAGTGGCAGCCAACCACGACTGGCATGGCAGGAGCCAGCATTGACCTGGGCATGGAGCTGTGCTGCTATGCATCTGCTCATGTGTTCTATTTATTTAATAGTTCAGCCAAATACAAGACTGATATTCAACTCAAGTGCTGAACAGATGTATAGCTAGACACCCCAGAGACGCAGGTGTTATCCAAGCAACCTATGGAGCTGCTGAGAAGCTGTTCCACGGAGGTTTCCCACCTCAATAACAGAATTAGTTTTGTGAGATTATAATACATACTCCCATGGACATTATTTCTTTATGTTTTATCTTTCATTTCATGCTGGAATAGACTAGAGCTCTGACCTATGCTTGCTTATACATTATCTGCATACTTTACCCTCACATCTACAAGCTCACCAGCAACCTACAGCACAGTATACAATCCACTGCCAGGGAGTGCCTTGGCAATTGTGAAAAATGTGGGGCTAGTTTTGTGTATGGATTAGGGGGGAAAACAAATCCACCAAGAGCAATGACTTTTTTTCTGTCCCATCTCTGTACTGGTAGGAAGCAAGCTGGGGAAGTAATTCATATTAAATAATGGTGCATATAAAAATACAATGCAATATATAACTACATAGCTGGTACAGGCTGCCTTTATGCTCTGGTTAATTTAATAGGCACAATTTAAGAAGATAAAAAACTAAGTTTGGTTTTCAACTTCTGACTCAGGTTTCAGTGTTTTGAGACTTTAGTTTGTATATTTCATCTCCTTATTTTCATTTTTCCAAATCCAGCAGACTTATCTCACTGTGAAAAATCTGCTGAATTCCTCCTTTCATTTAAGTACCTTTAGTAATGCAATTTTGTAATTAATCAATTGAATCTTATTGAATACATTAATTTGAATCCACCGTCGATGAATTTAAAAATTGTGTTGCTAATCACTCAGCACTATTGTTATATTTTAGACCTATCTTTTAATATTAAACGCTGACCAAGCAGCCAAGTAGTCTCAACCTATCTGCATATGATACCAAATGATGAACTAGGTGGGGTTTTTTTCTTTTATCTTTCCATATTTTTAATGGAGATGTTTCTATGTATACAGGTTAAGATACGAATGTTGTATCAACACCCACAAACTGAACTAGATTAAGACATTCAGGTATATATCAGGTAGTTGAAAAGATATATAGTGTGTTTGTTCTCATCCAAGATTTATAGCATTTTTTCCATGTAAATGCTGACAAATTTTGATGTAGATTACACCTGAAGTACATATTACTTCCCCTCCCTACCCCCACCTCCACCAGGTCAGTTCCCACCTTTAGGTGTCCCTTTTCACTCTTACTTTATAGCCAGTCTGGTTTTTCAGTTAATGCTGTATATATGGAGGCATTCCTCCTTTCCTATGATATAGCATTATTCTAGAATGCATGAAATCAAGTTTATTATGCACTACTCAAGCAGCCTGAAAGGCATCTAACAGGGTAGATGTGGATTATTTGGCCAAGTACAGATGTTCAGAAAACCTCTGGCAGAAGCAGTCTAACTACTGTGCTTCACTTAGAGCACTATAAGTTAGACTGAAAGAGAACAAGAGAACCAAACAGACGTTCACTATTCAGTGGGCTTGGGGGGCTCAGAGCCTGTCTGCACTGACTGCTGGGGGTGCTCCCACATGCCTCCTAGGAGGCTGCCTAGAGGGGGTTGCAGCATGGGACCATCCCACTCTCCTGAGGCAGTGGCCAGGGACCAGACTTATTTCATTTGAAAACCTAGTGCATGCAAACATTGATGTGATGCTCCAAAGCTTAATTTATTCAGAAACTTAGTACATGCAAACACTGATGCGATGTTCCAAAATAAATAAGTTTACATTTTATAAAGCTATTTAATTTAATGAGGATTGAACCCTGTGATGTGTACAGGCGCCCCTGGTCCAACCACTTACTCAAAGCAGGACCATTCGCAACTAGATCAACCCAGCCAAGGCTTTGTCTAGACAAATATTAAAAGCCTCCAAGGATCAAGATTACATAACCTCTCTGGGTAACCTGTTCCAGTGCTTTATTATCCTTCTACTGAGAAAGGTATTCTTAATCTCTAACCTCAAGTTCTCTTCCTAGAACTTGAAACTAGTGCTCCTTATTCTGTTATATGCCAATATTGAAAACAGTCTACTTCTGTCCTTTTTGTAATTACCCTCTGTTATTAAATCCCCTCTTGGTCTTCTCTTCTCTAGACTAAATAAACCCAGTTCTCTCATCCTCTTCTCAGAAATCACGTTACCCAACACTCTAGCTATTTTTGTTGCCCTCTAGTGGACTCTCTTCATTTTTTTTCCACATTCTTTCTGCAGTAAGGGGCCCAAAACTGGATCCCTAAAACTGCTGCTTAGCTAGTCAATCCCCAGTCTGTACCAGTGCATGGGATTTTTCGTTCTAAAGTATAGGACCATGTGCTTGCTCTTATTGAACTTCATGAGATGTCTTTTGGTCCAGTCCTCCAGTGTATCTAGGTCTAATCCTACCCTCCAGCATATCTACTACACTTCACAGCTTCGCATCATCTGAAAACTAACTGAGGGTGCTCTCCAGTCCATTTTCCAAGTCATTTACAAAGATATTGAACAACACTGGCCTCAGGACTTACCCTGGGGCACACTATTTGATACCAGTTGCCAACTAGACATCAAAAGTCATTGATTCCTTCCCTTAGAGTTTAATGCTCCAGCCAGTTTTCTATCCACCTTTCGGTCCATTCATCCAACCCATACTTTCTCAGCTTCATTGCAATAAAGTTGTGGAAGACTGTATCAAAAGCCTTGCTAAAGCCAAGGTATAGCACATCCACTGTCCCCGCTGCATCCACAGAGCCAACCATCTCATCATAGAAAGTAACACAAGACTTGCCTTTGATGAATCCGTGTTGACTGTTCCTAATCATCTCCTGCTCCTCCAAGTGCTTAGAAATTGATTCCTTGAGGACCTATTCCATAACAGTGAATCAAAGTCTGCTTTTATGAAGTCCAGGGTCCATACTCTGCTGCTCTTGTTTTTTTTCCTTTCCTCAGGATATTGAACTTAATCCTTTCATGGTCACTGATGCCCGAGTTGCCATCTACTTCTATGTTCCCCACTAATTTTTCCCTGCTTGTGAGCAGCTGATCAAAAAGAACAGCCCCCTAATTTGCCTCTCCAACATTTGCACTAGGAAGTAGTCCCCAACATTCTCCAAAAATGTCCTGGATATCATGTGCACTGCTATATTGCCCTGCCAGATGATGTTATTAAAGTCCCCCACAAGAAAGAAGTCCAGTGATCTGGAAACTTCCATTAGGTTTTTCAAGAAAGCCTCATCCACCTCATTCTCCTGGTTGGGTGGTCTATAGCAGACACCCACCACAACACCACACTTGTTCCTCTGTCTTCTGACCCTAACCCAGAGACTTTCAACAAGCCTGTTTCCAGTTTCATACTGTACGTCTGAGCAATCATACAGCTTTATATATATATATAGCCCTAGCGTACTGCAGCCCCTGCCACATGGTGAACACCCAAAAGGTGCTCTGCCACACTAGGTTTCCATATCTGCTCTCCAGCCAAACTTCTTCAGGTGGGAATGATGAGTTCTGCTTACTGTCAGAGGTCACAAGCTTCCAGCTTCCACTTTCCTGGGAGTTCATGTCCTCTACCTTCTCCAGCACTGCTTCTAGCAGTATTTCCCCTGCGGTCCTAGAGGTCTCCTCCAGCTATGAATTGATAAACTTCTTGTGACTGAGGTTGCTTTGGTTATACTGTTGATCTCTGCAACATCTTGTATTAATGAATTATACAAGTTAATTGTGTGTAGTATCTAGCTAGCTAACTAGCCTTCATATATAACTGTTTTTCATTAGTTTTAAAGGAGATAATTTGCTGGCAGATAATTTCATTGAGTGCCCCCAACCCTCTGAGATATCTGTACTATATATACTATATCATATAGTATGATAATATATTTTGTATCCTATAGTTAATATGTGATAAAATTGTGTAATGAATTTGTGCTAAGTGTGGGCTCCTAATGCACTTCTCTCAGTCAACAGAATGTAACTGCCAAAAGGTGATGAGCTTTTTTTTTTTTGTATAAAAAGTTTAGGATGATATTATCTTTTAATTAGAATAAATAGATAAGCACAAAAAGGATCCTCACTATTTTTCAGGCTGTCATTTGCCCTGTCAGTTCAGCTGTAAAAGTAGATAAAAGGAGAAATGCTCTTAAAAAGATGTTCTGAACTGTGGTTTCCTGATAAATATCCTGCACAGATAATTCATTAAACATAGTTATAATAATCAGTGTTTAGATTTGTGGAAGTGCATTTGTGAAGAAATGAGGCTACATAGTGCTTTTTGTGTACAAGTTGCTCCCACAAAAAATGATCTGAAGGTGCAGTGCTTCTAAGCCCCTAATTTACACCCCTACAAGAGTAGTTAAATGCATAGATGCTCAGATTTGCAAACACACTTGAGACCAAATGGCTTCCATATTTCAAATGCCAATAAGAAATATAAGTAAATTTTTTGTGAGAAGAAAATAAGCCTGAAGAAAGTAGACAACCTTCAGTGCTTTTTATTTATAAATAAGAAACTTTCTAAGCATTTGAAGAAAAAATAAGAAAGGGAAATGACCCTATGTTCTATAGGAGTCCAAAAGTAATCAAAATTATAACACTTAAAGAAGTGCAATAGACTAATTCTACTGTTCATTAGTGTGGCAGGCAAAAACCATGCTAATGTGTTAATGCTCATTCTATATTAGTCTACTGCCCATTAGCATCACCTAAAATGTGTGCGCTGGCACTACTGCACAGTAGCACTGGTTACTGTGCATTTAGTTAGTACCTGTTATAACTGCTGCACATTAATGCATATGTAGATATGCCCTTAGAAATGGTTTGCACTTGAGATGCAAGCAATTCCTATATCTTTGCAAAGACGAGGAACAACACATTCAGCAGTAGAGGCCAGATTTTCAAAAAGGTATCTAGGCTCTGTATGATATAAAAAAAAACCCTCTTTACTTGAATTTTCAAAAGTGCTTGAGAAAGTTAAGTTAAACATTTAATTCCCACTTAATTCAATGTAATAGGTTGGAGTGTAGTTGTACCCATTATGGTCCAGACATTATGTGAGGAGCAAGGTTTTTGGTAATATCTTTTATTGAATCAAATATATGGTTGGGAGAGAGATTAGACAAGTTTCAGGCAGAGTGCTGTTACTAAAGATCCCACTAGGTGCATCTTTTTAGTTGGCAGGGAGTGGCAGGGAGGCCCTTTAATTAGAGTGGCTCTGAGACCTGCTCTAATTAAAGTGCCCATAGCATCATGTATATCAGTGTCCCTGCACTAAAAAATAGCAGCAGGAGCATTTTAACTAAAGCTTATCTAATGAGCTTTAGTTAAAGTGCCTCTGCCACCATTTTTCAGTGAGGGGACATTGATATATGTGACGGTGGATTCTGCTGGAGCGCTGTAATTACCACAGTCCCCCAGACTCGATTAATCAAGTCCGTTCCAACAGGCTGTGATTACAGCGTGTCAGAACACCTTCACTGCACATGTATGGGTGCCCCTAAATACCTTTGAAAATCTGGCCATAAAACCTCAACACAGAATAATGGATGTAAATCACCTTTCCATTTTCTCAGTAGCTGTGTAAAATGCAAATGTAGCTGTGTAAAATGCACTGCCTATACTTAACATATAGGCTCTCCCATATGAGGATTGACCAGATTACTGTGCTTTACCCCATGTCCTCCCACCTCTAATACACCCTGTTTATAGCTGGGAAGGGAGGTAAGTGTGTAAAACTGATTTGACATTAGACAAAGATTCTCCCATGCTAAGAAAAACTCTCTTCTCCTGTTTGAGATTTATTCTTCATATGACCGGAGAGACACCAAGGGCATTTACACAGGGTTAAGGATCTGACCTTAGAAGAGCAGTACTAATAGAAAAGCCTTAGTTGCACGCAGAATGGGATGAACAGGAAGCCCAAGTAATGTGATACAGATCTCTAGATACCCATGCAATAGTGCTGACCCAAGCAAAATAGCTGGTTGAAAAAAGACACTGCGGTGTATGATAGGACACTACAAATCAGAACATAACAACAGTTATGAACAAAGTGGTGTAGTGACTACATCCTGTTCTCTCTGAATTCAGAGTATAGAGCCCTGTAAAATATTACGGTTCAAAGGATGTAGGAGGCTCTTCCAGGTTACTGGCTTCACATCTTGAGGTAAATTAATAAGACCATTGGATGTATTTATACAAAGTTCAGTCAGATAGTAATTCCTCTTTTTTTCCTTAGCCAAATATTATTGAAAAAGAATAGTGGCTTTCATGGAAAATGTGTACATCATCACTGAACACAGCTATTTTTTATTGTAGTCTCCTCCCTCAGTGGCCCTTTTCCACTACTGAATAGGGGCATGTATCCCAACATTTTGCAGACTAATAATAAACAAGTTGGTAGAATACAGAATCAGATGGCCAAACTGTTATTTTCAATTTAACACTTGAAACTGATTCATAGCTACAAACAGAATGATGCAAAATTTAAACCATTCCTTAAGTCCCTGCTGGAGACCAACTTATTCATAAAAACACCATACGACTTTAAACAGCTCTTTGATGGATAAGATGCTTTTTGAGTGGATGAAGCAAATAATAATATTAGAACTAGATGCAAACCAAAACCCCATGTATGATCATCACCAGCCTTTGGGGAAGTTCATATTTAGATTAGTACTTCGTAGTTCTATCCTTGTGTACTGCATAGAAGATCCAGGCTTCAAAATGTAGCATAAGTTTGAATCTTTATCAGATGGTGGTCAGCACATTATGGCTTCGACCCCCTCCATACATTAGAACAATTCTCTAAACAATCTAGAAAAGAGACCAATTACTTCAGGGCACACAATTAGTACTCCCATATAACAATGTCTGCTAGGTCAAAACAAGTGGTATATAAGAATAAATGCAGTGTAAAAGCAAATCAGAGTCTTGATTTCATGTTAATATGAAAGGCTACAAAAAACAGTGAATCAGATGTCCGTCTGAAAACCAGACCAATAAAAAACAGAAAATGCCTTTATGTACTGTA
>NW_005842051.1:953207-1004209 GCF_000455745.1 Alligator sinensis
AGGGGGCATGCAACGATCTTTCTGTTTCCCCTTCCCTTTATTGTCTTGTTCCAGTCACAGTTGTCTGTCCTGCTCTCTGGGAAGATTAGAGGTTTCTCTTTTCCACCTCTATTGAGATTAGTCACTTTGGCCGTGTGTAGATGAAACAAGAGGCGTGTTTGAATGACACTTTAAAGCAAGCTAAATGCTTTTGTACCACTTTAATGTTGTCAGTGTTTGCATGCCTTGGCAGTGTATTGCGCAAAAATTTTAGCCGCTATAGCAAATTCAGCAGCATAATGCGCCTTAAATGACTTGGGGTGCAGCAAACTAAAACTCCTTCGAGGAGTTTTAGTTTGCTGTCCCTACAGCCATGAAGCAAAGCACCAGGCTCAGTGCAGCTCCATGGCTCTGCAGAAAGCCTTGCAGACAACTTGACAGCAGCCCAGGAAAGCAGCTTCACCCAAGAGAAGCAATGAACCTGATCTTTTTTTTTCCTCCCCTGGAGCCTGATTGTCTACCTTAGGGGCTGCACAGGGGCCCACTGCTTCCCTCCACAGCTGCGGTGCCCCCAGGACTGCCCGAGCCAGGTGCCTGCAGGCGGGTGGCACCCGGGGGGGGGACCCCCGTTGCGGGGGGGGGCACCACAGTTGCTGTGGAGGGAAGCACCAGCCCCACCCCTGCAGCCCAGGGACCACTCTGCCTACTGGCAGCTAGCCTTCCCCTCCCCATCACAGAGGCAAGTAAATCAGTGGTGTGTGTGCACAACTCAAGGGTTTAATCAGCTCTAAATTGAAGCAGTGTTTTTTAAAACCCACCACTTCAATTTAGGGCCCCCGTTTTGTCTACACATGCCCTTTAAGCCCAAGTCACTTAAAATAGGGAAGGATGGAGCTGTGGAGAGGGCAGGGTGTTGATCCATTCTAACAGACAGCTGAGGATGCACATTCTCTCTCTGCTTCCTTTGCACATATTCCTGTCTGTTAATCTAAAATAATGAGGTGAATTAATATTATTCATTAAAGAATAGAATGTTATACTGGAAAATAAGTCCTTGCATAGTTCAGCATGACCTGGCCAAGGAAGGCCTCTTTAGTATGAAACAAAGCATAAATTGTAATTTAATTACTTTGTTCACTTATATTCTTAATCACGATTTAGCTGCCCAAAAATTAAAACCTTTGGCTGTGTAACACAGGCCTCAGGGATTTCTCCATATTATACCAGCCATGCTGATTAAGGGGCAAGAGGGGGGAATATTGCAGAAAGAAGCTAAGGCAATTACTTTACATATATAATGAACACTCATGCACGCACCCCAGTATTAAGTATATTTTAATTATTTATTTTCTGCCAAATGTCATAATGTTTTGTGTATAGAATAAAAGGTAACTAGATCTTAAATGCCCAATTACTATAAAGAGTGCAAAACTGAGATACTTTTATGCAATAAAAGGGCAGCAGTGTACAATAACATAACAGGGTGGGGGTGATCAGGGCACCAGCCCCAGGTGCCAACTTAGTAATGATACTATTCTGGCATTCCCAACTCCATGTTACTATTGCACCAATAGCTAAACACATGAACAGTGTGCTGTTGCTGCTGTAGAAGCAAAGATCATATCAGGCAGACCATGCCATAGCAGCAGCAGCAGGGGACCATTTTTGAGTCCTTGAAGTAAGTAAAAGCCTACTCCAGGTAAGGAAAGACTCCCTGGGCTTGTGTTATTGCTTGATCTGCTAGAACTTTCTAGGCTATGCTAAGGGGCAAAGTTAGCATTTCTTACAAGTGCCAGGCCCCCAGAGGTGGCTATGTTGCACCCTAGTAGCCACAAGGCTCCTGCTGTACTGCATCTCTAAGGTACCCTGTGTCTTCCCTTTTCTGCCATGTCTTTGTTGGAATATTTGATTGTGAAAAGGGAAGCTGCCCAAGGATCCTAGAAGAAACGCTAATCCATTTGATTGCCAGCGACTCCATCTCAGATCCCTCTGGTCTCAGTCTTGCACTCACACTAGGTGGACCTGTCCAGGCCTGTCTGTGCCTCCAGGGCATCTGGTCCTTATTGTCTATTCATGGCCTCTGACCTCCACTCTCAACATGCCCATGCCTCACTTTCCCTTGTTGGGGCTTTTGCCTTCATGGCCTCCTCCCCTTTCCTTTCACTGGGTGCTCTAGCCCAGGCCTGCTGTACTGGATCTGGCTTTTGGGTTTCAGCATTTGTCTCACCTACTTTGGCTCTGAAATGCCAGTAGGACGCTGCTGGCTCACCTACTTTGGCCGTAGTGTCTACCCCTCTCAGGCTCTGGACCCCCTGGCCCTGTCTCCATCCTGCCCAGGCTCTGGGTCCCCTGGCCTTGTCTCTACCCTGCTTAGACACTGCTAATACCTCCTCCAGTCCTGATAATATGATTCCTGTCCACCAGTTTAAACCATAATGAAGGAATAAGCCCTGAACATAAAACATCAGTTGCCTGGCTATATTACAGACTTCACCCTACCCTGAGTCTTATTCCACTGCAAGCCAGCAGTGTCCTACTTGCATTTTCCCAGGATATCCCAACTCTTCTGCAACCTTCCTGCCCTTCAACCTGCAGGGTCAGACTGCCCACCCCGGGTTAGGCCCAGGGCTTATATGGTCCATAAGCCCTGCCCGCTTCTAGTTAGATGACTTCCCCAGTCACCCATACAAATTCTCATTCTGAGCTTGATGATCAGCCTGCCTTTCCTCCTGCAGCTAACCCTTGCTTAGTTGCCTGCGGCTGTTTCTACTGTAGTTCCTCCCTTAAAGTAACAAGAGCTCTATGCTCCCTTTTATACACTACACAGGCTAAGGGTAAGGGTTGAGGTTGGTTGGATTTCCATGGGCTAGGGTCAGCTATATATGAAGCTGTCTCTAGCCCAAAGAGCTCTACAAATATATAAAAAGGGCGCCAATAAATAAATCAAATTTTACCAGCAATCACCACTCAGTATCGTCCAAAATGCTGTAGTTATTTCCTATTTTGAAGAAAGGGAGCTGTGGTAGTTTCTCTGATACCATTACTTGGTATTGATTGTCAAATTCTTACTTTTCAATAGTGATTGTTTTATAACTGGGAAATGGGCTAGCTATATAAAAAAATGTTGGCACTGCAGTCCTTAGTGTTGTTATGTCTGATTTTTCTATTCCCAGCCCCTGTAGCAGAGTCCACAATCCTGCATTAGGTGTGCAGACTCCCTACACAATGGATGGGGAGAGTTAGCTGAGTTATGAATCCAGCCCTATACGTTTGTTCATAGATGTGGCTGTATCCATCCTGCAACTCTTACTCTTATTTTTTCAGAAAAAACATACTGAACTCTTGAACATCTATTCCAATATCTGACCAATGATATATATATATACTGACCATATATATATATATCAATTCCAATATCTGACCCGTTTTATCCTAATGTATAATAAAAAGCTCTGCAAGTCAGGCTTAATTTACATTACATTCATGATTTTATTTAACAGACTTGTTCCCATCCAATAATTAAGCATTTTAACCTCAGGGTCTGAGAATTACAAACTCCAAGTTTTTTTTGATTCCCTGTTGTTGTGAAGGTGCAAAGTTCTAGCTATTTTAAGACATCTTGAAATGGTTACTGATTTACATATGGGATCTCCATGCAACCACAGAATTACAATCTTGGGTTTTGTCATGAGAATGGATTACTTTGGTATGATTTTCAGTTTTAGCTAGAGCCTTTGTCTTTAGGGCCAGTTAATCTTATATCCTTTCCTGCCCTGTTACAATTTTAAGATTGTCACAAGAAGGATAAATTTTGTGCCATTTTCTGTTCTCATTACAATCTTCACATTGTTATGAGAATGGATTAATTTTGTTCCATTTTCTGTCCTCATTACAGTCTGTTATGAGAATGGATTAATTTTATGACATTTTCTTCTCTCATTATAATCTTTGTTATGGGAATGAGAATATGTAATGAAAATGAGAACATATCAAGCATTAAAGGTCTGTGAGAACTCATGACAAAGCTTGTAACAAGAAGAGAAAATGACACCCAATCCATTCTTGTGACAATCTTAAGATTGCAAAGAGAACCTAGTGTGAAACTGCATTTATCCATTCACAAGACAAAGAAAATGAGATTTGGGACAAAATTAATCAATTAATCAGCTCTTGAGACAAAGATGACATTGTATGTAACCTTATGCCATGTTTTTTATAATAAGTACTTACATGAAAATGCACATTATTTGAATTATTCAGTGGCCATAGTTAAGATCCACCAGTGCTTTTAGGTTCTTTTATTAATATAGCCAATGTACCCTGAGTCATGAAAGATAATTGCACATTATATTATCCAGTGTCAATAATGTAAAACTAGGGTCCAGCAGGAGCTCTGCTGAAGCCAGTGGAACAACCCCACTGCATTTGAACAGGGCCAAAATTTCACATCAATTCTGGCTTTCTGTATTCATTCAACAAATGGAGTGTCTCCACTACATGAAGATTTCAGTCTTTCCCTCCTCAAAATGTAAAGTATTAAAATTAAAAAATGCATCAGATTTCATGGGTTCTACTCTACTAGCAGTAGAAGAGGCAGCTGCAGATGTCCACAGGCCACATGTTAACCACTTTCTGGCTTTATGCGATCTGTGGGCCCCCAGTTGGACAGCCTTGCCCTAAGATATGAACAATGTAAGTCAGGTGCAGAGCCTTGGGATTTTTGAAGTCTTGCTCTAAGTGCTGTTAATATAAAAAATAGTTTTTATTGCAACGACTAAATAGTCCTACTAAATGAAAAGCAAAGAATGAATGTGAAATTTGGCAGTCTTTTGAAAGCTACTAAAAGCTTAGTCTTCTAAAGTGTCTAATGTCAGATGCAAAATTGACAAGGGGCTTTGAAGTTAGTGAAAGGTGGACATAAACTAAGGGAAATAAAGGTTATTCCATTTGCCTAGAAAATTTATGCTAAACACTTTAGTCTTGCATCAAAATTTGAGATATGGCTAGCAAAGAAAGACTTAATTGTATCTGCACATTAAATCAGATCTTAGTGAAAGCACTCTGAGGTTGCTTTCAGATGGATTCCAGCTGAAATCAGTGAGAATGATTGATGATATGACTTCAGATTCAGCATGGACATCTGTGCCTCACATCCAATCATATCTTCTGTATTTGTGTGCTGTTATAGGAATTACTTTCCTGCTCCCCACTGTCCTTCACCTGTGGTCGAAAGTTAACAACAGTCACATTTTGTGGCAACTGGTCAGGGAAAAGATATGATAATCTAAGGTCACTAGCAAAATTGCAAGATGTAAAGATTGATGTACCATGACGACCATTCCATATAGGCCTTAAAAATTCCAGGGTTTTCTGAAACATGCAAGATGACTATAATGATGATGTAGGTGATGATAATGATGGTAATACATTTTGACTTACCGTGCAATCAATTGTTAACAAACCAATACACAATGCAAAAAGCTCCCAGGTGAGCAGCAAAAATCAACAGAAGTGGAATAAGGAATTTTATTTAGAAAACAAAAATTAGGAACATCAATTCATGAACAGAGGAGGGTAAAATATGTGCATGTATCCTTAACTAAGTAACAATGATGCTAGCTTTGTTTATTTCCTCCACAACTTGAAGTGAATTAAGCAAACTTCCTGTTACACAAATAGGCCAATTCATACTGTCTGTCATAAAGACTAAGAATTAATAACAAATCCCTTAGGACCAATTAATCATTGTATCTAAATTATGATAGCAGACAGCACATGTCACATGCACCAGTTATTTACAATGACAGACATAGTAACTATATGCATGTGAGTGGGTGAAGAACAATATATTGAATTATTCTTAAACCTATGTCAAGGCATGGTGAGATAAAATTATAGCCCTTTCTATTTCGAGGTAACACCAACAAAATGAAAAAAATATAATAAATTTTCTAAAGTCAATAATTTGGTGTGATATTTTATGTAATATCAGAAGCTAAAGCTTTTGGTTGTTCACGTTAAATGTCAACATTTAGTTCAGATCCTCAAATACATTTCAGAGCCTAACTTCCATTGATTTCAATTGAAGTTGGATACCTATATATTTGTGTTTTTCAGAAATCACTCCTAAGTAAGAAGTCTGACTGAAGTCTACATCATTCACTGTCTGCATTCTAACTAACTGGTTGGTACTATATAATATGACCATATAGTATAGGGTGTCTTTGCAACACTCCTTTTCATAATGGCAACAAGTTATGGTAAATTCAAACAAAATTGGTCTCTTAAATAGACACATATTTTTTTTATACCTATAAACAGAGGCTGAATAGATTCAGTCTTCAGAGTTAGTCTACACTGCATAGATTGAACAAATAAGCAAGTGAACAGACATTCACTTTTGATTCCAGAAATGCACCCACATGATTGCAGTAGGTCATGACAGAAGCTGAGGGGTGCTAGCATGCCTCCCTGCTCGGCTGGAGCAGACAGATTGAGCAAAGGCTATCCCACCCACCCTATGAGGTGGGGCTTGCAGGGCAGGTGCAAAGCATCCTGGGATGCTGGGGGGACCATGAGTTAACTTGAACCTGGAGGGGATCTGGGACAGAAGTTCAATAAACTGATTTAACATAAATCAGTTAAGTCTGATACTACATCCACCCAGGTTTATGATAAACTGGTTTCAGCCACTTTGAAAGTGGTTTATGTGCACTGAACTTCGGTTGTGTTAAAGATTTGAACCAGTTTCCTATTGCTTATACCAGTTTATGTCATCTCTGTCTCTAGCCCTGGTGCCCAGGAGCTAAGCATATGAAGCAGTGGGGCAAAGCCTCCTTGCCTGCTTTTCACCCCAGGGATTCCAGTGTAGAAACTGATCCTCCCCTCCTGATCTACCAAGTGACCTCAATCTCCAAAAGGCACAGGAGCCTTTTTCTGTAGCTCCATACCTCCTAGCCTCTGGGAGGAGTTAAGCCATGAGAAAGTGTACAAACGTTCATTCTGCTGGAAGAAACTCTCTTGGGAGTGATTTCTGTTGTTAGTGATATTGCATACCCACAGTTCTTCAACTTTTTACATTTTTGTTTAACCTTAGTTGAGGATCCCTGGCTTTATGTTAAGCTGTTTACAGTCACAGGCTATGCTCTTGGGCTGATTTAGCACAGATGAAAAACCAAGTGTATAGGTCTTACAACTCTCTATATCATTAAAAATGTGTTGTACTCTTCTGTTCATATATTCATTGCAAAAACAATCCAAATGGCAGTCTGAGGACAGAGTCTTTCAAAAAAAATGTTGAATGTGCATGAAGGCTACCTTTTCCTCAGGATACCCACCAGAACCCTGATGATGCATCAAGTATAAAAAAATGTTTGACCCCAGCCATCTCATCAAAAATGCCTCCTATAAAGAATGGAAACCATTCCCTTTTCCAAATACTTATTTAATTCTTTTAAGTCTCAAAGTCAGCAAAAGACCTTTTTTTTATTCTGCAAAGAGCAGCAAGAGCACCCACTCAGGTGGTGCTTCTACCTGCTCAGTGATTTCCACAAGCAATAAGCCTATTTCTGCCTTTAGGAAAGAAGAGCTTTCTTATAAGCATAAGTCCTGAGATTTGCACACTATCTGAACTTTTATCTCCATCAGAACTTTGCTGAGAGGTTCACTCTTTTCAGGAAGACATTCTCAAACTATTTTTCTTTTCTTCTGCTAACCTGTCCCTTTGAAAGGGTGCATTTCCTTGAATAAACCAGGGCCTTGACTCTACTTTTAGTTCAATGATAAGAACTTTTTTTTCTTAGTCTTATTACAATTCACTTCTCAATCCCCTCAGTGGGGATAAGATCAATGCTGTAAACTCCAAATTCTATCTGTTTCCATTCTGTGCTTGTTTGCAACAACACCTGCTAAGAGCTTCTTACCACCAACATTTCCCTTTGGAAAATTATACATTCCATGTATACAGATAACACTCCCTATAACAAGAACAAGGTATATAAAGAGGGAAAACAGATACAGTTGTACCAGGGCCCCAACTTCAGGGATACCCCCTCCTCTCTCCAAATTATAACAACTAAAAAATAATAATGTATATAAAGTAGAAGTCTGTTTTCTAGAAACACATTTAAAAATGTATGACTTCAGCTTAGAGTTCAAACTGAATGCTTCTATTTCCTGTTTTTAAAATGGGAGGTGGCTCAGAATATACTGGGCCTCCAAATTTCTCTCACTGGCCCTAGTCACTTCTAAGTAACATAATACCAGGGCTAACAACAGGCACTGATGGTATTACCTAAGGCTTTTCTCTTACGGCTAATATCATAGCTTGAGACCCTACATTGGCTTGTGTGCTTGTCCCTAACCTAAAATGAATAAAAGTCCCATTTTCTTTCAGATTGCTACTTCATTCATCTTCTGTCACAATGTTGTCCATTACGTCTATATAAAGAATTCCTCTGGCAAGCACACTTTTTAAAAAGATAAAACCTGTAGTCACAAACCTGAGGATTATTATCCCAGCAGCAGATTTATGGACCTACATTTCTGAAGGATGAACAGTCCCAGAATATCTTTAAAAATACCTAAATACCTCATTGTGCTATTTTTGTACATGTTATAGAGCTTATACATTACGAATTGTTCAGATATTTTTTCAAAAGTATTCAATGGAAATTTTTTATTATAATCGTCATCTGTGTCTGTGGTTTGCACATAGACAAAACCTACTTATACAAAGGCACAGTTCACACAAATTCACACTTGTATAAATTATAGCTTTGCAAATATCTAAATATGGCAAATTTATTAAAGTGCCTTGATGTCAATTTGGTATCACAAGCTCTGATTACCCAAACTGCATAAATTTTAAATGTAGGGATTCATATTGACAATGGGAGCATCTGCAATGGGATGTAGCAGTGCCCTATGTTGCCTTTTGGTGCACTATGGTGATATAGTGATCTACATGGGTCTACATGTGATTACCAACTGTCACCGTAGCAGCATGCTCCCCCAGAATAGCATGCTGCCACTTCGCCATAACAGCGAAATCTAACCATGCACCATGCACATAATGCAATAACTGTCTGTACTGCACCGTGCTTTTGTACTTCCAAAAGGAACATCGCCATATGGTGATGTAAACGCACCCAATATCAAACATTCTTTAGCCATGTTTAGATCAATGACTTATTTCAACAAAGCACTTACAACATGCTTATGTACCATTGAATTCAAGTACTTATGTAAGTACTGTCCTGAATCAATCCCTGATAACTCTAACATCAAATTACAGTATGAATACACTATTTATGAATGCTTATCTTACTGGGACTGGATGCTTATCTTGCTGGGTCTGGGTGCTTATCTTGCTGGGATCCTATGACCCCAGCTGACTTCCTGCCCTTTGGGCAGGGGGCTGGACTCGATGATCTTCTGAGGTCCCTTCCAGCCCTAATGTCTATGAAATCTATGAAAAATCTATGAAACTTCAGACCCCCTCCTCACTCTCCTGGGCACTCATGATCGGATCAGAGGAGAGAGGGAAAGTTCTGTTCTGCTACTTGCCAAACTCTACCTGGCAGCAAGAGCAGAGCAGAGCAGCTGGAATAACAGTTCTCACATGCAACTAGTGCCATCACATTGGTTCCTGTTTTGGACTGGGAGGAAGGGAGGACTGGGGAGTTTTTTGCAAGGGGAAATTTTTCTTGGTCCTTCTGTACTGTGACTGCAGGGATACTGTGACTGCAGGGGTTTCTCTTGCATTGCTGCATATTATCTCCTGTTCCTGACCTCAGGGTGCTCTCTGCCAACTAGGCCTGTGGCAATGCCAACCAGGGCAAAGCATTGTGCACCCACAGCTGTAACTGCTTTTTAGAGTTTTCCTGAAGAGCTCAATAAACCTTTTTAGTGCCTTTCTATGTCTGCTTGTAGAGAGTGGGAGGTGGTTCTACACAACTACTTGGGGCAGCTGCAGTTAGGCTGGCTTCTCCCAGGAGTTCAGCATAGCCTTGAGAGATAGGGCAAGGCAGATTTGTGTTCATTGAATGGGATATGAGCTGCTAATCTCCTGGGGGAGGGGACAGACCTGGCATCTTGGCTGTCCTCCAGGATGGGAGGGAGGGGTTGGGGGGAAGCTAGGGGACAAACTCCCTGCTCTGCTCAGTGCTGAAGGACAGAAATCTTTGAAGTACTTAGTGGCCAAGGGTCCCATAATATGAGTGGGCAGGGCAGAGGGATTCACTCTCCCCACCCTCCTCATGCCCCACTATCTCTGCTCAGTGGAGGAGGGCCATGCTGGGTTCCAGATAGCAGTCTGCCTGGTACTGTAGCTGTGTGGGAGTGTGTCCCTGACTCAGGCAGGGCCAGCTTGGTGCTTGGGCAGAGCAGACTGAGCTGTGCCCGAGGCTAGAGTGCCACCCTGTGCAAAGCCACCTGGGATGCTAGCTTAATGCAATCTACCTTGACACATGATGGGATGTGATACAGACATTCAAAAAAGCACTCTAATCTAAATTGCTTTAATCTGATACTACATCCATCCAGGGTTAATATAGAATGGGATCCACTATTTTTAAAGCACTCTGTGTGCCTTAAAGGTGTATTCAGTTACAGCTATAGAGCACTTTCTGTGCACTTATCACATGATAACTGTCATCTGTAGCTAGCCTTAGCATCTAGGAAGTTCTGATTCAGAGGCTGTACCCCTAACTCCTATGCTTAATAGCTACTGAAGCAACTTTCCTTCAAGAATTTGTCCAATCCCTTTTTGAATCTGGCTACATTTTCAGCTTCCATGGGTGGCTAACTATCTCTCTCTACTCATGAAATACTTCAGTCTTCTCTACATCATCCATAACTGAATTGCCTTTTGCATTCCATAAAGGACCTATGGTTTCCTTGGTCTTGCCAAGACTCTTGAATCCATGTTTACTGCCTTTTATGTCCCTTGCTAGTTGCATCTCAAATTGTGGTTTATTCATCTTAAATTTATCTTTGTACTCTTGTGCAATACTTTTATACTCTTTCCTAGTAATATGACCAAGTTTCCACTTTCTGTAGGATTTCTATCTATCCAGGATGGTTTCCTGTAGCACTTTCAATTCATCTGCATTGGGATATCTTGCTCCTGCACTCTTAAAAGACACCCCTTGAAGTACAGCCAGATTTCCTGGACTCCTTTCCCCCTCATACTTGCCTTCCAGGGAATCCTGCCTATCAGTTTACTGAATTTGCTAAAGTCTTCTTTTCTGAAGTCCAGTGTCTTTATTCTTCTGTTTTCCTTCCTTCTTTTCCTTAGGATCTTGAATTTTGTCCTGTCATGGTCACTATTCTTCAAGTTACCTCCCACCTTCACATTTTCTATCAATTGCTGTTTGTGATCAACAAGTCAAAAAGATCTTCCCCACCACCCTAGTTAGCCTGTCTACCAGCTGTATCAAAATGTTATCCCCAATACATTCCCAGAATTTGCTCGCTTACTTGTGTACTATTGTATTTCCCTCCCAGCAGATGTCCCAATAAATAAAGTTGAGAGAGAACCAGGTCCTGAGATTTGGAAGCTTCCATAACTTGTTTGATGATCTCATCTACTTCTTGGGTGGTCTGTAGCAGATGCTCACCCTGATATACCTCCTGCTGTCCTCCCTCTGACCTTTACCTAGAGTCTTACACTTTGTACTGCACTTCAGAACACATGAGCACATGTACACCATTTGTATACACAGCCACCAGTCACCTTTTAGGTCCAAAATCTCTTCAGCATTTCAGGCTACAGAGAGTTCTTCCTCTCTCCAGTCTCATCTTCTTACATCTGGCCATGGACAACCACCCCAGAGAGACACCTTTCTTTTTAAAAATAGTCCCTGCCCTTTTTTCAAGTGCTTTATTATGCTTGTCCCTTCCTCTGTCTTTTTTCTCTGTTGTTCCAAGGGAATGGATTGGTGAATGAAAAACAATTTGAATCAGTAACCCAAAATGCCTTCTAAGAAATCCCAATTCAGCGATGTGTCAGGAATCTTTCTTGGGTAGGCCAGAGTATTATTATTGGAATACACCACTATAATCTTGTCTTTGGCAAGGTTCAGCAAGAATTCACCACATATGTGCATTACTTACCCATTTTCTTCCAAACTCTATAAAATGCATGGTGCTTGGTTTTAAGAAAATTCCCAATTATACATTATATGGAAGGGAAAAACATATTCAACTAACCTCTGTAATGCTTTTGAATTGATCTTTATTTTTTAACTTGTGTGCTCAATTTACCACCTTAGACTGGATCACATGCTGGAGACTGTGAAGTGTGTTCCATAGAAGGAAATGTCTCATTTGTGTTATGAAGAAAGATGTGCTATAAATCCATGTGTAGTTCCTGCACATTTTTCTGATTCCTTTATTCATGATGTTACAGCAATTTCAAAGGAGTTAGTACAGATTTTGTAAAAATGAACTGGTAATTTTACCCAGACAATGGAAAGGTTTATTTTAAAATGACAAAGAGGGGCGGGGGGGAGGATAAAAGGAGATTCATTCTGAGTATAGAGATCATAATCCTTAGCAAATTTCATTCTAGCTTTGTCTTCAGTCAAAAATTTAAAAAAAAGAGCTGAGAGTGCTAAATTATGTATGGCAGATTTAAAGATAAAGAGTATCATCTTTCTGAAGGGAATGAGCTGAGACTACAAAACTCATGTGTGGGAAAGTGTAACAGAGGTGAAAAGCCAAGTGCTAGATTCACTAACTCATCCTACCCTTTATAAAATGTGACATTGGGTGGTCCACTGGAAACAGAGAGAGATTACTCTATATCCTTTACAAAACAGAATTCCTAAAACCACCTTTAATATAGAAGTGCCTAGAGGGGATGTTGGATTTTCTCTTTTTTGCACTTCATTTGTTGTGTACTGTTGATGTTGGGGGGGAGGGGAGTTGTCCGAAACTGAT
This sequence comes from Alligator sinensis, assembly GCF_000455745.1. Lineage (NCBI taxonomy): Eukaryota > Metazoa > Chordata > Crocodylia > Alligatoridae > Alligator > Alligator sinensis. Next base: position 966,132 of record NW_005842051.1, read on the forward strand.
AATGAGTAAAAATATCACACTTTAGCTGCATTCCCCACAGACAATGACAAAAAATAATTCTACACTTTACCACCAGATTTTGTCAGTAGTATGCAGAGGGCTGTTTTGACAGTGCTGAGCAGTTTTACTTTGCACCTTCTTTGTTTCATAATCAGCATTCTTACAGTTACAGATTCCCTGGAACAGGTTCTTCAATCTAAAACTCAGTTATCTTGCTTACAGAATAAGCATTCAAATCCCTGCATTTTTCACTTCTTTCAAAGGAGGTTAAGAAAATGTCCATATGATATTCAAGTGCCTACAGCAGTTTAAAAGGTTTAACATGTTGGGGGGGGTTTCTTTCCCCTGCCTTTCTGAAGGAGATAGCAATCATTTATCTCAGCAAGGCATGTCTCTTGAAAAACAGTAAGCAGATAGAGATGGCACCAGTGGCTGTTTAAGCTGATCCAACCTATTTGTCAATAGTGAGATGGGGCAGGAGGTGATACAGACTCCATTTAATTTTATTGCAGCACAGGAGTTTTTACCCTCCTAATATATTAATGGTATTTTTTCACATTTGTACTGTAAAAATCCCTTGTCAATTGACTTTCTTAGGGGCAGATAAGATACTATGTCATTCTCCTTCAACTATAGGTAAAGATAAATCTGTGTGTGGGAGAATAGGTAGCAAGCAAAGAAAGCCTGGTGCTTTATTTATGTACCACATGGCAAAGACAGAAACTGAAACATTCTTTAATGTTTTCTTAATCATGGAAGATCATAGATCTGACAACCATACCTAGCTGAACTATTTAAAAAAAATCTTCTATGTCTCAGAATCTATCTGGTTGAGATCATTGGGAACCTCTGAAGATGAGGTACTAGCATATATTCCCAAGTATCTGTCTCAGTTTTGGGGCCCAGTGCTTACATCCTTCCAGACTGTATTAGCCTCTCTAACACATACTTACATAGATGATAAATAAGGAGAGCTTTTGTTTGCATCCTTGTTTTCCCACGGTGCCTGGATCTATATTGTGTGAGATGTTTTGTACCAGCAGCAGCTGAAATTGGCTTTTAGCAAAGATGTCATGTACTGCTCCATTAAGATTCAAAGGAAGTTTGGGAGTTCAAAGTGTTAGCACTCACAGTGGTGGTGCTGAAATAAAGCTTCTGTGTACTTATTCACCATATCTTTGTTCATTCATAAAAGTAATTGCAGCATCTATTGAAGTTAAAGGTGTACAAGTACTGAAAGCGGTAAAAGCTATAGTATGAATCAGCAGGTGATTTGTGACTATCACTCAACTGTCAACAGGGGAAAAGAACAAACAAAAATGTGTCAACCAATTCCAGGGAAATAACTCATGCCAAGGCATGGTGAATTATACACATCTGGCATTGCTCTAACTTTCGTGGAACCGGAGAAGTCAATGGATGCAAGCCATCTGGCCTGCAATCACATGCAAGGCCCACAGTGAATCAAAGCTTTAGTATATTCCCTGTGTCCTAGTTCCCTGTGTAGATATCTTTTGATCAAACAATTTAGGGCCATACCACAGCTAATCAGTTCAAGTTATCAGTGGGGATTCCTTCAAAGATGTTTCATTCTAGAGTGATACAGTGGACAAAATCCATGGTTATCAGCATACGCTCTTTGTAGACCTCAGCAGCTGAAAAAGATATTTACATTTCTCCAGTTTGTCAATGGAAACTTGCTGGGGAAAAAAAACCCTACTTTGCCCCCAGGTTTAATGGCCCATTCTGGCTGTAAGGGAACATCCAGATATAAGGAACCCCAGCCATGATGCTTTCTCTTGAGAAGTCCGTCTATACTTGAGTTATCAGGAGTAGAGAACAGAAGTTAGAATGCCTCAAGAATTTCTCCTAGATCTTTAGGGACTGTCACCTTTGTGTCATCCCAAGCCAAAGTATCGCACATATTCCCCTTTGCTATGGCACAACTGTTCCAGGAAGCTCCTGCCTCTCAATATACAGATTCAGAGGATTCTTTTATCTTACACCCATACATAGTCATACTATGCCAAGTGCCTGCATTTGTGTTTGAAAAAAGAACGGCATCTGACCCACAATGAATAAGACATAAAACGGCACAAGGAGCCTTACCTTTGTTTCAGTCTCATAGCTAAATTACAGTAAAGAGCCTAAAATAACTAATGCCTCACAGATATTCAAGCAATGCCCAGCATTTGGGTCTCATATTTCCATATTTCCCTTTTCTGCTTAATTATTTGTTTTAAAACTGAACAATAAAATAAACTCAAAAAAATGTTTGTTCATTGAAAACAGATTAATGGACCCTTAAATATATGTTAAACTACTGGAATAAACCCGATACTCTGACATCGAATTTGAAGAAGCATTTCTGTACTGTAGAGATAGCATTTGCATCGTGTAATGAAAGGAATGCAATGACAATTACTTTTCCTTACTGAATAGGTAAGTAAATTGAGCTTGAAATCCCCATAAATAGAGTGTATGGAAGTTAGACCTTCCCACAGGAGGCTTAACCCAAACCTCAGTCTTTTTCCTTAAAAAAAAAAATCAATCATTCATATTTTAATAAGTGTGGTCTGCACATTTAACTTGAAACTAAGGAGCCTTTTTCCCTCCAGACTTCAGTCTTTTTTAACTAACTGGCCTCAGAATTAAATTCTAAAATTATGAAGTTGTCATTTACACACATGAAAGATGAACAATGAAAGCATGACCTTTACATAGTTTCTGCAGCTTTGACATGCTTGAAAAATAAAATCTCTTCAAATAGTACATGAATAGTGTTTGACCTCAACTGTTCTGTTTCCTTCCTGAGTCCAGAGTAGAAAATACTTATCAAAAATGAGGCGAGTGAGTGCCTCTTCTGAGTGTTAAAGGGCATCATTGAGAACTAACTCTATAGTTATCTTCATTTTAAGGATGATTTGATGAGGGGTAGGTCATGCATTATGATAAATCTATCATTTTTACTTTACTGTGTTAAGTAACAAGAGAACAATAATTTGGTGTTCCACAGTATGTCTGCCTGCATTAGTTTGATAATTGATCTTCCATTAGGCAAATTTTCTAAAAATGTTTGGCCCCCATCAGACATTATAGTTAAGATGTGACTAACCAGTTAATCATGTCTTAAGTAGTAATTCTGCCATATATTATGGCAATTAATGGTGCGATAAAACATGAAATATGTAACAAAGTTATTACACATATATTGTGTATTACACAAAATACTCATAATAACTTTGTGGCTGGCTCCCATCATGCCTTAAATTGCACATGTGGCCAGCTGATCAGTTGATCGGGGCTTCCAGCCTGAGGGGCAACAGTCAGCTGACTGCTACTCTCAGCCTCAGGGGCACATCCGAGTCAAAGGCTCTGATGTGCCTCCAAGGTTGGGAGCCTCTGGGGTGTAGCAGAGCCTTTGACTGCTGCTTCATGGAAACTAGGAGCATTGATCAGTCCTTGACTCCAAAGGACCCCAAAGGCTGGGATCAGCAATGTATCAGGGCTCACAGCCTCTCTGCACCCCGGAGGCTGGGGGTGGCAGACGATCAGGACTCCAACTTTGAGGGTGTATCCGAGTGAAGGGCTCCCTGTATCCCCAAAGGTAGGAGCACAGAGCAGCTGACTGCTGCTCCCAGCCTCGGGGGCATATCAGAACCAAGGGTTCCAGTGTACCCCCACATCTTGGAGTGGCAGTCAGCTGAACAGTGCTCCCAGACTTAGGGACATCTCAGAGCCCTTGGTTCCAATGTGCTCCTGAGGCTAGGAGCAATGATCAGCTGACTGGTTTCCTACTTGCCAGTGCAGGGGAAGCCTGGGATCATGATCCTGGGGTCCTGCTGTACTGGCACTATGACAAGATTGGGATCTGTTCCTCATCAAATCATCAGATAGTGATCCTGGGCTCCCCCTGCATTGGCAATATGCATGAGTAGCATAACAGGAAGCACAATTGTTGGGATCATGCATCAGACCTCATGGGGCCTTTAGATAAAGCCTACCTGGGCCCCTAGAGGCAAAACATTTTGTGGGTGATGTATTTTATTGGATCAGTTGTGCAGTTGGGAGGGATATAGACAAGCTTTCGGGTATGAAGTACTCTGACCTGAGACCTGAGGGACTGAGACCTGAGGAAGGTTACTTTATACCCAAAAACTTGTCCGTATTCCCCTCAACTCTACAGCTGGTGCAAGAAAAGATATCACCCACAAAAATCCCTGCTTCTTGCATTTTTCCTGGACTGTTATGGCTATTTCATCATCACATCTCTACCACTAAAGGCTGTCTAACTTTTCTACTAAACAATATAAGAGTTTATATGTATATTGCATAGGAACCTCAAAGTCATTCTTTTGATCTGTTTTAAAGATGTGTCCAAAACCTTAAAATGATTTGGGGCACTCTCTAAATATGGGAGAAATGCATAATCTAAAACTGTAATGCAATATTTTAAACATTCTTACTAAAAATATGGTGTTCAACAGATTGTGATGTGAACAGATGTGAACTAAGGTCCACATTTTTCAATGTAAATGTTCCCATGAAAGAAGGAGAGAAGAAAAGATTGAGCTTACAGTGAACGTAATAGACTGGTCCTCAGAAAACTCCAGGTCAATTCTTATCTTTGCCCCAGATTTTCTGTGGGACTTCAGATTAATCATTTCATTCTGCTGTGTCTCAGTTGGCCGCCTGTAAAGTGGAAGTAAAAAAATGATTTTTTTTTCCTAAAAATAACTTCATTTAAGGTTTGTGATGCTTCTAAAAACTAGATGAGGTTAGATGAGTATCTAGCTGGGGTCATCTAGACCCAGCACTCTTCCCTGCTTATGCAGGGGGTCGGACTCGATGATCTATTGAGGTCCCTTCCGACCCTAGCATCTATGAATCTATGAATCTATAGTGCTTAGAAAGGCAAATATATTATTTGTATATATATACCTCTAGTGTTTGCCTGTGCAGCTGGGTTAAATGGGATGGGATATCTAAAAGGCTCTTAGCAGTATTTGAGTGAGTAAATGTAGACCTATAGAAGTGCATTCAGAACTGGTCTTTTTCTTTCTTACACATTTCACTCCCATTGATTTTAAAAGGAAGATACACAGGATATTACAGATTATCTTCCAGGTCTATATGGAACTGAAATTGCCACCAAGATCTCTTAACAATAATGGGATTATTTCCCCAACTCTCCAATGTATCGGGACAAAAAAAATTAAAGTGCCAGTTTAAAACAGAAGAAAAATTTGGCTTGTTAAATTGTTATGAATGAGATAGCACAGAAATAAATGCTTAGTCTGCTTTCTTTTTTTAATTTTGTTTTTAAATTACTCACTCAAGTGGCTTATATGACGACATTAGAAGTAAGATTTCTAAATCTGCAGATACCACTGAAATGGGAATAATAATGAACCATGAGAAACAGTGGAGGCATATACAGAATTATTTGTTTATGAACATTTCTCTAAGGAAAATAAAAGCTATCATAGTAAATACAGCTTAAATCAAATCTTCTAGTAGAATAAACTTTTCTCTTTGCCTTGAGAGTTCTCCATCCTTACCATACTCACAAGCCTGAAAAGGAAATTTGCTGATACTTTCAGATGTGATTTATATCTGCATTTAAGTCTGAATCCAAAAATAGAGGTTACAACTTTCTGACTGCATATGAGTGATAAACAAGCAGTATTACTCATTGCTGCCTCTGCAATCTGTAGGTTCTGAAGGCTGAAATGCAAGGATTTTACTTGAGAGAGAAAGGGTGAAAAACAGTGAGCAAACACTCAAGCCACCCACTGAAAGAAATTCTGCATGTTGCAGCTCACAAGGCTGGATCCCCTGTATAGAAGATATTCCTGTGGAGTGGCTAGGGCCTTGGGCTTTATTAAAAATGGTAACAGAATATGAGGCACTCATAATACTGTTGGATAAACTATTAATGTCACCTTTAACACTATATTCACGTTTAGTATCTCCTGAAAATGGACAGAAACTGAAACGTTCTTTACTTTTTTTTAATCATGGAAGGTCATGGATATGACAATCACACCTAGCTGAGTTAGACAAATAATATTTTTAAATTTTTACACTAAAATAATAATATCACACAATCATGCATACCAGTGGTTGAAAATATAGAATTAGATTTTCTGTGCAACCTAAATTCACATCCCCCCATGCACATATGCTTTATGAATGATACAGTCTTTAATTCTGTCATCACATGCTCACTTTCCTGTGTAAAATTTTAAAAAGGAAAAACTGAATCAGCTCCCCAAAAATCTGTATTCCTTATAGCCTAAAAAAATAAATAATGGGCAAGGGACCTGTAATAATACTACACCAGATTGTGAATTAAGGGGGAAAAACTCTATAAATTAGACTACAACATGATTAACTACACTGAGTTTTAGATAAGTTAAGGTACTTTTGCTGTTAATGATGAATACAAATGGATGTTGATGTATATGGAATAATTAACCCAGAAGCAAATAATAGAAAATAATGGTAGTCCATATAACTGTTGCTAGCAAAAATAATAATAAAGATATATTGGGTGTGTTGTAAAGAAAATCTGTACAGTTTTCAACTAACTATATCTACAGTACAGAGTGAAAACAAAACATTGGGATACATTGTTAACAGAGTGTAGTATCCATCAAGAGATGTAGGGTTATCTATATATTAAGTCCTGAGCAGACTGCACCCAAGCTACTCTGTCTAGTATTGGTGACCATGCCTTAGAAAGGCTATAATTGCTCTCAAAGGGAAGCAGCACAGACAAAACAAAACAAAACAAAACAAAACAAAACAAAATAAAACACTCTTCAAAGACTTAAATTATGAAGGAAATGAAAGTTGGCCTTATTCTCACTGGAGAGGAGAAGATTGCATTATGACCTTATTCAAGTATTTAAAAATTTCAGAGCATGGTAAAATTGATCTGAATAAACACTAACACCTACAAAGAACACAGAAACTGAAGGACAATAAATGAAAATTGGGAAATTAAAGGCAAATAAAGTATTTTCTCTGAGCCCAATAGTGCAATTCAAACAAATGAGCTCTTACATCAGGAAACCTATTGAAGTCAATAAGATTAATCATGTGAATAACTAAGTATTCAACAGTCTGTATAAAGATTGCACAGGTTGTTCAGAAATGAACCAGTGGTGACTATTCAGATAGCTGTGTTCAGACACTCAGGAGCATTCGGCCAATATTGCAGTTTCTAAATCCTGAGTTGCTTCAGTGGGGTTTCTAAATTATAGTAACTTCTGCTTCTCTCCCTTATGAGCCACAGCACTGCAGTGAAGTTCCATAGTCACCCTGCCCCAGGCCATGCATCCTGGAACAACTTCTTTACACCAAGGTCGAACAAACTTTTGTCACTGCAGGCCATTGTGTAGGCCACACACCTCTATCCTCTAGAGAGCCCAAGCCTCCTTCATTTACCCTCACTGCCAATCTCCGTTTGTAGTGACAATGGAGAGGGGCAAATTCTGTGGCAAGAGTAAGCACAGGTGTGAAAGAGCAGCAAGGAGGACTGCGGGGGGGAGGGGGGCAGTGGCATAGCGTTGCTGACCCCCATGCTGCCCTAAGAGGATTCAACCTCTTGAGGACCCATATATTTCTGACCCCTGTGCTACGACTAAGTTTGTACATGAGTCTTCAGAAGGGAGCTTTCCTTCAGAAGAAGACTGTCTTTCTCAGTTTGTGCACTGAGAGAATTCTCCTCCAATTTAATCAAGGGCTTTTTAGATTCCCCTTTTATTACTCCCTGCCTTCCATACATTGCTTTGGGGCTAGCCTAGAGCTAGAATCTCATGTAATGAGCTGTTCAATGGAGATTCCAGTACTGGCAATCGAGATGAACTTGTGTGGTCATACTCAGGGGTTAAAGACTGCCAACAAAATTTAAGGATTATATTTTCATTGATAATTTTTAATGTGGATGTGCTTAGTAGAACTGCACTCCCTTTTTGTTCCTCTAAACAAAGGGCCTTGTTATGCTGTAATTTTGGGCAGCTCCTACAACTCTTAACCCCTGGACTGTCTGCCCATTAACACCTGAAACTGATTTTAAGCATTCATTATGCAAGTCAAAGTTATGCCACTCCGGAGCAGGGTTATCTCTTACCCGTGCCACCTAGCTCATGTTAGACTAAGATGTAGCCCAGAGTAGCTTCTCCAGGGGACACTTAGTGTAAACACTCATCTTCCCCCCTTCTCCTACTGGCCTGGATCAGACTCACTGACACCCCCGCCCCCACCCACGCATACTTATTGTGGCTGCCCATGCTTTCTATCCCAGAGGAGCAGACAGGGAAGGGTTAACCTGCCTGCCAGCCACTGCTGCCACTCTCTGGGTAGGTTCAGCCCCCAGAAGAGCAGCAGCCTGGCAAGCAGGCTAACCCTTCCTTGTCTGCACCCTTAGAACAGATACCCTGGCAGCTACAAGTAGGTGGGGGTGAGGGGAGCGGTGGCAGAGGGGTGTGGGGAGTGGACCTGGAATAGGAGAGGTGGGGATTTATATCTTTCTGTCCTCTAGGCCCCTGCTGGACAGAATATGTGAATGCTCCAAACTCTAGGTAGCACTAACCCTTATCAACATTTGTCTAGCTTACAGTGTAAGGTGTAACAAAGGCCTAATGGTGTGAAAGAAAATTTACTAGTTATTTAAACACAGAAAAATATAAATGAAAATCACATTCCTTGGATATAGATTCCCCATCTGACCCCATCTCAAATTATAAACTCTTCTTTAGTCTTTCCAGTAGTATATTTGCTGAATCCAGACTACACCATATCTCACTGGAAGTTGCAGCCTTATCACACATTTTTTGACTGAGACTGGGAAATGAGGGGGAGAGGTTAGGCAGCAGACTCTTCTGCTTACAATGCCTCCCTTTTCAAGGTTGAGAGATTCCTTTTGTCCTCAAGGATAGACTGGTAAAACTCCCACACACTATATCTCATAAAAATGTATTCAAGAATAAGATTTATTAAAAAGAGAGAATATAAAGTAAGATCAAAAGAGTTTGCTGAACATACCTAGGTGTATATTTTCAGAAACTAAACAATTTCTAATTTATAAAAAAGAAGAACAAATGCCTAAGTGTTCAGAAAAGGTCTGTATCCATTACTTCAGAGTTTCAACCCCAACGCTTTTCCTACCCTTTGGCTGTGTCTACACATGCAATTAATTGTGGTTAAAGTTACTGCCTTTTGCACAGCAACTGATTTTTGTTCAGGTGTCTACATATGCAGGCAACTGGCATTAAACTTAATGCCTGTTCCCTCCAGGCCTGCCATGTCCCCCTGTAGCTACCGGGGGAAGCTCCAGCCTCCTGTCACATATCTGCCAGCATTTGGCAGCCATGTTGAAGTCAGAGCCAGCTGCCAGTACTTGGTGGCCATCTTTAAAACAGAACCCTGCACTGTGACCTCTAGGCAGACACTTCCTGTGATGAGAGAAGCAGTGTGGCAGAAACACAGGAAACACGTGTCAGTTCTGTTCCTGCTCCTGCTCCAGCTGTGCTTCTTAGCCATAGCTGCCCCAGACCCTGACCCTAGCACTCAAGAACAGGGTCCCCAGATCCTCATGGACATCATGGTCATCCTGCTGGCCTGCCACTGTAACCAGCATCTGGCTCATTGCCAGCTTGCTCCACCTGGATCCCCCACCCACAATGACTGCCTGGACGATGACCACCCCAAGCCCTTTCAGGGTCCCCCACCATTGTGCAGCTCCTGCCACCAGCCAAGATGACCAGGAACTCCAGGACGCCACTGCTGGTACCGCTGTTGACCTCCTGACACTCCAGCCCCACCTTCTCTGGGCCCACTGTGCCAGCCAGGACTGGTAGCAATGCATTATACAATGCAACTGGGATGATGAGCAGTAGGTCGACACATTCAGAATGACCGTGGGCACCTTTGATGACCTGTTACACTAGCTCTGGCCTCACCAGAGCTGGTGCCAGGACACTGAGATGTTCCAGGCCGTCCCCACTAACACCTGCCTGGCCCTGATGCTGGTCATGTTGGCCACTCCCTCCAGCCTGAGGTATGCGGGGCACCTGTTTGGGGTGGGCAAGGCCACCGCTGGAGAGGCCATCCTGGAGGTGTCTAGTGCCCTCCAGGACATGCTGGTGGTCACAGTCCTCCACATCCACAACCCCCAGGTGGTGGTCACAAGGTTCTAGGCACTGGGGTTCCCCCAGTGCATCCAGGCCCTATACAGGATGCACATACCTGTCAACTGCCAACCCCACTCAGGCCAGCCCTACTATAGCCACAGGGGCTTCCATTCAGTGGTCCTCCATGTGGTCATTGACCACCAGCGCACTTTCACACATGTCAGCACTGGCTGAGCAGGCAACACATGAGGTGCGTGTTTTCTGGAACTCGTGATTAGGTGCACTCATGGAGAGTGTGCACTTCAGCTGGGAGTAGAGGACATGCAGACGGGTGCTCTTGTGATCCCATTCCTCTCATCAGGGACCCAGACTACCTGGTAATCCCATGGCTCATGAAGCTGTACACTGGGCACTTGGACCACCACCAGGCTCATTTTAACCAGTGCTTTGGGTGAACCCATGCCCTCACTGAGTACATCTTCAGCAAGATCAAAGGTCGGCCTCAAGGTGGCCAAGAGAAACCTCCCCCAAGTCACTGTTGTAGTGTGCATGCTACACAATATTTGTGGGGATCGGGGAGAAGTGTCCCAGGAGGCCTGGGCAGAAAAGGCATGCCAAGTGGCCTGGCAGCAGGAGCACAAGCTGCAGTGCCAGTGCCAGCCATGGGTCCCCTCCAGTGAGGCCCCAGGTGAGGTGTGCACCCATCCTCTTGCCCCTCCCTCCCCAACACACAGAGCCCTTTCTCCACTCCATCCCCAGAAAACAGAGCCCCCTCCACCACCCTTCTTATCCTCCAACAATAAAAAACCTGCTTCCCAATGTGCAAGCTATATACAAGAGTCTCACAGTCTTTTATTGCCCGGGAGTGGGGGGTCATGGGATGAGGGGACCTAGGGGGCAGATTCTGAAGGGCAGGCTGCCAGCACCCTAGCCTCAGGCCATTCCCCCATGGATCCAAGGTCTGCAGCAACCATGGCATGTGGCAGGTTTATCCATGGGCAATGGTGCCCGGTGCTGCTCCAGGCGGGGGTGGCTCCCCCTCTGGCTGCCAGCAGGGCCAGGCCAGCACCCCCTGGCAGTGCCATACCTGGAACCTCTGTGTCCTTGGGGGCATGGCCTCAGGGCTACCAGTGGGGCTGGGCCCAGGTGGGTGGTAGGGGACCCAGGGCCAGGAACAGGTGCCAGGTAGTACAGAGTATGCATGCGACTGCCAGGCACAGGATTGTGTCCAGGACCTGCCGGTCATCGTTCATAGCCTCTGCTGCCTGGCACCCAATGGCAATCTACTCCTGCAAAAGCTGCAGGTGCTCCTGCTCCATGGCCAGGAACAATGCCTTCTCCTGGGCAATGTCCTCCACCTGCCAGACCAGCACCCACACTTCCTGCCCCTTGGCCAGTTCCACCAGGGACTAGAGTAGGCAGGTCCAATTGTACGCCTGCTACTGCTGCAGCCGGTGCATGCAGCAGGCTCCAGCCCTGGGTGGAGGCAACCTGGAGCCAGTATCCCCACTGGGGCTGATGAGCCCTCCCCTGTGTCCAGATGTTGGCCCTGCAGAGGCAAGAAACAGAAGCCTTTTGTGAGAGTTTGCAACATTTCAGATATAAGATGGTCTACACCAGGGGAGATGCACTGCCTGGCCTCAGATCAGGGGTCAGCCATCCATGGGTGCCCAGGGACCTTGGTAAGTCTGGCTGGGAAGACCCAGGTGACCACTGGCTAAGATCCCCAATTCCTGCATGCTCCCGTAGATCCAGTGGGCCACTAGCTCCTGGCTTCAGGCAGCCTGCCTCCACTGCCCTCTTCCCAAGGCAGAACAGACCAGGATGCTGGCAGCACCTGCTGCTGTGGCTCCAGACCCCACTGCCCCCCCTCTCTCCCTGCAGGCCAACCACTCCACTGTGCTGCTGCCCAGACCACACCATCCGGGCTTGGGGCGCACAGGGCTTCCAGACACCTGGGGTGAGCGGCTGGTTGTCTTCCTGGTTCAGAAGCCTGAGTTACAATGGTGTGCAGGCAAGCCCAGGCTGTCCTGCAACCTCCACCACCACCTGGAGGGCTACCTGTGACAGTGCTACATGTCCCAGCTCCCCCACCAAGGAGGATATCACTGCTGGCATCAACACCTTTCTCATGGTGTCAGAAGCTTGTGCCCATCAGCTGCAGGGACACAGGCTGCTCAGTAAAGTTTTGAATGGTGTCCTGCTTGTCTGCATGCTGTGGGCAGGAAGGAAGCCAGGGCCAGGGGAGTGCATCTGGGCCAAGCAGGGCTAGGGCTGGGGCTGGGGCCAGAGGCAGTGGCAGGGGCGACCCCTCTCCCAGTTCAGGACTTACCATATGGCCAGGCCTGATGAGGCTGGTGACTCAGCATGGGCCTCACCATCTGCAACAGAGACCAGCTGCACCCAGTGTCCTTGGCCCACAGTGCATGGCAGGCTGGCTCCTGCCCCCCCCTCCCCCGAGGAGGAGCTGGCTCTGCTGGCAGCTGGCAGTGGCATAGCCAGCCACTCCTCATGGCAAGGTCTGGGCCTGCAGAGCTGGGGTAAGCAGGAGCAGAGAGCAGATGCTGGCCCTGATGCCAGAGACAGCCAGGCAGCAGCCCTGGGGAGACCTCAGGTCAGGGCAGGGGTTACAGCAGGCTGCAGCACTTTGCAACACTCACCTGTGGCCAATCAGCAGCTCTGGCTAGGAGACGGGACTGGCAGAGACTGCCTGGGTCCTGTCCAAGGGGCACACACGGCCTGCAGTGTTCCTGGTCAGACAACAGGCTCTCTCAGGCTGCCTGTGGTGTATGCCCTAGGGCACAAGATGACTGCAAGCTTTTATAGCCTACAGCTAAGGGTTGCCAGAGAGCCAGCCCAGCACCAGGGCAACAGAAGCTCACAGCAAGGAGCCCTGGGGCTGGGCTCAGGCCAGCCCGCTAGTGGCGGGATAAACCCGGCAATAAAGTTAGTGCCAGGTTGCATCTATATGTGCATTAATGCACAGTAACAAATCACGATAAGCCTAGTTTACTGCTCAGTAAGGATGTGCATGTGTAGACGTGCACCCATACTGTGCATTAAACTAGACTAATGGACGTTAACATGTCTCATGTAGCTGTGCCCTTTGAGTCAGTCTTTCCAGTCCAAACACTGCTTCCTATAATATGTTTAGCTATCCCCATTCTTCAAGCCAGTTTTCTCCAGTTACATGCACTGTATGATTTTGAACGCGCTCTATTTTGAAAGGCTTTGTGTGGTCAAAGCTAAAAGGATGACCCATTGGAGCTGTAATGTAACCTTTAAAAACCATTGCTCCAAAGGTTAATGACATGTCTCAGGGGCTGCATTTCAGAGGCTGATACGTGCATCACTTAAGTAGTTTCTGATGAGTCACAGATACTGTTCACTGAAGAAAGTATTTTTTTGCCTGGCTTGGTGGAGTTTTACTAAATCAGAAACTCACTTCCTTCAAATCCCTTAGGTAAAAAAAAAATATGTAATGGATTCCCAGATAGGATGTAATATATTGCCAGTCTGTCATGATGGATATCACTATTATTCAAAGCCTAAATTATGCGGAGTAGCCTCTCTGTCTATCCATACCATGATCCATATGCAGAACTGGCGAAGGACTCCTACATTTTATGAGGCTGTTATAGCCTCATCTCACTGTCTACATGGGCTGGAGGGAATTGTGGAACTGAGCTAATGCTCTGTCAAGCTGAATGCACCAGCAGGCACAGGTGCACTAATGCATAGTAGGAGATAAGAACTGTAAGGATGGCTATACGCTATAGACCTTGGGAATACTACATATGTAGAGCTTGTGGCAAAACCACAATTGGCCTAAAACACCAGACTGTAACTGCTTTCTCTTTTTTGGTAAACTGCCTTTAATAATTACTCAGAAGAGAATCCTCACTGGTTTCAAGAAGATTTAGAAATTTAAGATAGACTCCTTCACTGCTAGATTTGGAAAAAAACTTTGGCATAGTCACTTGAATTTCTTATTCACCATTTTATTTTTTATTTTGCATTTTTCCTGAAGCCACTTTGTTAAAAGTAGAGTAATACTTTTATCTGAAAGTGTCAGTTCCATATTTGGTAGTGCTAATCTTCATATGGGTGAAGAATGACCTACTGAATTTCTTTATAGTTTTTATTAAACCTCAGGTCAGCATATTTTGTCTCAGGAAAATTAAAGCAATCACTTAATCAGTCACTCTCCAGTTTCTATTATAAACAAATTTATTATGTGTGCTTTCATTCAGTGATTACCTAAGGTCAAATGTAGGCCTGTGCATTTACCAATACCACATGTGAGCTCTTGGAGTTCAAAAGTATTACTTATTTTTTATCATGCTACAGTTAATGTAAGTGAATCCATTGATTGTAGCATTACTAGAACTAGGCAATATTTTTTAATGAAATGAGTAATTGGCTGATTTGAAGCTATAAATTACCAGAGATTTTAAACATCGGCAAATTTAACAGTGGGGCTTCTAAAAATTTCCTGTGGAATTCCATTAACTTTCTCCCTCTTCGTGCTTCCTCACATGTAATCTAATTTTGGTCATGTGATCATTTTTAACACATCACTTAAAAGATCCGAGATATTAAAAGACATTGCATTCAACATCTGTTTCTAACATTAGCAGAATGTCCTTCCAAATAAATTCATTTCCAGTGGACAAGGTGCTGCTAATACAACCAACTGATGAGTGTAAATTACAGGTTCTGCCCCTTTGCTGCTCTTCAGAGGCTATGAGATATTGCAGTTTTAACAATGGACCCTTTGATCCAACTCTAGGAGTGGTTTATTTAGCACATGTAAGCTAGCATGTGGTTTGTAACACACGGTACAATCCTAGCTGGAAAAATGCAGTTGTAGTTTTAACTTGTGACTACCTTGCTACACACTAGAATATTATTACCTATTAGATATTAAGTGGTGGAAAACTTGTGGTTTTTCTTTCCTGCTGTAGATATATCCAAGGTATTCTTAATGAGTACCATTAAATGAAAGCTTAAATTCTGCACAAAAAGCTGGGAATGACAAAAAATGCTAGTCCACTTATTCTTTTGGCTTGAAAAATCGCACATAATAGAAAATCATAATCATCGTCTGATGTCATCTCTGGCATTCAATAAGAGTTAATGCAAATCAAAGTGGCAGCCAACTGATACATACTCTCCTGCAAATAAAATGGAGTGGTTTTCTGTGGTAAAACCTCAGGAGTAACAAAGACCTCAGCATGTAACATTTTTTGTGTTGAAATCCTTGTGTTTACATCCATATCCCCTTCAATGCAAATAGTTTTCTTCACAGAAATGCTTGCATACATAGGGATTCACTGGGTTTAAAATATCCGCAGGTAAAAATAACCAATATTCCTTAAGGGCTGTATTTTTTAAAATGCCCTCCAGCAATAAAAAAATCTTTCAATTGTGTGTATTGTTTCCTTTCAGCTTCATGTAATATGTGAGTCTCAGGATCTTTTTTTTTCTTTTGGCAATATTTGATACTATTGTACTTTCAATATATGTATCACATACCATGATGGATATAACAGATTATGAGTGTTTTTTACTTTCCAGATATACAGAAGTAGAATTATAAATGTCCAAATGAAGGGGAGACTTACAATGTAATAGAACAAGTATATTGCATAAGAAACTAGAGATTAAGAGCAAAAATCTGGATATAATAGTAGAAAGGGAAGTAAAAGAAAAGATGCAAAGGAAGGAAAATATTCCATTGATGAATAACACTCATCAAATTAGTAGACCACATTCTGGTTCCTGTTGCACTCAAGCAATTGAATTGACTTCAGTGGGACTTTTGCCTGACTAAAAATTAAAAGAGTGGATTCTCAGACAAAGTAAAGATTATGGGGCAGATTTTCAAGTAGTATAAGATTGGAGTTGCTCCATTAAATTCAGTGTTGCTATACCAATTTATATGTGCTAAGTATCTAGCCCGGTAGTGGGAGCAGAAGTATGAGAACTGGCAAGAAACCAGCTATAGTGTTAAAAGAAATATATTTTAAAATCTTCCTTCCTTTTATGTTTGCTTATAAATGTGTCATATATTTTAGTTAGGTTAGTAATCACATACTTTGCTGCCATTCTGCTCTGGGACTGACACAGAGATCAGCTGTCAGGTCAGCATGAGAAGGGGAAAAGATTACTTATACAAGGGTCTTGTTTAGTGCTGTTCCTATTAACAAGTCTTTTGTGGGGAACATCTTTCTGTTTTACTTAATTTCATTTCTTGTTGAACAGTTTCTTGTAACAAGAACAGAAAAGTCAGCTACATTTCCTTTGCCCATAAATGCTGTTGAAACTTGATTTAGTTCCCTTAAATAAACTTCATAAGTGATGTAATTTTCAAAAGAGGAAAGCAAGCACCAGTGTATTGGATGCATCATTGAGCTCAATTTATTAAATTTACATCTTCAAAAACAAAACAAAAGACACTGGAGGACTTCATTAGAAAAAAAAAAGATTTTGCAAATAACTATAAATAAGAATAGAAAGTAAAATTATTCTTCTAGTGTAAAGAGTAGAAAGACATACAGAAACAACAAAGAGATGATTCTGAAAGATGTTGAACTCTTCTCAGTTCTTCAAAATCAGTAAGAAGTGTGCATGCTCAAGTTATTAAAATCAGATGACTTAACATGATGACATTAAGTCCATTAGTTACATTTGGATCTGTCAAGATCCAACTCTGAAAACGTTTTCCTTAATGACTTAAATTTAGCCAGTTGCTGTTGATAGAGCATGAATTAGAAGAATCTATTCCCCAAACTCCTTCTGTAGTCAGTTGATATTGCAGTTCAGTTTATTGGACCACACTACTTGCACAACTTTCTTGGCTTGTAAGCATATTTGACTTCAGCTATATTCTGAAATAAAGTTCAAACAAGTTCGTTTTTGCATCACATTGGTCTTTCTCATTTAGCCCCTATGTCCATAAGAGTTACAAATTGTAAAATCAAAGTTTGTTAGTGTTTCAAAAAAATTGAGTGTATTTCTACTGACATAGTGAAAACAGAAGATTTAAATAAAACAGCCTCAAAATTTCCCATACAATTGTTCTGCTGGCTTTTGTATACTTTATATCCTTCTGCTACCAAATAAATCAGATAAAAAGTCTAGTTATAATAGGATCAGTGTGAGTATGTATGCATGAAGGAGAGAAAAAGGGAGAATCAAAACTATTTCAGTGTCTGTGGCCATGCAACTACACTATTTTATGTAGCTGTATTCATTTCAGTGCTTTATTATGACATATCATACATCAATATTACAAGCTGGCAAGCAGAGATAAATAGTGGCAAAGCTCTTTTTATGGTATTTTGTGCTGCTGAATACTTTGGAATCTCATTTTTGACAGCTTAAGGCTCAAGCATCATATTTTCCCAATAACTTTATTTAAATTCATAGATGAATGGTACAGAGTGCACTCTTAAAAACCAAAGAGCATCATTATGATGCATAAACACACACACCAAAAAAAAAAAGCTAGACCAAAATGAATAACTCTACCAGATACCTCTTCGCTAATGTCTTTTAACAGAAAGAGTAATGGTTGCTTCTCCTCAACAGTAAATGTCAAGTAGAGTGAGGAAAAAAGAAACTGACTGCAGCTTGATTTAATAGACTATTAGTCTCTAAGGCAGTGGTAGCCACAAGTTAAGCCCTACCCCCTGTCTGAGAGCTGTTTTGATACATGCATCCTAGATAAAATTTGTGCTGTGAGCCACCAGAATGCCATCAGGCAGAGAGGATAGTAGGCAGGGACCTACTGAAAAAGGAGGCGTCATCACCAAGATATAGGTTAACCTTTCCCCGGCTGTGCAACCAAGACAGTTTTATATGGCAAGCAAAGATCTAAAGCCCTAAATTTAGTGGTGGCTGCATGGCCAGGGCCTGTCAGGTCAGGCCTCTCTTGGTCTGCTATCTGATACCATGTAAATCAGTACAGCCTGTTCCTTGGTCAGGTTGTCAGCAACTAAACCAGAGCCCCCACCTGTGCTAGCCTGGGTGAGGACAGTGTATGGACACCCAACAGAACTAAAAACAAGACCTACCAAAGGGCAGACGAGCTCCCTGTGAGCCATCCATATCTGGAGACGAGATAGGTGCCACTAGGTCACTTTGCCTGAAGAATCACCAATGATGCACAGCATCTAAGGTGCCCCAAAGGTGCCAGGAGCCTCAGGACTGACTTGACTTGACTTGCATGGGCAGGGAAGGCTTAACCTGGCTCTTGGCCCTGATACCTCCATTATAGCAGTGTCCTGCACCTGCTTTTCTCCATGGAGAAAAACAGGTGCAGGACACTCCCTGCCTCCCTTTTACTGAGCACCCAGGGCTAGTATATCACACACAACAGGGGCCCGTGCCACTGGTTGGCTACCCCTGCTCTAAGGTGAGATCTGAAAAAGGATTTATGTGCCCAAAATGAGACAAAGTTGCGGCCACCTGATTTAGGTGATACCTTAAGTCACTATACACTTCCCTGTTTAGCTAGAAATTCCTAGACACCTGTAGTTCTGCTCCCGCACATGTCTAGAGCTGCTCTTATTTGAGCAGCTGTATTCCTAGCTCCAGCCAAATCTGGGTAGCCAGAAACTAAGCAATATAGAGTCTAGTTTCTATACAGCATAACTAGCTCCAACTGCATGAAGCCAGGATCACTGAAAAGTAGGCTCCACATCTGTTTTTCCCACCTGAATTTAACAATAATGGCAATTACTGTGGATGTTGCAACTCTTGAGATCTTCTCAGACAATACAGCTGACTCAGCACCCCTTGCATCTGAGCTCTGCACAATTTGGATAAGATTATCTACTCATCTCTATCTTTTGTTCATAAGGGAGTATATATTCATAAAACCTACTGTGACATAATTGAACGGACCCTGATTGTCAGCCAACACTACATCATTGAGCTATATTATCTTCTCTCCTTGAACATCTGGGCAATCAGTTTTCCATAAGTGTCTGTGCTATATGTCTATAATTTGGACCACACCTTTTTTAAAGGACTGAGCCAATGCTTTCTTTGAAGGTATTCACATACAATTTACTTCTGTGCTTACTATCATCGCAGTTTAAGACTGCATCTTAATTCCTACAATTTCTCAAGCTCTTTATTAAGGATATATCCCACATCTATCAGACATCTTTCCACTGTAGCATTTTAATTTGCTTGTTTGAGTTAGTTTGACATACATTTCCTTTTATAGGTTACTCTTCCAAGGAAGGAATCTTCAGTTTTTTTCTGGGGCAGATGCATCACTAGTAGCCTCATCTTTATTATAGTCTACATGTGTGCCACGATGTGTACATTTTTCTCTCAGGTATTTCTACTACAAGGAACTTATGTATTTGTTTTCTTAGATCTACCCTAGCAACCTGATTTCCCTCCACTTCCTGGAAGAAGGCAAGGCAGGGTGGCATCTTAGAGGCTAAATGGTTCAGAGAGGTGTGGGCTTTCATAGGCAGCAATCTACATCAACGGGTGCTGATGAAGTAGGTTATTGCCTGTGAAAGTTCACATTTCCTGCCATAGCTTCTGCCAGGTAAATATATTTTGTATTGTGGTTTCCAAGGAGAAACTATAAATATACCAGTGTTCACACAGTGAATACCATCTACCTGCCTTCAGACTAACATGGCTAACCAGCTCCTTGTCTTTGCCTATGAAGTATTTTGACTATTTATTCATGTGCCTTACTATAGATTTTTAAATCAAATTTTGTAGTTTTAAACTTTTTCTTTTAATCTGTGTTTGCTATATCTTGTTTACTTAAATCAAGACTTGGGATAAGATTACTAACATGATTAACACCCCAATCCCAAAAACACTTATTCTCAAGCAATTGATTTATGACTGGAACTAGTAAAATGAGTGAGGGCTATGAATACAGATATAAGAACAGATTTGTAGAAATGGGTCTTATCTTACAAAAATGAACAGAAATGTTCCAACCAGCATTGTACAGAATTGTTAATAAATGCTATATTTACGAGAAATTGTCACAGTTTAAAATAAGAGCGCTTTAGTACCCATAGCCTTTGATATGTTAGGAAATATTGTTCTAAAAATTTAAGTTAGCATATAAACAGGTAAGGAACCAGAATTCTTAGTAACAATGTTAGTATTCAAGCAATCCTTCCTAAATATTCAAGGACAATGCAAGAAGTACCTTTATTTATATCTGGTGTTTATGTATGTATATTTTTCAGCGTCTTCAAGATTGTTTTTGTAATTGGTACTATATTCAGTTATTTTGATTAAATCATACAGCAGTGACAGGAACATTATAGAAAGAATCATCTAGTGATATGTTAATGAATAATTTTATCCCACTAAAGGAAAACAGCAAGTTATCAACAGCATTGATTTCCTCCAACTACAAATAACTTAGTACAAAATATCACATATTTTACAGGGCCCTTTTTTGGTGGCATACAGAAATAAAGTACTTAATAACTAGACTTATTAATGGTAATGGTATATCAGTGAGATTAAATATTTCTATAAATCATTTTATTAATAAAACAGAGGGCTCATTAAAGAACTATTGAACTATTAAGCTGCAATATTTCAGTATCACCATTTTATAAACATTTCAATTAGCACAGGTTGACAACACTGAGGAGGCAGAGGCATAAAATACCCAAGCCACAGTACAGGACATAGAATGCAAACTCAGCTTGTTGCAAAATAAAGCATAATGTTTCAGTGGGATTATAACTGCATAGCAGATTGAACATTTTTAAAAATAAATATGTAGACCATTTCTAATTTGTACTTTTCAAGGACCTTCTGAAGGACTGAGTGCCGCTACTGTACACTATATCATTTTACTATTATCCTTAGAAGGATGACTGCCAACCTGAAATGAATTTGAACAGCTGAGGACAAAGAAGTGCATACTTAAACACCAAAAGAATAATGATAGCTTGGAAGAACAAAGTTAAGAATAAAGTGCCCTCAGTAAGAATGCTTAACATATGTAAGTAGTGAGAAATGATAGCTAAAAGCCTGCATTTCAAATGTGCTAAAATAAATGAGAAAGCAGAAAATGACCACAGAATAACTGTTAGGGGGATGTCAGGTTACACATTGTTCTGATTCTTTCGCATGTCAAACCTTTACTTAGCTCTTTTTTCCCTAATTGTCACCTGTGTTTAAAAAATGGCAAGTGTCTAATGCAATGAATAGGGAAAAAGTCAGTTGAATGAGTTAATTTCACCTTCAGGCCAGTCTCCATTCTTCATTTCTGAATTCTACTAATTTGAAATAGAAAGGATGCTAGGTTTTGAAAGGTGGGAAAAAATACATTGACAGTATATTTAGAGAAATGTGCTCTTTGAAAACCCAGGGAATTTAAACAGACAAATAATTTTGTTCACATTCCAGTATTTTATATTAGGCTTCATGTAGGAAAAATGAACATTTATATTTTAGATTCACTAGGTCAATTATCAGAATTTTGAAACATGCATTATAATGCTATAGGTGCAATTCATTTCCTTCCAACCCATTCCATTGGCCGTCTTTCACTGAGCTTATAGAATCTGAACCCAAGAGGCCAAATTCAGCTTTCATGTAACTAGTCAATTCCATTAAAATTCATGGAATTGAAAGTATTTGCCCAAGGGAATAATTTGGCTGTTTTATTTAAATCTCATGTAAATACATCTTCAGTGTAACTTTTTAAATAAAGATATAATGTCTATCTCAATGAGGGTTCTCTGTGGTTGGCAGATTTTTATCCTCAACAATTCTACTCATTTAGTTCCTAATGTTATATGACAGAGGAAATAAATAGAAGTTCTTCAAATATCTAGGAGCAGCACATTTTCTAGAAGTTAATTTTTATAATGTTGAAAATAAGCACCTTTCATTGATATTTTTCAGAATTTTTAAGGGATGGTTTTCCCTAAATCTACTTGAAACTAGATTCGCATGTAACAGGTACCTGCACTGGATACCTGCTGTAGGTCATGTGGCTAAATATCTTTAAACCCAAGCTGAGTTCCAAGATAGTTAATGCTTCCTTCCATAACGTCAGACAAAAATAACTGCTCAAAAGTCAAATAGAAGCAAATAATTTATATCTCTAATATAATATTTGTAATAGGCAATCTGATCCTTTTTCTCCCTAGAACATAAAAGATGACTCGCTTCAGGCTAGTCTTGTCAAACCATGGAAGGCTTGATGGTTCTCCCTCTTGCTCCCTTTTGCATTATTTTTGACAAATTTATAATAAACCACACACCCTGTGAAATGGTACTAGAACTACCCAGAATCTTTTTTTGTTCTAATGGTTAGTCTAGCCCCATAAACCAGTGATTCTCAACTAGGGTGTGATGGCTCCCTGGGGTGCATTGACTCCTTTCAAGTGTGCCATGAGGTGCTACACGATGTTAGCATTTTTAGGTTTACAAGCATGATTCACAGGATAAACCCAGAAATCCATAATTGTGCTCCTTCTGAGTTTTTTGAAACAAAGAATGCTTTATTGTTTTTCTGTAGTGAAAAAAAAGAAAACAAAGAGCTGGCATTTTCTGTGGGGTGTCTCAAGTCTATCCTGGGGTGCCTTGAAACTAAAAATGTTAAAAATCACTGCCTTAGACAATCCTTAATGTATAGTAATCATTTCACCTTGGTGTATATTAATCATAGCTGCTGCTTGGATGCCAAGGAGTGTAAGAGGGGCATAAGCCAGTCCTAAACCATGCTCCTTTCCATGCCAACTACAATCATGTCTTCACAGAGGTTACTTCTGACCCTCTAAGTGAAGAGACCACTGTTTCATGGACCAAGAGCACCACACTGTATCTGCAGAATCACAAATTACTTCACCCACTTCATTCACTTGGATGGATAATTGGTGGCAGTGGCAGCAATCCCTCATGGTCAAGGATGATCAATTCCATGGATCAAGTAAAGTGTTGTAAATGAGTCCATTGATGGCTTAGAAGGCTAATCCTAGAGCTACAGCTTCTCTGTCAAATGCCACAAGTGGTGATTAAAGGGAGGGTCAGACCACGGATTTCTCGGTCTTGTTTCCTTTTCTTCCATTTATGTCATTTTTCTGCTTCCAGAATGAGATGGTTTTCTTTGAAGTAAGATGTACCTTCTCTCACAAAGTGTTGCCATGTAGCCCTGTCCCAGGCTAGTTTTTCCCAATTTGTAGTGCCAATGCCACATTTCCTAATGTTTGTCTTGAGGGTGTCATTGAAGAGTTTCCTCTGGCCACTGTGTATGCTTTGTCCTTGGCTGAGTTGGGAGTATAGCAGTTGTCTTAGTAAACGTACATCAGGCATGCATACACAGTATCCTGTCCACCACAGCTGATGTTGAATAAACAATGCTTTCATACTGGAGGTGTTAGTGTAGGTGAGGACACTGGCATTTGTGTGACAATCCTCCCACTTTAACCAAGGATCTTCCAGAGGTAGCACTGGTGATGGTGCTCCAGGATTTTCAGGTGGTTCCTGTAAATCACCCAAGCTTCATAGCCATAGAGAAGAGTTGGGATTACCACAGCCTTATATAGTTAGACCTTTGTTCAAGTCCTGATATCATTGAACACATGATAATTCAGTCTTCTGAAGGCAGAGCTGGCACATTGGATTCTATACTGGATCTCCTCATCAATGTTGGTCTTTGTTGAGAGACGACTACCAAGGTATGCAAAATGTTCAAGACTCTCCAACTCCTGTCCATCAATGAGGATTTTTGCTGAAGGAGTTAATTGTCCTGGAGAAGGCTGGTGAAGCATCTTTGTTTGTCTGATATTAAGAATCAGTCCCAGGCACCGATATGCTTGAATGAAACAGTTAAGGGCCATTTGCTGATCCTCCTCCAGATCTGCTGCAACAGCACAAACATCAGCATACTGAGGTTCCACAATTGAAGCCAAAGTAACTTCAGTTTTGGCACAGAGGTGGGAGAGATTGAAAAGTTTCCTGTCCATCTGGTACTGAAGGCCAATGCCATGTGGCAGATGGTCATGGATAAGTACCTTGATGACCACAAGAAAGATGGCAAACAAAATCTGTGTGATCACACAGCCCCGTTTGACACCAGGTCAAATGGCAAAGGACTCTGTAGGGGAGCCACTGAATAGTAAGGAGCAGTCATCTGGTCATGAAGGAGTCTTAGGATAGTAATAATTTTCCCTGGGCAGCCAAACTTAGATAAGATCTTCTATAAAGCTTCATGGTTAACAGTGTCAAAGGCTTTGGTCGAATCAATAAAGGCCATATGCAGTTCCTGGTATTATTTTCAGTATTTTTCTTGGATCTGCCAGGCTGCAAAAATCATATCCATGGTGCCTCCCAATGACCACACTGAGACTCAGGAAGGATTTCCTCAGCAAAAGGGAGCAGCCAGTTCAGCAGAAGTTGAGCAACAAGCTTCCCAGCAAGGGAGAGCAATACTTTGATAGTTTTCATAATCAAACTTACCTTTCTTTTTAAAAATTGTGACAATATTGGCATTCCTTAGGTCAGTGGGAATTTTCTCAATGTTCCAGATTTTGAGAAAGTGCGTGGAGCTTGTTGATCCAAGTTTCCCCACCAATTTGGAAGACCTTAGCTGGTATGCCATCAGGGCTGGATGCTTTGTTGTTCTTCACCTGTCTTATCACCTGGTGGACTTCATCAAAGGTGGTAAACTGACAAGTGCTTCCTTTACTGGATGCTGTGGGATGGATTTGATGGTTTCATCAGTCACCATTGATTCTCAGTTCAGGAGCTTTTGGTAGTTCTCCTTCCAGCAGTTTTTGATGGACTCATTGTCTTCAAGGAGCGTACTGTCTCTAGGGGTGATTCCAGAAAAGCATGGTCAATACACAGCCTTGATTGTTCTGAAGCAGTTCCTCATGTCATAATTATCAACAAATTGTTGGATTTCTTTCACCTTCTCTTCCCACCATTTATTTTTTATTTCTCAAATCTTTTTCTGGGCTTCAGCTTTAATCTGTTGAAAATGTTTCTGCTTTTGACTGGACATAGGATGGATTTGCCAGTCACAGGAAACTTTTTCTCTTCTGATCAAGAAGGGCTTTGGTCTCATTGTTATTTTAATCAAGCCAATCCTGATGTCACTGGGTGATAAAGCCAATTGTTTCCATACAAGCCTGATGGCTGGTCTTAATTAGAGCTTGCCAATCTTCCTCAACACAAGTGTTATCATTTTCAATCCTAAAATTGCAAGTTTCATGTTGAGAAATGTTTGGAGGACTTCTCAATGTCTAGGAGTCTGAAGGCATTTGATGTTGTACTATCGGCGAACTGATTTGGGTTGCTTTCAATGTTTCAATGAAACCCTAAAGGACATGGTCGATGTCACTAAGTGAAGATCAGTCCAGCAGTCATCGGCATCTCTCATAACAAGCGTGATATAAACATCTTTTAGATGATTAGATACACCATCAAACCCTTGCTATACTTAAGATATATTGATGACATCATCATTTTGACTGAAAACCTGCAATCTCTGATTGAGTTCCATCAGAAATTGAACAATCACCATCCTTCCATCTGACTTTCTCTTGAATACCTCAGTACCAACATCTCATTTTTAAACATGATGATCAGTATCCAGAATGTTAAAATGCAGACCACGTTATACAAGAAACCCACAGACCAACATACATACCTGCACAGAACCAGCAATCCCCCTTAACAGACCAGAAAAGCTGTGATATACAGCCAAGCCCTCAGATACCACCAAATTTGCACTAAGAGGAGCACCCAGGATTGCCACCTCACCAATCTTAAAAAGGCTTTCACCCAACAAGGACACTCCTCCAGAGAGAGAAATTTGAAAAAGCCACCCACATACCATGTGAAGAATTGCTGCAGTACAGAAGAAAAATCCCCACAAATCGCACACTGCTAGTTATGGCATATCACCCCTCCCTCGAACCCACATGGAAAATCCTCAAACAATTGTAACCCATACTAGAAAGAGACCCTATTCTTAAAGAGATATTCCCAGAGCCACCCATCCTAGCCTTCAAACAAGCACCAAACCTCACTAACCTCATCATTAGAAGCAAACTTCCTCAGACCCAGAACACACTAAATGGATCCAGACCATGCCATGACAAGAAATGCAAAACCTGCCAACACATCTCCATCACCACCCCAATTACTGCACACCACAAGCCATCAGCATTCCTGGATCTTACAGCTGCACCTCCAGAAATATAATATATCTCATCCAATCAACCAAATGCCCTGATGGAAAATACATAGTAGAGACCAAACAACAACAGCGCACCAGAATGAATGCACACCAGAAATCTATCAAAGACAAGAATACACAATTACCTGTGGGGGCACATTTCTCATAAGAAAACCACTCTCTCTCCAATCTCTCAGTTCTAATCCTCAAAGAAACCTTTAAAAACACTTCCCAGAGATGAGCCTATGAACTCCACTTCATCAACCTTCTGGATACTAAAAAGCATGGACTTAATATAGACATTGGATTTATGACATATTATAACCTGCCTGACATCTGACTCCCCAGGTACTCACATACTTCTCCACTCTTTCTCCCCCATCTCTCCCCCCCACCCAGGCTGTCTCTTACCCATTGACTCCTCAGTCTACATCTTCACTGACTGCCTATCTTGTATGCATACCAGCCCAGTCTCTGACTTCTTTACTTTTCATTCCATCCAGGAAGAGCACACACCAACTGCTGAAACTTCCTCAGCCTGATGAAGGGTTTTTGAACCCGAAAGCTTGCTTAAATTTTTTTTTCCAACTATTTAAATTCATAGATTCATAGATTCATAGATGTTAGGGTCGGAAGGGACCTCAATAGATCATCGAGTCCGACCCCCTGCATAGGCAAGAAAGAGTGCTGGGTCTAGATGACCCCAGGTAGATGGTTATCTAACCTCCTCTTGAAGACCCCCAGGGTAGGGGAGAGCACCACCTCCCTTGGGAGCCCGTTCCAGACCTTGGCCACTCGAACTGTGAAGAAGTTCTTCCTAATGTCCAATCTAAATCTGCTCTCTGCTAGCTTGTGGCCAAATTGGTCTAATAAAAGATATCACATTCACCCAAAGAACTGTGTCTGCCTCTTTTAGATGACACACTCTTAGGATGATTTAGTTGAGGAGGTGCCATTGTTTTGAGCACAAATTTTACCATGTTGTTTTGTACCTGTCACATTGTCTGAAGATAGTGTTAGCAATTGCAAGGTCATACAATTAACAATTAATGAGTAAGAGGATGTCATTAGAATTGGCCTTGCCCACTCCTTCCTTCCGAATGGTGCCCCTCCATACGTTAAAGTCCCAGCTAGCTGTCGCATTGAAATCTCCAAGGAGGATGATCTTTTACTCTTTTGGGATGATAATCAGGACTTCATCAAAATCAACATGAAACTGTTCTTTCTGTTCATCCTTGGCAGCAAATGTTGGGGTATATTCACCAATGATAGTAGCAAACAAACTGTGGGTCAGTTGGAAACAGAGAGTCATGAGTCACTCATTGATGCCAACAGGGAATTTGGTCATTTGGCTGACAATTTGGTTCTTAATGGCAAAACCAATGCCATGTATTTTCCTGTCATTTGCAGGTTTTCCTTTCTAGAATAATATCCCCACCCCTCAAATGACCTTTGTCTGCACATCTAGTCTCACTGACAGCAATGATGTCAATGTTGTATCACAAGAGTTCTTGGGTGACAATAGCTGTTCTACATTCAGGTCTGTCACTGTTCAGTTCATCTAGTAGGAGTCATACATTCCAGAACACGAAGGATATTTTTGAGTTTCGACCACAACTTGAGTGATCCCCCTGGAAGCAGTTATCCAGTCAGGTAAGATAAGGTGGGACAGCATATATTTGGGGCACCTTTTCTAGCACCCTCCCCATGTGGGTTGAACAGAGAGGATCCTAAAACAGACCACTCAGTCACAATCGCAGCTGTTAAATCAACATCCTGTCCCATTCCAAGGGTGAAGTGACCAACATGCAACTGACACCTGCATATGGATCTGTAGCTAGGGACTCCCAGTGATCAGTTCATCTTTCTCCATCACTACGTGTCCATTGACACAGGACTTTGTAGAGGTTATGGGTATTGGTGGTTAGATCCAGTAGGATAAGCCTGTGACTTGTTTTACAAGAAGAGACCATTGCACATTGACAACTGCACAGATCTTGGCAGAGGAGAAACCTGTGTCCAGTGACAAGGAGATCCAAGACAATTGTGTTTACATTCCCACTGCATCATGAATCCTCTTTCACAACTGTTGAGAAGTATGCCTTCTTCCTCCACTTGCTCCAGTGTTGAGGTCTTTATGTTATGTTGTGTTGAAGTGCTCTTTGTCTGATACTTCACCTTTGACACTACCACCATGGGTGACCCTACTAGGAGTACAAGACTCCCAATGGTGTTGCTCTTAGGGTTATCAGTACATGCAAGCCTTGCAACCCCATCAAGATAGTAGTCCATGGAGAGGGGATGCATAGTAAAATTATCCTATCACACTATTTGTGATTCTGACTGGGCACTTTAACCATGTCCATTATATGTGTGAATGTGAGTTCCCATTTGTCTGTAATTCTTCAGTCCTGAGGCTGAGTTGGGATGCAACCTTTGCTCATCTGAGTGAATGGTAATCGAATTCACAAGCACAAGTAGGTCAACCTTAAATAAGTCCATTTCTTTGTGCTCGCCAAGTAAATCCTCCCTACCTTTGGTGTTGTCAGGAGTACTATAAATATGTGACTAATAGAAAAGGCAGCCACACACACACAGGGTTATCTGCACTGTTGATTAAAATGGTAATGCATTTTACCATTGTCCTTTTTAGTAGACTTACCCAAGACATACCTGTAGTATGCACCATCAAGATAAGGTTGAGGAAACTTAAGAAACCAAAAGCAACAAAGAAACTTGATTATTCAGTTCTAATGGGAAAAGATCTAATTAAAGAAAGAAACACAGTTGCAGTCAAAATCATTCTCAAGAACTTGAAGATGAAGGAAATATGTCAAATTGGGAGGTTTTCAAAGAAGTGCTAGTTGAAACAGCCAAGAAGGTTATTCCATCAAAAGCAAGGCAAAAGAAACAGAAATGGATGACTGAAGAAATCCTTGAACATATGGAAGAAAGAAGAAAGATGAAAACCCATAGTATGAAAGAGTATAAGAAACTAGACAAAAGAATTCAATCAGTGTGCAATGAAGAAAAAAAATGGCTTAATGAAAAATGTACAGAGATAGAAAAACAAAAAGTTAAAGATGTTACATCAACGTATAGAAATACCAAAGACACCACGGATAAAGGAGGATGTACTGCTAGGGGATGTAGAAAAGCCAAGAATGCTGATTTAATTATGGAATGAGAACAAGCATTGAAAAGATGGACAGAGTATATTGAAGAGTTATTCCACGACAGTCTAGAAGAAAAGATATCTATTAAGAAGAACATTAACGGTTTGAAAATTCCTAAGTCAAAAGTATGAACAGTTATCAACTGAATGAAAACCAATAAAGCTACAGGACCATATGAACAAATAAAATGTTTGGAAGAGTTTGGTATAGAAAAGTTAACAACTGTTATCAATGAGATTTATGGAAGTGGAGAAATACCTGAGGACCTCAGTAAATCCATCATTATTGCACTCCCCAAAAGACCTGGAGCCACTGAACGTGAACTCCATCAAACCATCAGTTTAATGAGCTATGTGACAAAGATCCTATTAAAGGTGCTGATGTTGAGAGCTACAAGTAGAATAAGACCAGAGATTGCAAAAGTTCAGTGTGATATTGTTGAACATAGAGGTACAAGAAATGCTATCTTCAATGTACAAATGCTTTCAGAGAAGGCAATAGAAATGAAGAAAGAACTTTCCTTGTGTTTTATTGATTATACCAAAGCTTTTGATAGAGTCAAGCATGAGGAGTTAATGAAAATACTGGACGAACTGGATATTGATGGTAAAGACTTAAGAATTTTAAGAAACCTCTATTGGGACCAAACTGCAGCAGTGAAGATAGAAAATGTACTAAGTGATTTCATCCAAATTAAGAGAGGCATGAGGCAAAGCTGGTTTTTTTCACCTGACTTGTTCAACTCGTACAGTGAGAAAATACTGAGGGAGATTGAGGATTTACCAGGGCTGATCACTGCCCGACAGAATTTGAACAACTTGTGTTATGCTGAAGACACAGTCTTAATAGCTGATTCAGAAGACAAGCTGCAAGGAATTTTAGATAAAATTGTTACTGGAAACAAGAAGAAAGGTCTACGTATCAACTATAGAAAAACAGAATGCATGGTAATTACAAAGAATAAGATAATTCCTGTATGCAGCATCAAAGTTGAAAAGAAGCATATAAAACAAGTCAATAAATTTAAGTATTTGGGAAGCTGGATAACATCAGATGGTAAATGTGATCATGCAATAAAACAGAGAATAAGGATTGCAAAAGATGCAATTCTGAAAATGAAAAAGATATTGACAAATAGTAACATTTCTATGGAGACAAAGTTAAGAGTTTTGGATTGCTATGTTATACCAGTCCTCATGCATGCATCAGAACGCTGGACAATATCCTCAAGTATGGAAAAGAGAATTGAAGCAAGTGATATGTGGTTCTTAATGCACAAATTGAAGATATGTTGGACAAGTCACACTTCAAATGAAGATACTTTGTTAAGAACAAGCTGCAGGAGGAAGCTGCTGATTAACATCAGAAAGAGACAGTTGTAGTTTCTTGGACACCTTATGAAGAAAGAGGAAATTGAAAGTCTGTTCATAACTGGAAAGATTGAAGGAAGGAGAGATCATGGAAGACAGAGGTTGACTTGGGTCAAGAATCTACCTAAATGGATGAATGTATCGATGCTGGAAGTTCTGTATGCCTCAAAGAGAAGAGGCCTGTGGAAGGCCATGGTCACTA
Organism: Alligator sinensis; assembly: GCF_000455745.1. NCBI lineage: Eukaryota > Metazoa > Chordata > Crocodylia > Alligatoridae > Alligator > Alligator sinensis. The sequence continues at coordinate 997,232 of NW_005842051.1, forward strand.
ACATCCTGTTTTGATATGGTACCTAGAGAGAGAGAGACCCAAGACAACATCAACAAACAGCTGCTATTGTATGCTAAGGAGTAATTTTAGGGCTAGGTACAGATATTCAAAAAGCCAGAGGCAAAATCTAAGTTACGTGGTGTTCTGTAAATGGCGTAGTTTAAATTGCTAGCAAATAGAGTACGCAAACGCCCTTGCATGAGGGGGTTAGACTGGATTCTGCCATTTTTGAACCAGCCTGTGTGCTGAACTCCTGTTCTGTTGTAGGTATAGACCAGCTATGTGTGCTGAACTTCTGTTCTGTTATAGGTATAGACTGGTTTTTCATCATTTATACCAGTAAAGGTGTCATGTCTGTACCTGGCCTAATTTATACGGTATGTTTTTTGTTCAATTTGCTGCTTAACTTGCAAGTGGTATCTAAGGGTTTTAAGATCTATTATTTTTTCATTATACTTTTAGATATATGGATATAATTCCTTAAAAATGCAAATAGTTTAAAATATAAAATATCATGATTTTAAGAGAGTGTAATGGTTCCATTCCTAGAAGTAATATGCCAAACTATTTAACACGTTTATGGCAGTATACAAAAGGAAACTCTTAAAAGGAACTTTTAAAAAGTAACATGGTATGAAGATGCAATATTTGATATCTAGATAAATTTAGAATAGGATTAAGGTTCATATACAAATTAGGACTGATGTTTAGGACTGTATGTTAAAGTACTGAGTTGTTGAAGGATTTCCATGTAAAATCTTGCCTTTATCCAAACTAAGGCCAGTTTCCTGTTTTGCTTGGTACCTGCAAGCAACAGTCAGAGGGATGGGCTTCGGTTGATTCAGCTTGAGTCTGTCCCAATCACATTCAAAGCAAATTTGATGTGATGAATTTGGCCTCTTTCTATTTAAGTTTTACAGCATATCTCAGATATCTAAATTACTTTAAGTAATTTACATACATATAATATATGCAAGTAAATTTTGATTAATATTTATCTTACAGAGTACTTAAAGCTAATGAGCACTTAGGCTAATCACTTCTGCATGAGGAATATGGGAATAAATTCCAAAAGAATGTATAACAACAAGGTACAACAGTTTACTGGGGTCAAAAATATTCATTAAAATAGAAATTTATCCTTCTGATAATGAGAGATAAAAATGAAAACTGTGACATGAAAAATGAGTCATTAATTATTATAACAACACTGCCATTTTATAGAAACTTTCAACCAAACATTTGAAAGAATTTTATAGACTCTGTAATCTTCACTACACCTCTCCAGGTATGAAGGGCAAGATAAGATCATTTGTTTCTGAAATGTAAGACAGCATTTTTACCAGTAAACGTCTGTACTGTATAACAAATTTATGACAGTAAGTGAAGAAAAATACTGTATTCAGTTGAAATTACAGGAGGAATGTAGGTAAAGTTGAAATGTGGTCATGACATGAAGGTTAATATGGTCATCAGCTCTTATGAAAAATGCTGCTGTCTCTTTAATAAGTTCAAATGGTCAGGAGCTCAGTTTTATTTCTCATCATCTTCAACATCATAATGTTTCCCACAACATTCTGGGTACTGATTCAAGGGAAGAGAGCCACCTACTGAGTTATCAACATTATTTTCTTCAACATTTAGGTTCTCCATCCACTCATTATTGGAAACTATCATTGCTAGTTGGCCAAAAGAAAAATGACTGTGCTTGCCAAAAGTGACGGTTTTAGTCATTCCTTGAAGAAGTAACAGTTATGGATGATCTGATCTTTAAAGGTGAACGAATTGTGGTTCTGCAATCACTGAGTTCAGAAATGACATGTCATTCATTTAGGACACAGGAAAGTAGAGAAACACAAGTACAGGGCTGAGAGTATAGTACCTATTAATGAAAACATGCTAAAACATCCAACTTACTTGAAATATCAAATCCAAAACTCCAAGAAACACAAAAACCCTCACTTGTGGCAAAAATGTTAGACATTTTCACCGTGTATAGTAAATACCATGTTTGTAGCAAAAAGTTTTTTTTTTCTTTTCCTGGGGTAAGTGGTAAAGAAAAACAGGCCTGGACAGAGACTGGTAGTAAATATAAATGCCTTTTTACCAGATACAGAATACCTGAAGACTAGTGCCAGACAATATTATCCATTACAGTTCACAGGAGTTCCTAAAATCTACAACATCTAGCTTTTGTTATCACAATCAAATAAGCTAACAGAAAAAACAGAACAGTGAAAGAAGTAAATAACTGCTATGCTAGAGAAAAGGAATGTATCAACTACTGATTGCATTAGATCACCTGCTCAGTCAAACCGTAACCACAGATTTTAGTTAACATTTAAGTCAGCAACCTGATAACTCAAGAATAGGCAGAATTTAAATAAGTTTTTCATTCCAACATTTATAATATGAAAATGTCACCAGGAAAAAGAAAGGGGCTGTGTACAGTATTTTGAACTAAAAGCAAAACACTTGTTCAAGTTATAGAAAGCTAATCTTAATCCAATCCATTCTGATTTTGATTTAAGAAATACTAGTTTTAGACTGAAACATCATTTTGCTCACTAGAGTAACTTCAAAGCAATTTTGACCGTATGATTTTATTTTTTTTACCAGAATCCACAAAATATCCACAGGTCACTTACAGTCATTGTTATGTTAGCCATGTAGGAATAATACTACCTGAGAAAGAGACTATATAAATATATGTTTATTCTGTTAAGTGTGAAGAATATGGTTTGAATTTAAATAGCATTGTTCTGAGATATTTAATTAGAGAAATTAAAATTAATGCTGTTAACAAACCTGATTCATACTGAATTTAAGTCCACTGAAGGTCTGGCCTGAAAACCTTTCAGGCTGTGTCATTATTAAGACATCACCAGATGTTACTATTCCCGAGTCTCTAATTATTCCTGTTAAAAAAAAAAACCTGTAAGTGGCTAGACCAGTGATTTTCAACCACGGTCCTGTGGCACCCTGGGATGCCTTGAGATCCTATCAGAGTTGCTGCAGGATGCCACACAATGGTAGCACTCTCAGGTCTACAAACAGAATTCACAAGATACAGATTTCAATTAGGAATCCAGAGTGTTAAAAACTTTCTGACCTGTTGTGATATGAATTCTTTGCAACCCTAGAATTGCTCTATTCTATTCTGTAGTCCAAAAAAGAGTGAAAAGTAAGAGCTGTCATTTTTCCAGGGATACATTAAATCTAAAAAGTTTAAGAATCACTGGGCTAGACCCTATAAAATGCTAATAGATGGCTATAGTGCAATTTTATTAGCAGGTATGCTAATATCACCAGTAGAGCTTTTTTCCTCCCTTTTTTTTACTGCTTTAGATTCACTGAAATGAATCATTTGTTAGGAGCAGCTGATGCCTATAGAATCTACTCATGCAAGAAATACAATTATTACATGGTGTCAAAACATCACAATAACTTCTCTTAGTGATGGGTACGTAGTACATGTTGGCATTCAGCACACATTCTCTGTGAAAAGTTGTCTTAACCTGTTCCTTCTGGAATTATATTAGCAAAGAAAAGAGAACTAGCATTATTAAGTCATGGCTAAGCATAGGACCCATGTGGATACATCCAAGTAATCGGGAAGCAGGGAGGTGTTCATGTGAAACAAGACCATAAATTCTTAGGTAGTTAAAGGAGCATCTTAGAAAAGAAAAGAAAAGAAAAGAAAAGATTGTTTTCTCATGAACATTATAGATACCTAAACCACAAAGTGAGGCTGATGTGGTTCTGGCACCTAAACTGTGAATGTCACTGAGAAAATGACAGAATTAGCTTGTAAAATACATTGAAAAGCCATTAGTACCAAACCATTAAAAAGTATTATGTTTCTTGCTAAGGACAGGCGGGTCAACTGTAACCCAATATTGATTCTGATTTAGGATTGCTGGATCAGTGGCAACCCATTTGCGATCCCAAGGTAAGATTTCTGGGTCATTAGCCATCTTGCTCTGATTCCTATTCAGACTGCTAATCCAGTTTTTATATAGGAGATAAGAGCCTGCTGACTACAGTCTTTCCAGGGCTGTGTCATTTTTTCTTGATTTCTTGTTAATATTTCTTCCCTTATGGAAGCTCAATCTCTATCTTTCTTTCAATAAGCACAAGTGCAGTAAGTATTAAATATAATAATACTGTAATATGCTTTCTTAGGCAACCTTCTGTGCTAAACACAAGAAAGGGACTGTGGACAAGTATTGGAATATGGAGATTTAATATTATCAGATGTAGTCATGTTGACCTGAATTGTTCTGTGTCACACTGTGGTGGCCAGATGTTACTATTAGCGTAAAGTTACATGTTACACTTAGATCATACTAAATCTGTGGAATGTTAGGCAGTGTTAAAGTTAAAACATGCTGTGAGTTGCATGTTAAGGGCTAATACAGTTACACCATTTCAGGCAATGGTTAACTCTGGGCCATGTTACCTAGCTCATGTTAAAAATAACTTCAGTCTCTGCCATGGAAACAGAATGAGCTATTTGCTGTCCTCCAGCATCACACGATGCACTACTTACAGCATTCTCCCTACCAAGAGTAGAGATAGAGCCCAGGTGTCCTGGCTCCTAACCACAGCCTTGGTTGCCAGTACTCTAGCACAAGTCAGAGCTATGCAGGCAAGAAACAGTATTAACCTTAGAATGCAATTGCTCACAGCAGGCACATCCAGATGAGTGCAATTGTGTGGTATGTGGTGTCGCAAACATGTTTGCAGTGACACGTACCACACAGTCCAGTGTTCGCTACACTGCAAGGGCGCACTGCCGGAGCGTGTGATGCTCAGTTGTTTTTTTTCCCCATGGGTTGTTTTTTTTTGACCCCTGGATAGCCTGGAAAACCTGCAGGGAAAAAAGCTGGAGCAGCGCACGCTCAGCCAGCACATACTGCTGAAAAGTGAAGCTGGGCCTCCCAGAGCCGTGCTGCGGCTGTTGGCTAGGCTCCTCATGGAAGAATTGCCATGGCTGCAACTCTGGGAGGCCCCCAGGCCACTAGGTAAAGCTGCTGAGGCCAGCACAGTGCTGGCCTCAGCCTCCCCTAGCACTCCTGGGGTAACTTGCCATGTACTAAAGCATGCGTGGCCAGGGAGTTCCCCAGGGACAAGTAACTGCAGTGAAAGGTACACCGCTGCTAGTTGTTCCCAGGGAACCAAATGTCCACACACATCTGGACGCACCCAGCATGCTTTAATTTTAACACATCTTAACAATCCGCTGGTTTAGTATAGTCTAAATGTAACATGTGACTTCACACTGAGAACCTGCCAGACCTCATGAACCTTGTCTAAGATGGATTGAATTTGGAGAAGTACTGTTTGTTATTCTGGGATGTTCTGAGCCTGGGATATACAGAGCAACCACATCTACCAGCCAGGAGCATGCTGGAATTCACCATTTCCCAGGATAAAAACCTTGATGTCTTATTTGCCATGGTGGAAATAATTTAAAAACTTTGCTACAGAGATAAAATATTTTTAAAATGCAGTGAATTGGTACCCTGGACTTAACAGCAATTAAAATTTAACAGACATGAACATTTAATTAACATTAACATTTAATTATCAAATTAACATTTAACAGGAATAATGAAAATTAGCTTCCTTACTTTTCAATCCAGAAAGAGACAAAATAAATTAGCACCCCAGCAACCAAGAATGAATATATATATTGTTTCCCAGTAAATACAAGGCACTATATTTTCACCATTTTTGCTGTGAACATGGGAATACATAATGAATCAGAACCTTGATTGATCAGATCTGCTGTCTTCGACAGTGGACAATACCTGATGTACCAAAATGCACTCAGCCAACTGTGGAATATAGTAGATTTATTAGAAAAAGTAACAAGAAAGAAAAAGAAATTTCTTCTTTGTTTTTCTGAAGATCAGCCTAATGTACAGAATTAGAAATTCCCTGTAAAATCTATTGCATGGTATATCAAGCTTTTATATTATATATGTATAATAGAAAATATTTATATCTTTTTTACTCTTATTATCATTATAGCTTAATGACTTTATATTCATTTTTCATTTAATACCAAGCCCTATATATGGCATGTTAAAACTTACATCCAGTTCTTTTAAGGAAGGAAGGAAATGCAAAGATAATTCTCTTGTCACATATGGGAATTACTATGCCAGTACAATGACATAATTGTAAGAATGAAAGTGGTTGCAGTAATTCCAACTTAATCTTCTGTCATGTCCAGTGAATTAGATATTTCCAGAAGGCTGAACAGTTAGAAATCCATGTGAGTTAGGTACTTAAGTAAGAGTTAGGCATCTGATTACTTTGGGGATATGGGTCTAAGTGTCTACACAGTTAATAAAAATGTTATGCCTTTTCTTCCAACAACCTGTCTCCCAAGTGACTACAGCAACCTGAGGCCAAATTCTAAATGCAGTTTAAGTCACTGAACATGCAACAAGGTAAGCTGAAGGATTCTCATATGTTAGACATTATTTAATTATTTAAATATCACCTCTAAAGACTTGCTAGTACATATTTGTATCTAAAATTACCATATGCTTGATGGATTGTTTAAAATTTGTAAAATTGGTCATGAATCAATAATAATAGGTGTTATATTTTAATACTTTCACCACATACTTCACCTTCTCTGTTGCTTATCTGAATGTTCCCAGAAGGAACATTTTCTAATGCATTGCAAGAGTAATCAGATTTGCAAAGAAACTCAGAAAATCATGTTGACTTTGGACCAGACTCTCATTTATGCAAGTATTTGTCTTTGCTTAATACATTCTATGGTGCTTAGATAAAATATAGGTGACATAATGTGTGGAATATAAATCTTTCAAAATTGTGTAATCAGTTTAGCATGGCTGTAGCAGCAAAGATCAATTTTATAGGCATCTCATCTCTTCTCTCCTATTTTTTCCTCCTCCCCAAAAGAAACATTTATTGAAAATAGAATGAAAGAGT
>NW_005842051.1:1004240-1023298 GCF_000455745.1 Alligator sinensis
TGTCCAAATGCAAATTAGATTTGAGGCCAGATATAGTTTAGTCTTCTAGGCTGCCTATACATGTGCTCAGAGTTGGGAGAGGGGAGGTTAATTAGAGAGGTTCCTGGGCAGCTGCTCTAATTAAAAAGCCTCGACATCATGTGTAGTAAGCCTCTGTGCATTTAAAAAAGGCTACAGGATGCTTTATCTAAACCTCATTTGATGAGGTTTAGTTGAAGCACCTTGCAATGTTTTTAAAACATGCAGGAGCTTAATACACGTGATACTGCAGCAACACCGCAGCGTCCTAATAAGAACACAGAACAAACTCAATTAATCTGCTCCAATGCGGTCTAATTAGAAAGCTAACAAGCACTTGTATAGGAATCCTTGGTTTTTTTACTTGAGAGTTATTCAATTTAAAAACTACGTAACTGACCCTAAAGAGGACAGTTCAAATAGAAGACGTTAGGCACCTCAGCTCCCTGTGGAACATAAGAAAATAGAACTGGAATGGGCCATTAATTCCAATCCCCTGCATTTTCAGGCAAACCTGTCCAAGTGGGTCCACAAGACTGTGTACTCCAACCTCTCTCATAAACCTCAGGCACAGACTATTCTGTGAAAATAGATCCACAATATGCAATGCATACAAGGGGGGAGAAAAGCAAGGGTGCCACCAATGCCAATTTTCTGCAAGAAAATCAGATAATTGAATTTCTAACTTCTCATTCTAGTAGTAATAGTAGTAGGAGTATTTTGCTAGCGCTTAGAGGTGCTCAGAATCAGGACCTTGCGCTGAACAAAACATTAGGGGTAGATGAAACCCTGCTCTGAAAAGCCTAAGGTGTCTGGATGCTGAAAGCACAGGAGTAGTCCTGGGATACAGGTTGTAGCCATGTTGGTCTAAAAAACAGAGTCAGACAAAACTCCAGGACTAGAAGTGATATCTTTTATTAGGCCAACTAAACAAAAAAAAAAAAATACAAAATCTTTCTTTGCAAAGTAACAAAAAAAAAAATCTTTCTTTACAAACTTTTGGGTCCAAGCACCCTTTGTCAGGCAGAGAAGAATCTGAATTCAATCTTTGAATTCTCCTCTGCCCGATGAAGGGTGTTCGGACCTGAAAGCTTGCAAAGAAAGAAAAATGTTTGCTACTGTTTCGTTGGTCTAACAGGAGTAGTCCTGTGCACTTACGGCTATTTCTTTCAGTTTTGAATGTTTTCAAAGAGCAGCCTTTTTCTTTTTCTTGCTAACTTAGAAAAATAGATGGGAAGCTTTGCAATGCTTGGGCTTGTGTGGAAATTTCCACTGAATTGTGATCTGCAGTAAACAAGCCTGTTGGTGTTTCAGAAAGTAGAAGGTGTGAAATCTCTGCTCTAATGAAAGCTATCGGCAGCTTTTGTCTGACTAATTTCCTTTCAAACGTATCCTGATTGTGTGTGTTTATGTATATGTGGCGTCAGTGTTTTCCCTCTCTCACTGAAGAAAGAACATTGTGAGAAGGTTTCAAATATTCCAGTGTTTTTGTTGGGTTTTGTATTAGGTAATTCTTTGGAACAATAGCGTCTAAAAGCAGCTCAGCCACAGACACCCACTGCCAACTTTACACAAGGGAAATAGTAGGAAGTTGGTAGAAAGCCTAATTAAACTATGTGTTAATGTGACACAGCCAGAATGTTATAGAATTTATTATGTGGTGAAATAATTTATTTTCAGTTCATAAATTGTTTGGCACACACCATGTGGGAATATTTTCATTTATAAATAAAAGTTTTCAAAAATGACTTATACGATGAAGTTGGCGCAATGGGCATCAGAAGAGTATTATATTCCCACGGTCAGTCCCTTTACTAGTGTCAGGGGCTGCCACGTGGTCACTTCTCTTACTACCCCTCAAAACTCTCTCAGGGTGGGGAAAGTACCAAAATATAATGTTTCTTAGCTAAATAGCAGGCATTCTCAGACAACTGGAAAATAAAATTGCCAGGAAACAATGCTGAGAACAGTTATTTGATGTTTACATATTATTGTGGTAGATAAAATATTCCAGAGACATAACTAATTATAGTTAATATTGTGTGTTATAATGGCTACTTATCAAGCCTATACACAAACACCATGCAATTTGAGAAACTACTTGAAGTGTAGACAAGAATTGCAATGCTTTTTTAAAGAGTTTTTTCCTGTCTCTATATGGTACCACTTGGCTCCAGTGCTGCATAAAAACTATGATTCTTTCCTTGTCCAGTCCTATTCTCTTATAATTAGGTTATTACTAATATATTGATGCGTTTCTTTATATTTAAGCCCTCTGCAGTTAAAAGTACTTCATAGGCTTCCATGGAAACATGTATAATAGCATTTTATCACTCAAGTAACTTTCAGAATATGACATTGACTATTGTCATATTGCATTGTAATGCAATAATGCCATCCAAATCAATCATATCTACCCTGAAGGGTCATTTTCAAAGTTAACAGCCTACGGCAGAGTCACAAACTGTTAATGCTCTTTAATAAGCTGTTAACTTTCCAGAAATCTAAGGGGTTTAATGCTATTATTTATAGAGGTGCAGTCAGGTGCCCAAACCTGATTCATGGAACTGAAAGTACTGCTGACACAAATTGTTTGTACTTATTCGGGCTTTAAGTCATAAGCCTGAATTCACCTAGATTAGTCACTCTTCTGTTTTGCTATGGGTTCGGGTCATCCTCAGCAAATGTCAATGTGAAATACTGAAGTTGTGTTTGCTATGAAAAACATAAGGCAAACGAGATGGAAAGGATATGGATGTTGGTCTTTTTGTCCCAGAAGTTTTAAAAGTTGAAAATACGCTCCTCCTAAGCACTGATAAGGTGTCTCTAATATGTTTGTCTCGCTACTTTTCTTTGCCTCTGTCAAAATTCAATCTTTTTCTCATATCTAGCGTACTAGTAGTGTGTTCCATTTTTATATTATCAACCTTTCATTTTGACTGTTGTGTCAGCTGATTTCTCCAAATGTAAGCAGTGATTACCTCTTTTAAGACCAATTCAAAGCAAAAGAATCACAAGCAGGCCAGCAGCAATGATTCTGAAAAGGGGTTAGAAGAAAGAAGAATATTGTAGAAAATATTGAAAATTGCAGGATTCACAGCTCTGTCTTACCTCCCCTGAATTCTTACTCCCTCTCCACATGAAACTCCAGACAAAGCCATCATAACTAATTACCAAGTAGTAAATGAGGCAAATCCTGGGAGCAGTTTACATGGCAAGGGGGTCTTTGTCAGCTTCAGACAGCTGGTGAGGCAAGTGGCTGTGCACAAGGTTAGCCAATCCTGGGGATAAATGCCTAAATAGGACCTGCATGTGCTCTGCTGAGGGGAGCAGTGGAGTTGTTTCTGGAGGTCAATAAAGATCATGCATAAATAAGCTTCCCCTGAGCTCTATATGAATTATATCCCCTCTGTCTCTCCATCCGGAGCTTACAGAGTTACTCCAGTACACAGAAGAGTCATGGTTGGGTCCTTATTTGTTTGGGTGTTAATTTTTCTTTATCCATGTCAAAACTCAATTGTTTTCTTACTCTATTGAAAGAAAACTGGTGTTCCCTGGATACCCATAATGGTAGTTGGAGGGGAAGATGGGAAAAAAAGGGTAGGGTGCTCTTTACCCCAGCTCTCCCTGTCTTCTCATTTTTGAAACTATCAACTAGAAGTTCCCTTTCTGACTCTCAAGGTCTCCTTTGACTACCTGTTACTCAGACAGTGGGTAATCTGGGATATCATAAAGGATTCCTCTCTGGAATATGAGAGGTAATGAATCCTAGAATCAGAGAAAAGTAGGGCTGGAAGGGACCTCTGGAGCAGGATCATCCCTATAAAATCCATTGCCCACATAAATCCAATGCCTAACTTATTAGCAAAACTACACAGCCAGCACTGACACAACCACAAGACATTGCACCCTAACCTGCCACAAGTAAATATGGGAAACCACAGTGGCTAATGTCCTGCTGTGGTAAGGTTGTTAAAACAAGAAGAATTATTTAAAGAAAGTTGATGTTTTGAATATCTAAAAAAAAAAAAGATCAGATTCAGAAATTAGGACATCTCTGAAAACATTATGCAGAGCTATAGTCATGGGAGAAGGAAGCTATGGGGAAGCCATATAAGCACTATATAGAATTCTTGCCCTGTGGGGTCAGGCCAACTCTCAGGATCTCAATATTGCACTGTTAGGAGGGTGTGACACAATTGCACATATACAAACACACAAATCAATTAGGCACATACACATCCAAACCAGCCTAGGCATATGCACACCTATCACCAATTCAAGCGCATACACTATACACCCCAAAAGTTAGACACAGATCGCTAATTCATATATCATGCACACAATGACATATATACATACACACACACACTCACCAGTTCATACACATACAACCCACCTACACACAGGTAAGTTCCTAACTTGGATGGTACAGTGCTTGGGGTACCTGAGGGAAGGTTCAGGTAAGAGAGAGAGAGAGTTAAAGTGTAAGGAGTGAAAGTTGCCAGATCCAGGATTAGAACCAGTGGACTACAGAGAAACTGGCTGAAGAACTGAGGCTTGGGTTTACTTAAGGTAGACTGGTGCTAGAAACTGAGGCAGACAGCTGAGATACTGTGGGGGAGGAGGGGTAGATAAGTGGTGGCAAGGAAGAGACAGCCAGAAAAAAAACTGCGGCAGAAACCTGGTTGCTCAGGGGAAAAGGAAAAGGCAGTGGGGATAAGACAGTGGCAAAGAAATGGGGTTTGGAGGCAGAGAGGAGCTCAGGACAGGTGTTGGAGGTGGCGGTGAGCTAGAAGCAGGAGAGGGAGAAATGAGACAGAAGTTAGAGGGGCGAGGAGCAGTATTGGAGCAGGGCAAAACCATAGTAAAGCAAAACCCAACTTAGGGGTCCAAATAACAGTTTTATTAAACAGACAACACACTACACAGCCCCACGAAGTTATTGGTTTTCACACACACGCACACACACACACACACACACACACACACAAGCAGTCACAATGGTGGAAGCAGGAGAAAGAGACTCAGTGGAAGGGTTGGAGTCCAGGTAGGGAAGAGAAGCAGAGTCCAAGTCCTTGGCTGAAGAAGGGGTGGGGGGTGATAGGTACCTATCGAGGCTGGAAAAGGGTCCGTGTCCAGTAGGTGTTGTCCAGAGGGGGGTCACCAGCAGGGCCTCTGGGTGGATAGGTGGTGTGGCATGGTGCTGGTCCAGATGGAGAGGGCATCCCTAGGAGTCAGTCTTCACTACCCCTTTTATGGGGCAGACTACCTCTGATCTCCTATGGAGAGGGCCTATCCAGGCAAGGTCAGTCCTGTTCCAGAGGGCTCCAGGTGTTCTTACTGAGCATGTGCAGCCTTGGCACAATGATGGGTTGCCTCATCTTTTGTTTCTTGAATGCAGAGGGTAGTTCCAGTGGCTGGGTCATTGGTCCAGGTATTGGTGTTGAAGGTTCAGTCATTCAGAGGGAGCTATTTTTAGACCTACTGCCATTGTCTCTCAAGCACCCTCATTCATCCCCATTCATTCAGGAACCAAGTTACATAGGAGGGGTAGGTGTGAGTCATGGGTTACACATCCGGGCCTGGGGAGAGGATGGAGACTTGACAAACAAAATGGAAACTCAACATGACTTATGCTAACATACATATGTAGGCCTAAATCATATAGTACCAGTAAAACAGTACTATAGAACAGTAAAAATCAATATAACCATAATAATTATACAATATAAAGAAGGAGAAAAACAAAACAAATACAATTTGCTACCAAAATAAAATGCTGAAGCTTATCCTATGTCTTAAACAAAACAAATACAACTTGCTGCCAAAATAAAATGCTGACGCTTATCCTATGTCTTAGCTCATTTATACTTATCTATAGGGAGTAGAGAGGGAGAGAAAAAGTCAGAAATGGTTGGGGAAGGGGACAGAATGCATTTTAAAAAGAAAAAAAAGAAAAACTGGGGGTTTTGCTATAGAATTTACTTAGCTATTAGGGCTTTGTGAAACAGCATGTTTTCGTTTCGACTTCCATTTTGCCGTTTTGACGGGGCAGTGTTTTGTTTCAAGTTTCAATTTGTTTCAAAAGCGCCGTTCCATTTCATTTCATCAAACTGTTTCACTGTTTCGACGTTTTGCCCAGAGGCTGTAATGGGGAAACACGAAGCTGCCTATAACTTTGTCATTTCTTGCCTGATTTGCAGGGGTGGTAGCTCCTTCTGAGCCTACGAAGCCTGTCAGGTTTCAAGGAGATAGGTGCAGGTGTTTCCGGGAAACTGCACCTCAAGCTGCTGACAAGCAAAACTTGTGATGTGTGACTGTATGTGTGTGTTAAGGCGCAGCTCTTTTTTCCATCCCTCCTGCAGGGCACTGGGATTGGAAGGGACTTCAGGGAAGGATGACAGTCACTGGCCAGCTACAGAGGTCAATATCAGAGCAGTCCTTTCCCCACTCTTCCCCCTCCCTCTCCTTAGTTTCTATTTCCCTTCAAGCAAGCCCAGCTTCGAAACTTGAAACATTTGGAAACTTTTTAAATATTTTGAGTGCCCTCATCTCATTTTGAGGCTGTTCGAAAGCCTTTCATTTCATTTCAATTTTGCTGTTTCAAGCTCAAAACAAGTTGAAACAGCATTGAAACGAAACAGCCAGCAAAATTTCTCACAGCCCTATTAGCTATGTCTAGTAGAAGAAGCTTTGTCTTTTGGTAACTACTGTACCACATTGCTATGAGAGCAAAGGTTTTGCCTGTAGTAAAAACAAGTTCTCAATAATGAAGCTATGTTAGGCCTATTAAAAGAACTATAAGCCAAACAGGAAGAGATGAAAAATGGTAGTAATAAAGTGGGGGAGGGGGAGAGGGGGGGGAAGGATGTGTCACTGACAGTAGAAATAAAAAAATTATAGTGAAAGAGGCAGCAAGTTGGTTACAAGGTACAGTTGGCAGCTCTACTGGAGACCAAATGCACAGGATAATGACAAGAAATCCAAAAAGGTAGGCTGTTGCCTATGAAAGCTCAAGCCATTTTGAACCAGTTAGTCTCTAAGCTTATCGAACAAGCTTTAGTTAAAGCACCCCCACCGCCCTTTTGGAGTGTGGATTGCTGAATACATGAGACACTGCAAGCGTTTTAATTACAGCAGCTCCTGAGAGCCACTCTAATTATCCCACCACCACCACCGGAGTACAGGTATAGGTGCCCATAAGGTTTTACCCTGCCCAACCTTCTGCCTGAAATTGTTTCCTGTTATTATCTCTCCCATGCTTGGTGACAACCAGGGAAAAAGGATGGCATTTTCAAAATATTTAGCAATGTTGAACACCTTCTGTTTATTAGAAATTAGTAGGAAATTAGCATTCAGATCTTCTAAGTGGGTTTGCAAATCCCATCCATAAAATGAGTAAGTACATTGCAGGAGTTTAAAACATTTTTCAACCTGTTTCACACTAAAGAAAAGATGGAGTGAAGCATACTGCAGGCAAGTCCTTTAGGCTGTGAACTGTGAAGTTAGGTAGTCAAGCAGTCATTCCAACACTGAATTGGGTATTTCATTAGGAACAAGTTGGCCCAATATCACTTTAAGAAATCCTTGCATCTTGCATTAGGAACAAGGACATTTCTCTTAGGGACATGATAAAGGAGTCAGTCTTAAGAATGAAAAATCTGGTCATCAGTTGTATACATGCAATATGTTGTTTTCTGAAGAATTATATAAGACATATTACTGTTCCAGTAGAGTGGCCATAAACAATGGAAAAGTTTGAACTAGTGGTTGTGAAGGACTTCAGATAACAGGCTGCTCAAGTCAGTTTCCCTTTAGATTTGATATTCCATACACAACCCCATACACACAGTTTTCAAACTAGAGGTCAACTTGTCCATGTCTGTTCAGAACATATATCCACAAATCTCCTAATACCCTGCATGAGACTGCATACGACTACATGAGATCTACATAAGACTGCAAGATACGTTCAAAGAGTGAGTACTAAAAGCACCTATTGGCATTTCTATACACATTTATTTCATGTGGTAATTATTGAAATCCATACCAATACTGTTGAAAAGGAGAGAGATTGTAGTGTATAGTTAAGGCTGTTATTAGTTACCCTGATTTTTGGGCATTTACTTTTTTAAAATTGTAATATTTTAAATCTCTCACTTCAAGATTTTGCTTTTAACCAAAATACCAGATTTCTGGATTTCAACAGTTCTTTCTACAAAAACCAAACTGATTCTAATAATGTTGTTATAAATCAATGGTTTATTT
Source organism: Alligator sinensis (assembly GCF_000455745.1). Lineage (NCBI taxonomy): Eukaryota > Metazoa > Chordata > Crocodylia > Alligatoridae > Alligator > Alligator sinensis. The sequence goes on from NW_005842051.1 coordinate 1,012,530, forward strand.
ACACCCATAACTGTAATTTAGTATTTCCTTGTGTGTTCGTAAATTGTAAACAAATATCTGCATATTGGAGATAAAGATGGGATATAAATATAGCTTTAATGACAGAAGGCCACTAATTTGTGTAACTGTGATGCTATACTTGAAAAACAGAAAAAAAATATTCTCAAATATATGTATATGACACCTGCTCTCCTTTACATTTATGTAAACCATGAGTTTAGTAGACTGATTCCAAGAGTAGCTCCTGTGTCAGAGCCATGTTGTTTGTGACTTGTAAGGAATTCTCATTTTTTCAAATATGCTTATTTTTCAAATCCTGCTTCTGGGATTTCTTTTCCCTGTCTCCTCCATTCAGTGTTTCTTGATCCTGTTTTCCTTTTTATAAGACATTTACTCATAAGCAAGGTGGCAATGACTGTTGTTACCAGGCTGAAGTAAAATCCTAATTAGTTTCATAGAAGCCAGATCCTGAGAATCCCAGCATTTCATCTCTTTACTAATGTGTCAACCCAACGGTGCAGTAATTTGAAATGTGAATGCCACACCTCTTCTTTTTCTTTGAACATGGAAAATCCCTTTGTTTCTATATGAGCATTCCTTTATTTAATCCCTCAAAAGATAATGTGACCCAAGATATGGTTTCTTTCCCTGTACTTAATGTAACTGTTCCAGACATTATTTTACAAAATGTCTCAAATTAACATTCTCTGTCAATTACAGATGATAAAGATCTGCTAAAATAATTAGAGTGCTACTACAATGCCTGCTTTAATTGCTACATTATAATCTCCAGACCTGAAAAACTCTAGAGACCCCAATACATAAAATGCCTTTCAGCTATGCAGGTGTAGAATTCATTGCAAGTTGTTTCCCTTTCTGTCTTTCCTTCCTTGGTTTCTTTAAAAAATATATATTTTCAAGGGAGGTGGGGGGATTAAATGCTTTGGAATTGTGCCAGTGCCTGAGGGTTTTGTATTATGTTAAAATTTTATTTAAAGTTTAAGCATAATGCTGCTTTGGAAGTTATATGGAATAGAGAGAAAAGCAAGGAAGAGTAAAGAGGGTTATTCAAAGAATACCACCACAGTGGTGACATTTATGTAGAGTATTGCTGCCATATTTTGTTTTATAAGGAAACAAACTACTTTTCAAATTCTTGCTGGAATCTCTGCAAAGACCAACAATCAAATATCAGCTAAGTTTCCCCCCACCCCCAAATGGAGCAGGAATTGCTTGGAAAATAAAAGCCTTTGAGCACTGTTAGTTTTTCAGCAGCTAAACTTTTTATTAGTGACTGAGGCAATTATTCAATTAATTAACTCATGTAGTTATTTATTTAAGAAATATAAACTGTTTACAGGAATATACACTGCAAAAGCATATATACTATAGTTCAAAGTACAAAAATATATAGGACCACAGTCTTGAAAGCTTGAAAGCGTCCAAAGGAGAGCTACCCACATGATCAAAGGCCAAGAAAACAGGCTTCATGAGGAGAGGCTGAGAGGCATGGGGCTCTTCAGTATGGAGAAGAGAAGGCTCAGGGGGGACTTAGTAGCAGCCTATAAGTATAAGGGGGGTGCACCAAGATCTGGGAAAACAGTTATTCACCAGGACTCCCCAAGGGATGACAAGGTCTAATGACCACAAACTTCTGGAGGGCCAGTTTAGGCTGAACATAAGGAAAAACTCCTTCACAGTCCAACTGTCCAGGGTCTCGAATGGACTGTCCCCAGAGGTGGTGCAAGTACCGACTCTGGACTCATTCAGAAAGTGTTTGGATGCATACCTTCCTGGGATTATTTGACCCAGCAGACTTCCTGCCTCAATTATCTCACAAGGTCCCTTCCAGCCCCTAATGTCTATGAAATCTATGAAATCTTAGGCTCCCTCTACACATGACACTTAAGGCATGATTAACCATTTAATCGCATCTTAAGTTGTAACCCAGCTACACATTCAACTGCTGAAAAGCGTGAGAAGCCACCAAGTTATTCCACAAAAAATGTGAAACAACTTTGTAGCTTGTTCTAATCCTGCCATTAATTGAAAGCCTGGCCAGGTACTCCCCTGTGGGTGGAAGCCCATCCAACTGAGGGGCTCCCAGCCACAGGGGTGCACCAGTCACCACCAGCCTCACACTTGATGAGGCTCACAGTGGTGGCACCACTCTCCCCAGTACCACTGCTGTGAGCCCCACAGCCAACAATGTTGTCCCGCTGCCTGCGCTGCAGGCAGCAGCAGCCTTCCTGGCACTCCCCCTGCTGCTATCCCCTGCTGTGAGCTCTATCAGCTGTGGGACTCACAACCATAGGAGCTGACACAAGGTGAGCCCAGGGTCACTGATAATAAAGCATAATGGGATCTAATGAGCAAAACCACATGTGTGGCATGGCAGGAGTCATGCTCGTGTAGATCATACTTTAGATCCCATTGTGCTCTTACCTGAACATGTAGAGGGGCCCTCACTCCCATCAACCTCATGCTCAGTACAGTTTAGAAGGGGGCTGTGAAACAAAGAGACCTCTAAGCCACTTTTTTTTCCAATTGCTCTGATTCCGGATTACCAGGGAGCCACAGTAGTTGATTTTAGTCACACCAGCTGTAACAGTCATACAGGGCATGTTATCCTAAAGAGATTTTTTTTCCATGGAGGTTGCTTTGGCTTTCTGCCATCAGAAAGGATTCGTGTACATCAAGGGAATCATTGGCAACCCTTTTAAGAACTTTCTGGCAACTTTCCACAGTGCAAGTATCATAAAGGGACCAGAACATGGCTTGCAGTTCTGCTCCACAGTCCTCACTATATTAAGTAGTCTTTCCCAATAATGTTATGATGGAATACAACAGACACATGATGATATTCATCGTCAGAAATATGAGCTGTAAACATATTTATAAACAGTATAATCTGTTTAATCTTCTGCATGTGCAGTACAGGTATTTATTTGAGACAATGGAAAAACATACCTTCCAAGTGCTTCTATAGCTTTTCCTAAAAATCCATTCCCACATTATGATGGAGCCATTCAGTATGGAATGGTGAGCAGGGAATCATGCCATTCAAGGGATTAACTGGGCTCCACTGATTTTTCCCCCCTTTTTTTACTGGTTTCTTTAATTAAAAATAATTTTACTGACAAAATCTCTTGCAATGAAACACATAATTTACACGAAAATGTTGAAAGGCAGACAGTTCCTAGGATCTATCAGTTCAAGTAATATTTAGCTGCAGGTGACCAAATAATCCTTGTAATTGAGTTTAATCACATAAAACAAACAGACAAAATAATCATGAGTATGAATGTGTTGAAATGAAAACACTTGTCACTGACACTTGCAGCATTTTCCCCTGCTCCAAGAGGACAAATAGTTTTTTTAAAGTCAGTAGTATAACTAGGGTTAGGAAACTGGGACAACCACCCTGGGCACTGACTTGAGGCGTGGTTAGGTTGTAGGGGAAAAAAATGCTGCCACTACCATTGCACAGCCTTGCTGGCAGCAAAGCAGGAGCTGGAAGTCACTGCTGCCCTCACGTCAAAGCTGCCCCGAGTGCCCAACTGCATATTTATGCCTCTAATTGAACTGGTATTTTAGCTAAGTTTTACTTTTAGTTTCAAGACTTGAGGTTTCTTGATATATGCCCTTCAAAATTCTTATTACTATAGTATATAAATATTCCCAAATCCTGAGTCCTTTTCCTGACAAAACTACGAGATCAATGGGAATTTTACATGAATAAAGACTACATGACTTTTCTGGCCCTTGATGATGTGACAGATAATAAATTTGATTGTGATATTTTTCACTGTTAACTGTGTTCATTTTGTTGTTATATTATACGACTTAGTTTACCGCATTATCATGTGCACAGAAAATAAAAGATTAAGTGACAAGACTGGGTAGGTGTAAGAAAAGACCAGATAGACCTTTAGTATCAATGGCTATGTCAACATATCAACAAAGGTAAGATGTCTGACTCCTAAGAGGTGCCCAGAGGAGGTATATATGACAATGGAAGAACAGGCTGGAAATAAGAAGCCTGGAAACTCCTGGCCAGAGGAATCTGAAACAAGCTGAATATTTTTGGGGGTGCTCAGGGGTGCTGCAGGCAGGAGTAGGGATGGAGGGCCTGTTTAACCCCTTTGAAGGTAACAGAGCAGCTCTGGCTGGCTGGCCTTTTCCCCAATAAATACCTTTTCTGAAGAGACTGTCTGCTGTGCTGCTTGGGACTATGGGTTTTGCTGGGTCATCTCAAGAAGAGATGAAGCCCACCTCTCAGGAGTAGAACTGGATGCTCACTTCCGGAGTCAGGGCCACAAAGCACCAGGGAATGTGAGAAGGCCAGGATCCAAGAGTGGGAAGGAGCTGTTGAAACCAAGCTTAAGTAGGCTAAAGGGGTACTCAGAGAGACCACGCAAAGCCTCGACACTCCTGAACAAGCACGCTATAGAGCACTCCATAACAGATCCACAATCAGAAAGAGTAACTCACACAACCTTTTAAGTGAAACTAACACATATATTTTTGTAAAAGTCAAATTCTGTGATTTAACAACATTGTAAAGAAGGAAATGTTACATTTCAAACAAGTCAGAGCTAAAAGTCAAAAAATACATTTCATCTGTTTGAAGGAGCTGAGTTGGATGCCAGTCAAACAGTCCTTATTTTTCAGATCTTGACCCACCACAGAATGCATCACTGAATTTAATTCATGTGAATTTTTTTCTCAGTTTTTGGATGGGAATGCGAGGTTTCATATTCCAGCAACATTTTGGGATGCCCCATAATCTGCCACAAATATCATGGCGTTATGGCCTTTATTATTGGAATTTTGGAAGAGGCAATCTGTCACAGGGTCCTACAACCAACACCAAAATGGCACTATTTTGAAAAGATGGAGAAAGAAAATCCTGAGTGTTATCATGACTACACATCGATTGCATACAATTTTCAAGGGAAGATTGCAGTTGCTTGAAGGCCAGATTTTATGAAGATTGTAAAATTACATACAATTTACAGTTGCTGTACAAATGTAAGGGCCTTGTTGCACCTTACATTGTGAGCTACTTAAATGTTGATCAGTCTTAATGCTAGCTCAAGTTTGGAGCAGCAGCAGCTGGGCAGGCAAGTTAACTGCTCCATAGCTACTCGCTCAGGAGAGACAGCCACAACTAAGGCGGGGGGCAGGCAGGGTAGCAGTAACAGGGTATCTGGGGTTCCGGGAGGTGAGGGGACAAGGGCAGTGGTTTTGATTCAGGCTAGCAGGGGAGCGCGGGCAGGTGGGGTGTTTACACTGAGGTGTAGCCTAGAATGGCTACATCCTGGTGCAATACAAGCTAGGTAACATGGATCAGATATAATCCTGCCTTGGTGTGGCATAACTTTGAGCCGCATAATGAGAGCTTCAAACTATTTTCAGATGTTAATGTGATGACAATACAGGTGTTAAGAGCTCCAGGAGTCACCCAAAATGACCATGTAACACGACCTTAGAATTAGACCATGCATTTAGGTAGAAACCTAAATTTCTTTGTATTCAAGGGCATACACATTTGTGTTGTGGCATCTCAAAGGAGTTTGAGACACTGCAGAAGGCACTCTATGCACAAGAAAATGTTCCCCCCCAATGCATATTTGCAGCACAAACTCGAAATTTGATACCTGCAGTGCCAGGAGCCCCATGTGCTGGCATGGAACCAGCTTGTTCTGGTCTGAAAGTGCATGTCAGCAGAGTAGACCAGATCCATGCCACCACATGCAGCCTTTGGGGCTCAGCCAGATCTATGAGCTGCTGGGGGCTTTGCCTGCTGTGGGCCATGAGCACCCCAAGGGCCCTCTGCATGCTCCTGTGGCTGCTGCTGCCACCACTGGTAGTGGGGGCCCCCAACCCCGATAAATCCCATACCCACCCACACACACACCTACATCCACCCACAAACCCCACACACCAACACCCCCTCACACCCTTTCACAACCCTACACCCACTCACACACCCACTACAAAGTGCACATCCTGCATGCCCAACCACTGGATGTGATAGGCCCTACTGGCAGGAGCCACAGCCACACAGGTAACTGCTGCACTACAGCCCTGCTCCATGCCCGAACCAGTGCCAGGGCACGTGGCTCAAGTCTAGGGAAACTCCTGGTCCTAGGAACCACTTGGGGCATGTGATGGGCGGGGGGGGAGGGGAGTGGAAGTGGCAGCAGGAGTGGGTGATGGGTGGGGGTTGGGTTGGTTTGGGATGGCAACTGAGTCACCTAAGTCTCCCTATATTGGACTGTTTTCTCTTTCCACTGCCATTGAAAAAGAAAGCATAAAATTATGAAGAATGTCTTTGAAGAATACTTTCAATTGGTTGGCGAGGGAGGACCCCAGCAAGGTGACTGTCTAGTCTTCTCTCGAAGGTTTTTAGGGTAGGTGATTGCATCACATCTGGAGGGAGTTTATTCCACAGTCTGGACACCCTGACTGTGAAAAAGGTTTTCCTAATGTTGAGCCTAAATCAGTTTTTTAGGAGTTTGTGGCCATTACTCCTGGTTTTCCCCAAGGGCACCTTGGGGAACAGTTGTTCATCAAGTCTTGATGTACTCTCCTAATATAGCAGTAAGCTGCTACCAGGTCCCCTCTCAGCCTTCTTTTCCTCAGGCTGAAGAGTCCCAGATCCCTCAGCCTTTCCTCATATGACTTGCTGTTTAAGACTCTGATCATATGGGTGGCTCTTCTTTGGGCTCTCTCAAGCTTATCCATGTCCTTGTAAAAGTGTAGTACCCAGAACTGGATGCAGTACTCCAACTGCAGGTTCACCAGTGCTGAGTAGAGCAGAAGAATCAGCTTCTTGTTTTTGCCAGAGATGCATTGATTGATGCATGCCAGAGTCTTATTTGCCCTGCTGGCTACAGAATCACACTGCCACCTTATATTCATACTGTGGTCTATTATTACTCCCAGGTCCCTTTCATTCATGGTGCTAGTCAGTTTGGTACTGCCAAACCTGTAGGTATGTTGGAGGTTGCTCATCCCGAGGTGGACCACTTTACATTTCTTGACGTTGAACTTCATCAGGTTCTGATCCGCCCAACTTGCTACCCTGTCTAGGTCCACCTCTATCTGTAGCCTATCTTCAAGCATGACCACACTCCCCCATAACTCAGTGTCATTTGTGAACTTGTCCAGTGAGCTCTTCAGCCCTACATCCAAATCATTAATAAAGATGTTGAAAAGTACTGGAACGAGCACCGACCCCTGTGGGATACCACTGCCCACTTCTCACCAGGATGACACAGATCTATTCACTATGACTCTCTGGGTCCTATCCTGCAGCCAGTTTCTCACCCACCTGACTGTCTCAGAGTTAAACCCACAATACTCCAATTTTCTCACAAGGCTATTGTGGGATACTAGATCAAAGACCTTTTGGAAGTCTAGGTATACAATGTCAACCTGCTGTCTCATGTCCAGGTGGTGAGTTTCCTTGTCATAGAAGGAGATGAGGTTGGCAAGGCAAGACCTGCCTGTGATGAAGCCATGCTCTCTGTCATTTAGAATCTTACCTTCTGCAAGCTTATTGCAGATAGACTCCTTGATAAACTTTTCTAGGATTTTCCCTCAGAAGGAGTTAGGCTGACTGGCCTATAGTTACCTGAGTCCTCCCTCCTGCTCTTCTTGTGGATGGGCACAACATTGGCCCTCTTCTAGTCCTCAAGGACTTCTCCAGAGTACCATGAGTTGTGGAAGAGCTTTGCCAGGGGTTCTGCAATGACTTCATCCAGTTCCTTCAGCACTCTCAGATAAAGATCATCCAGTCCCACTGACTTGTATATGTCTAATTTTTTTTAATTATTCATATGCCAATTCTACGGCAATAGTAGGAAGGTAATTATTCCTACTATGCTAATCCTCTACTCTACCTGATGTGGTTTTCCCCTTGGTCTGGTGAAAGACGAAGGTGAAGTAGTCATTCAGGAGTTCAGCTTTCTACTGGGTATCGGTAACCAGCTCTCCTGAGTTGTTGAGCAATGGCCCCACACTCCCATTTGTTATTCATATGCCAATTCTACGGCAATAGTAGGAAGGTAATTATTCCTACTATGCTAATCCTCTACTCTACCTGATGTGGTTTTCCCCTTGGTCTGGTGAAAGACGAAGGTGAAGTAGTCATTCAGGAGTTCAGCTTTCTACTGGGTATCGGTAACCAGCTCTCCTGAGTTGTTGAGCAATGGCCCCACACTCCCATTTGTTTTCTCCTGTTCCCTATGTAACTAAAGAAGGACTTCTTGTTGTCCTTGATTCCTGTTGCTAATCTAAATTTGGTTGCTGCTTTCGCTTGTCTTATCTGTTCCCTGCACATGTGGGCTGCCATAGAATAGTCCTCCTTGGCGTCCACCCCAAGCTCCCATTATTTCTAAACCTCTTTCTTCTTTCTTAACAGGACCATGATTTCCCTGTTTAGCCAAGAGGGCTTCCCAGCCCTTCTGTTACCTTTTCTCTGCATGGAATGGATTTCCTTTGTGCTTCAAGGATGCCTTAAGGAACAACCACTCTTCATGCACATCTTTTGCCTTTGGTCCCTGGTCCCATAGCACTTGGCCTACTAGTGACCTAGGTTTGTTGAAATTTTCATTTTTGAAGTCCAAGACTTCAATCCTGCTATCCAATTTGTCTGCCCTACATTGGGCAGTGAAGATGATGGTTTCATGGTTACTGTTGCCCAGACTTCCCTCTATATTTAAGTTGGTCACGTGGTCATCTCCTTTGGGTAGGACCAAGTCTAGCAGAGCATCACCTCTGGTTGGCCCATGCACCTCCTGAGTCAGAAAGAGCTCCTTGACACATGTCAGGAAGGATTATGACTGATCCAACTTGGCCGAGTGTTTCTCTCAGAAAATGTCTAGATAATTAAAACAACCATGTCAGGTGCACATGTGGACTCAGCCAATTCTTGGGTGAACTCCAGATCCTCGAGTTCCTTCCCCTGGTTTGGTGGTGTGTAGTATACACCTATAGTTAGGTCTCTCTCAGAGTGTCCCATCCCCACCCCCTATGCAACTTGACCCAAGGGTTTCAAGCTGTCCATTTTTGAAGCCAAGGAGGTGTACTGCTCTTTCACATAGAGAGCAATGCCTCCACCTTTCTTCCCCACCCGGTCCCTTCTATGCATGGTGTAGCCCTCTATAGCTATGCTCCAGTCATGTGAGGAGTCTCACCAGGTCTGTAATCCCTACTAGATCATAATGCACACTGGAGAGTTGGAGGGCTAGTTCATCCTGCTTGTTCCTCATGCTCCTGGCATTAATATATAGGCACCTGAGTCCTCCTACTGAGCCCCTCATCTTCCTGTCCTGCTGATGGAGAACTATCCCCTCAGCTCCTGCAAAAGTGGCTCTCCCAGTGTCCCTATCTACAGGGCTTACTTGTATGTTGGTCCCAGGACATGTTTGAATTTGTCCCCCAGCAATCTTAGTTTAAAGCCCTGCCCAGAAGATCGGCCATTCTGGCTGCAAACAGAGACTTACCTTTCCTCATGAGGTGGATTCCATCCCTTCCCAGGAGTCCTCTCTTCCTGAAGCATGCGCTGTGGTCAAGGAATCCAAAGCCTTCTCAGTAGCACCAGTGCTGGAGTCACCGGTTCACTTCCTCCAGTATTTAAATGTCATAATGACTTTTCAAGATTTTAGTTTTTCATTAATTGAATAACCAAAAATAAAAAGGTAAATTAAAGAATTGTTGAGAAACCAGAAATCTCCACTTCCCATTCACATCCTTATTCTGTGCTCATCATCATGGTATGTGTGGCCCATATTATCAAAGGTGTTTAGGTGTCTATATTTCTCTCTGGGTGACTCAGTCTACTATTCTGGCATGATTGACATCCTTATCATTGCTACAGGTGCCTAAATTTCCATTGGTCCAAGGTCACCTAAGCACTGATGATGCCCCCTTCTAATGACCTGATTTGAGCCCTAGTGAAAACCAGACTTGGAGGCTCCAGAATGGGGCACATCCCAGGCACATCTGTATGTTCATTAATGCTCAGTAGGTACTGTGCATTTAGTTTAGTACTCACTTAATGAAGTAGTAAACTAAACGTGCAGTACCTACTTACTGTGCAGTAGTGTTGGCGCATGGTTTTATTGTGACACTTACCGCACAGTAGCCTAACACTACTGTGTAGTAGTGTATTAGCATGGTTTTTGGCACAGCATGCTACTGCACAGTGTTATTAAGCTACTGTGCATTAAATATCTCATGTAGATGCCCCCCTTCACCTAAATCAAGTATACCTAATTTGAAAACACCCTGTTAAAAAGACAAGCAATACGAATTAGTTGAACTCACATCTCAGCTAAGTGTTTCAACTGACAGGACTTTGATTATTTTGAAGTGGGTCTTGTTTAGTCTTCTTTTTTGGGTGAGCAGCTTCTGGTAGGCAGCTCCTGCCCCAGTGCACAGGACTCCAGCTTAAGCTCCTAGACTCCTACCCAGGAGCTGGAGCCCCACATGCAGGAACCACCTAGCTGAAGCTGCTCACCTGGAGTGGCGCAGTGTGGCATGGCACAGCATTGCATGGCAGGGACAAGATCAGGAACAAAATGAAGAGCTCTTCATTTTTTATAATTAATTATTAGGGACCTATCGAATTCATGGCAGAAGTACAGTGAGTGGCGGCTCCCTTCATCTTTCATGTTTTCCTGAACACATCTCACCCTTTGCTCTCCCCCACTCCCCTCACTGCTGATTAGTGGAAGACCCCACCGCTCCTTCCT
>NW_005842051.1:1023308-1043430 GCF_000455745.1 Alligator sinensis
AAGCTAAAACCATGGTTTTAAACATGGTTCCATTTTTGCCTCCCTGCCAGTCAGCAGCAAACAGCAGGGCCATCCGTGGAACCTCAGCCAATCAGCAAGGGAGGCACAGAGTGAAGGCACAGAGAAAGCTCAGTTCAAACAGTGCTTTTTATGACATTTTTCCATCCCTCCTGCAGAGCACTGGGATTGAAAGGGACCTCAGGGAAGGATCACAGTCACTGGCCAGGTACACAGTCAATATCAGAGCAGTCCTTCCCCCCATTCCCCCTCCCTCTCCTTAGTTTCTCTTTAGCTGCAGCAAGCCTGGCTTCGAAATTCAAAATGTTTCAAAACTTTTGAAATGTTTCGAATGCCTTTGTTTCATTGCGAAGCTGTTTCAAGTCTTTCGTTTCATTTTCATTTCACTATTTTGAGCTCAAAACAGCTTCAAAACAAAACACCCATTGACATTTCATGCATATATTATAAATATATTGGAGCAGATACTTATGCTCACATTTCCCATATCTCTCAGCACCAGGAGTGAAATGGAGGATTCTCTACATTTTATTTCTGACTAATGTATATGGCTTCTCACTCTGCTGACTTCAAAGGAATTCTTCCTTAGGTGTGCAATTTTAACCAGACATTGTATGGGGAGCGTGGGTGCCTCACTTGGGAGTAGGATTCCACAAAACAGCAGGGTGTGTAAGTTAGGTGTGAAATGTAAATAACTTTAAGGGTCTAGCTCTGAGATACTTCCAGCTGTTCTTTAAACAATGCGAATGCACATCTGTCATACATTGGACATTGTCTCATCCTCTTGCCCAGGGGTAGAAGTCTGGGCAGTAGGGTGTTTTTATTCTGGCAGATGTTTTGTTTGTTTGTCTTAGTATGTAAATGTGCAGATGTATATTCATGCTATAGAAAGCAAAGTCAAAAATGTGTCTTGCAATTAGAACAGAGGTGAGGATGACAGCTGATCAGAAATATTGCAATGGAACAAAAATGCCAGTTTGTTAAACCCAAAATGCTTCCTTTGAAAGAATTTGCTAAACTTTTTGCCAAACTCAAACCAGAGTTCTGACAGGGTACCAGAGATGCTAGAATAGGGATGAGCAAAATACAGTCTGTGAGCCAAATCTGGCCCATCAGCTGACTGGTTCTGACCCACAGCTACTCCTGTGGTGCTCCACATGGAGCTATTCCTTACTGACAAGCACTGGCGCAGCTTCTGCTGGGTTCCCACTGATGCCCTCAATCCAGCCCTGGCCCTGGCCCTGGCCCCGGCTCCAGACCTGACCTTGGCCCCGGCTGTCATGCTCAGCTTCTGGCAGGCTGTTCCTGGTATGGCTAGAGCTGGGCGCTGCTCTGCACCCCTCACCTCCAGCAGCAGCTCCTGCTCCTGATCTTCCCCTGCCACACTGCACCACACTGTACCACACTGTACCACACTGTACCACACCATGCCATTCTGGTGCAAGTAGGCAGATTCAGGCAGGTGGTTCCTGCCCCAAAACACAGGATTCCAGCTCCAGATCCCAGCTGCCTTCCACTGAGCCCTGTGTATCTGCTAGGCACACCAGCACAGTGTGGTGGGAGTGGAAGCAGGAGCTGCTGCTGGAGGTGGGGGTGTAGAACAGCACCCAGACAGCTGCAACTGCACTGGGAACAGCCCGCTGGAAGCTGTTCCTGATCCTGCCCCTGCTGAGCTGTGCCATGCCATGCCATTCTGGGCAGGTGGGTGAGCAGCTTCAGCTGGGTGACTCCTGCCCCAGTACATAGCTTCAGCCTACCCAGTAGCTGGTAGCTGCCTACCCGGGAGCTGAAGATGGAGCACTGTGCACTGGGGCAGGAGTCTCCTTGCTGCAGCTGGTTGCCTGGAGTGGCATAACGCAGTGTAGCCTGGCATGGTGTAGCAGGGGCAAGATCAGGAGCAACAGCCACCACTGGAGGCAGGGAAAGGAAAGCAGCACTCGGCTGGAATGCAGGCACTGGCAGGAGTATGATGTAGGCTGCCCCAGCATGAGTGGGCAAGGCTTGGTCCCATGCAGATCATTGGGGGGGCGGGGGCAGCACAGACTGCACCACCTGGGTGAGCTCTGCTGCACATGCCCCCCACTTCTCTTCTCTGCCCTCACCCACAACACACACACACACACACACACACACATGCCCCCCCGACATACCCCAGAGAACAGGGTCATGTGATCCCAGCCTCAATGGCACCTCCCACTCCTGAGCTCTCTCCCCACTTGCCCACAGCCCCATAGGGAGCTTTGATGAGTTGTTGCAATGGGGGATGCTGACCTGGCCCTCAACAGCTCATCAAAACTCCCCGTGTGGCCCAAATAATTGCCCACCCCTGCTCTAGAAGATGGGGCTGTGGTTCTTAGACAGTCTTCTGGAAGATCTGCTCCAGAGCCCCTTGGATTCAGAAGACATTTCAGTACCCAGGGCAGAGGTGGGTAGGGGAGATGGACATTATGCTGATCACAGGAGAGCAGGAGCAGTGGGGAGGGGCAAAGGTAGGAGAAGCAGAATCTTACCCACCCCTGCTCTCTCTGCTCTGATGGCAGCTACTGCTGTTGCCCTGGGGGGGCAGGCCAACTCTCAGGATCTCAATATTACGCTGTTAGACAGGAGGGTGTGACACAATTGCACATATACAAAACACACACAAATCAATTAGGTGCATACACACACACACACTACCAGCTCAGGCACATACACATCCAAACCAGCCTAGGCACATGCATACTTATCACCAATTCAAGCACATACACTATACACCCCAAAAGTTAGACACAGATCACTAATTCGTATATCGTGCACACAATGCCATATATATATATATATGGCATTGTGTGCACGATATACGAATTAGTGATCTGTGTCTAACTTTTGAGGTGTATAGTGTATGTGCTTGAATTGGTGATAAGTATGCATGTGCCTAGGCTGGTTTGGATGTGTATGTGCCTGAGCTGGTAGTGTGTGTGTGTGTATGCACCTAATTGATTTGTGTGTGTTTTGTATATGTGCAATTGTGTCACACCCTCCTGTCTAACAGCGTAATATTGAGATCCTGAGAGTTGGCCTGACCCCCCAGGGCAACAGCAGTAGCTGCCATCAGAGCAGAGAGAGCAGGGGTGGGTAAGATTCTGCTTCTCCTACCTTTGCCCCTCCCCACTGCTCCTGCTCTCCTGTGATCAGCATAATGTCCATCTCCCCTACCCACCTCTGCCCTGGGTACTGAAATGTCTTCTGAATCCAAGGGGCTCTGGAGCAGATCTTCCAGAAGACTGTCTAAGAACCACAGCCCCATCTTCTAGAGCAGGGGTGGGCAATTATTTGGGCCACATTCTGACCATGTGTGCTCCATGCAGGGATGTGCAGTTTCAGGTGTCTGTAATGGTGAGAGTTGCTGGTTTTTCAGGGTCCTTTGTCTTTCAAATGCTGGTCTTGTCTCTGTTCCTGGGTGAGGTCCATGGTTCCTGGGTGAATCAATGAGAGGTGATGGCCCAGTCATTACAGGCCATTCAGTAGAGGCCTGCTACCATTGTATTTCAGTCATTCCCAATCACACTCATTCATTGGGAACCAATTTACATGGGAGGGGTACATGACTCATACAGTTGCAACATGGGATGCCCAGGCAGAGGACAGAAGATGGAGGCTTGACATATAAAATGGAAACTTGACATGACTTTGGTTTGCTTACAAACAAAGGCCTAAACCATACAATATCCATATGAAACAATAAAAATCAATGCAAAAATGATAATAATACAATATACAACAGTAAGAATCAATACAAACCTAATAATAATAAAATATAAAACTGGATATCCAAAAGCAAAAACTTGCGACCAAAATAAAAATGTTTAAAGCTTATCCTACATCTTAGCTTACTTATACTTATCTATAGGGAAAAGAGAGGGAGAGAAAAGGTCAGAAATGGTTGGGGAAGGGGAGAGAATGCATTTTAAAATAAATACAACAAAAAAAATAAAGGAAAAACTGGGGGGTTTGCTACACTGCAGCTCTTGATATAACGGCATGAGATTAGTTGCTGTATCTGAGGGATTGGTTTTCTGCATGCTGGAGGCGGGAATGGGGGTTCACTGCATGCGGTATCCTGACCGGCATGGACTCCCTGGTATTGCTCCTTGTGCCCCTCCATCCCTCAGAACGATTTTAGGGCACAGGGCTGTGCCTCCCACAGCAAAGCCATGGGGGTGTGCATTCCACTCGCTCTGCTTACCTCCTTCTTCCACAAACACACTATGGACTGGGTATGGGGCTGCACCTGCCCAGTTCCTGAAAGCCAGGCTTGGCAGGGCTACCCCCACCATGGAAAAGACTCCTGGGGGAGCAGGAGCCATACTGGTACCCCCTCTAAGTCAGCACCTGGGGCCAGTGCCCCCTTGCCCTGTTCTCTTTACATTACTGCTTGTATCAGCCTGTGAAATGGTACAGAAAATTGCTCAATTGCTATTATTTCAGATTATGCTCTAATATAGACCAAAAGCAAAGTTAAAAAAATGACATTTCCTGGAAACCTTGCTCTTTGGACAACTCTAATGGTGAGTTTTGAGGTGGTTTTTAGGCCATGGTGATTTGGTCAGGTGTCCAAGGGCTTTACACCAAGGCAGCATAAAGTTCCAGTACTGAGGGACTCAAGCATCTGTCATCCACATCCTTATCACTTTTTCCTAGTGATGCTCTCTAAACCCAGAAGTATGCATCTGTTCCAAGCTCATCCCCAGCAGCCATTCTCAGGTATGTGAAAGAACAAGGTCCTGAAATTGGCTACAGAGGGCAGCCTCACTGCTGTTCTTCCGGATTTTGGAAAATAACTGGGCGGATAGAACATGCCTTCTAGTGCTGGGATTTACCACTGATGTGACAGCCCAGAGGAACCTTAATGGAGACAATTCCCCAGAGCCAGAAAAATGAAATCGTCTCAGCTTGGAGGTTTAGGTAGTCATTTAGTAAATTAACAAAGATATGTCCAAAAAAGCTATTTATTATTGGAGAATCTTCCCTTTTTTCCCTCCTCATTCATAAATTTGATAGTAGTTCCCACTTTCAATTTCATGTCTCCATATGTGGAAGCTTTTAACTCATTTGAGCATAACAAAATAGGGGCATCACCTCTAGGCATCCTCCTGTTTTACAAGATGTCAAGAAAGCTTTAGCAGTTCCCAGGGACTGCCGGGAGTCAGGTGAAATGAAAACCGACGCTGGACAGCATTTGCATTTCTCTTGACTCCTGGGTCAAGCAGAGCTCAGCCAGGCCCCAGAATCTGGCCTTACCTACTTAGAATCCTAAAGAGACATTTTTTAGATAAAGTGTTATATTTTTAGGGTAGGACAAATATTTGGGGAATACAAAGAAAGGTGATTTTAGAGGATGCATGGCTAAATCACAATGGATCTTTTTTTTTAACACATTTATTAAGATGGAAGTCTAACTGACCAGCAATAATTTGTGAATAGGGAATGCTTTATAGATAGCAAAAAAGATAAAAAAGATGCAAGATTAATCATGTTATGTACAGTACCATGGAGAAAGAGGGAAATATTATTCTGCATTAAATTGTTTTTAGCTCATTGTTTCTTTTATAAAAATAGCCTGTTTCACATTTTGTGCTCTCAGTCTATACAGCTCATGCCTTGTGGTAAGAATCATAGCAATGGGAAGCAGTTTATGTTCTGTATTTATATGGGAATAACAAATCAAACCCAGACATGTTTCAGTTTCAAAAGTCTGGTCCTCTTGTAGATCTGCTTAACTTTTGAAATACTGAAGCACTTCTAGCCTGGGGTTTATGCTGGTATTGAGAAAAGTTATCAGGTTCTGATTCTTGGCTGATTCTTACAGGCAGAACACTCCCTCTCCCTCCACTCCCCCACTTTTTTTCCTTTTTCTTTTTTCCTTTATCATGCTAACTGCATTATGTGCACAGTATAACAAATTTACACTAGCGGTATGAACACCAGGAAAGACTATAATTTTTAAAAACATTAAAACTAGATAAATGTCTGGATAATAACAATGCATTAAAGAGGGCTGCTTGGCTTTTTCTTCATTCCTTTTTGTTCAGTTATGGGTTGCATGTATAGAATATGCATTGTATAAGTCTCCACTTAACAGAGGCATTGAAAGTTACGTGTGGAAAATGCAGATCCAAAGAATTGATGAGATTTACATAACATTTTAAAGTGAAATACACAGCTTTTGTTAGAAAAGCATTTGAAACTCCAGATGAATAACACTTTAAAATTGCAACCGCTTGTACATTGTAAAATAAAACGTTTGAAAAATCATTTGTCCTTTCAGTTGTCAAGTCAGGATTCAGATTTTCTGACAACTTCAAACTCCTAATGAAGTTGGAATTGAACCTAGTCCTGAGCCCCAAAATGTCTCCTCTGTCAGCCAATACAGAATAGAAAAGAGTGGGAATCAGGCTTGGGAGTGGATAGGCATAAGACAGAAAAGAATTGGCCAGAGAGAAGTAAGGACAGAAGGACGTGTAGCCACTGGAGAACAGCCAGAGTTTATAACCCGACCCTGGCTGCCAGCTGAAGCCTCTGCCTCCTCCCCACTGAATGGCCAGCTGGCTGCACTCACCCTTGCTGCAAATATCTGACCCCTCTGAAGCAAGGGAAGTGGAGATGCAGAAGTGTAGTAGCCTGCATATCTTAAGGGAGTACTGCAGAGGGGTTTGGTGATATGGATGGCATCTTATTAAATGGAAATATTTATAACTAGATCTAAACCAATAAAATGGGCACCAAAACACAACTTGGACAAATGTAGTTGCTGAAGTCAAAGTAGTACACCAGAGCAACCCTATTTTAGCAGCCACAAAACAATTTAGATACATACATTTATTAGGTGCTTCTTTTTTACTTGAACAGATCTCGACTTTGGCATACGAGCGTGCACAGAAGCACTCAACTTGGAGTAGTTTCCACCTGAATCCCATTGCTGTCCAGATCCGAGGGGGAAGCAACTATGCATAAATCCCCGAAGAGTTCCATTCTATTATGCACTGTTAGAGCACTTCAAATAAACACAAAGAACATTGAGTTCACTCCAAAACTGAATACCTGTGGTCACTGTGAAAACGCAACCAGCCATGGCCATCTTTTGCATCGTAGTCTATTGGCTAGAACATCTGCCCAGCAAGTGGAAGACCTGGATCCTAAGCCCTTCTCAATCCAAGGGGATTCAAATCCACATTTCTCCCTTTCCAGAAAAGTGTCCAAGCTACCAGACTTTAGCCTGGGTTAGTATGTAGAGAGAACACTCTGCCTCTCCTGTTGCAGCTGAGCCATTGGACAGTAAGGACTACACAAGGAGAACAACTCTGTACCCCAGCGAAGAGGGCAGTCTTCTCTGAAAAAGGCTGAGCCTTGGGTTCTGGTCCCAGCTGCCAGAGTTGTTTCTGCTTTTTATCCAAAGAATGTCTAATGTGAAACATATAAAAAGTGTTAGGAGGTCTAAGGAGAGAGGGCAGTTCGCCACATTCCTGCGTCTTACTAGCTAGCTCTAGACATCTCCCTGTTCAGCGGCTATGTACTGTGGATCACCCTTCCGAGGCACCTACCTCACCCTATTAATTGTATACAGCTCTCAGATATCCTTATTCTGTCTGTTTGGAGCGGTCCCCTTAGTTTTAAGTGTGTTGTAACTTAAATGGAGGCACCTATAAGGCAAATTTGGTTGTGGCTCTTAGTCCCTCTAGACAGTAGATTTAATACAAATATAATAATATATATTATATATTATACATATATTATTATTATATATAATAATAATATATATATAATAATTCAAATATCATGGGTTAGGCACCAAAATCATGAGTTTGACTTAAAATTAATTAGATTAAAAATATATATGATAAGGTATTTTCATCTGCAACCAAATTTTAGCTTGTCTGAACAAACCATAAAGACTACTACCCTTTTTATTATTAATATTATGTATTGATTTATATGTTTATTTATTTCATATGCTCTTCTAAGTACCTTGCTGCAGAGCCTGGGACTTTAAGAACAGCACCAAACGTTGAAAGACTCTTAGAATTAAATCATGATTGGTGACAGCGCTTGAGTTTCTTTAAACTTAATTTTCCCTGCTTTCAGCCTGCTGAAAGATATCATCAAACACGTGGAGAAATGCTTGAATCAAACTTTATTTTTTGCCAAATCAACTTCAGCCATCCCCAGTTTCATAAATGACATTGATGGTAGCTAATTTAAAGTAGGATTTTAAAATAATCTTTGCCAACAATTGGTCTGATCTAGAAATTCTGTTTTTGATTTAACTGGTTCCCAAGTTAGGAGTCACCAATTTGCACCAAGCTTCATAATCAAAATGTGTATTGCATATATGTGCTGTATACAACCTTCTGGAACTGTAATACAATTTATATGATGAAATGCAATGACACTGATGTACTGGTTTCTCAGGTAAATCTTCAAAAATATTCAGGGCCATATGCCTTCCTCCCTCCAAACTAATGCCACCATATAAGAATGGGCTCATGATTCTGTTCACACTGCCTTAGTCTACTTTCAGTTCAAGCTGTTCATGCTGTTTCAATTCTTCAAAATATGCTGATAAAATAAGTTCTGTCATTGGTGATAGGCTGGAAAGCATCTCTATTTCTCCTCAAACTTTAATGCTTTTCTTGTATGAACTCAAGTCTGCTTCATATAATGAATCTGAGAAGTAGTTCTTTCTGGATAAACAGTTATTTTTACAATAATTCAGCCACTGGGCTTTGGCCATGGAAACACAGGTGAAAGATGGGGAGTGAAATCCATGTGATAATTTAATACAGGGAAGAAATGTCATGATCACATTTTTTTTTCCTAAAGTGGACCATTTCCTGATGTGGCGCCAGCTACATAGCTTGCTCTCATATGCTTGAATTTATAAATCTAATTTAGAAATGGACCCTGTTGGTCTTCCATTTGCTGTGTTTTCATAATGCTGTCATCCATCAGGACTGACTCTTGGTGGCATTTATATTGCTATAAAGTAGGAATCAGCAAGGTCCATTCTTTAAATTAGTTTTGTCATCTAAACTTATAATTCTGATGTGAGCAACTCAGCCAAAGATGTCTAATTTTATCAATTTCATCCTGTGCTCTCATCGGAGTTTTACCCAGACCAGTAAATTTGGCAGAGAGATTAGCCCAACTGTAATTGAAATATATTGCATTTCCTTCATTCAATAGAATTTAAAATGAGAAACATTTGGCTGTATCAAAGAAGTCAATGAGAAAGCAAAAACTTGAAAGGGAAAGTCTCGTTTTTATTATGACACAGGAGATTTAAAGAAAAGAACCGCATGTGAAATGTTTGGGGAAATTAGTCTTAATACTGTACATGCCAAGTTCATTTGCTTTACTTTTTCTCTGAAAAAATAAGTTGTATTAAATCATCTGGCTTTTTTAAACAGCATCTGTTAATACTGTTGCTCTGAACAGCAGATTACAGTGCTCTAATAATTTAGCAGTGCTTCATAAGGAAAAATATGTCTCTTTCACAGCTCATATTTTAATAGTCACTATCTTTTTCTGCTTCTGGAGTTAAGTAATTTCACCATGGGTAGGTAGTTTAATTAGCATATTTGTTGTTAATCATAGCATCTTGAGACTTTGACATTATATTTAGTTAACTGGAATTTAAACACGTTTACCTTGGCTTTTTCAATCATCATGATCACAGTCAAGTCAACCCCCTTCTTAGTAAAGATTCATATCTGGTGAAGTCAGACCCCACAAGTACAAATTTAAATAACAAAAATGCTTGACATAATTATTGGTTGATTAATTTGGACACAGAGATAGTGGCATATTTCACTAATTTCATTCATGCTAAGATTTTTCATAATTTATGTAAACACTGTTAATTGATGTGTAGTTGTTATTTGAGTTTGGATATTAAGAAGAATAATTAAAAGAAATAATTTAGATGCACAGGTGGCTTTATAGTTCATTTCTGTGTGTTCTTATGCAAAGCATAGTTGAGCCATTTACTTTTAGAATAGCTCGTTTTTAGTTTCTCAGGAATACTTCTACTATGTATCAGCTTGTTACAAATATGACTTGTTTAGTTTTGTAAAGAGTCTAAAATTGTAAAGGATTATTTTCATCAAGTGGTCATTTGTCTTTTTGAAGGAAAACAGGATTCTTTAAAAACATTTGAGGTTCAGATTTTAAAACAATAGATGCTACCCAAATGCTTTGTTTAGATTTTCTTTCCTAAGATTTTTATACATCAGGGCTATGTAGATCCTGTACATTAAATTTCCAATATGCATTATTGCAATTTGTAGACATTTGAGATTTGACACTAAAATAAAGTAAATTTTAATTACATTACATACTTTACTATTAATATATCCATTTCATGTTAGTAATATTGTTAATGATTAAAAATGGATTAATAGAAATTAAATTTGTTCACCCATTACTTTAATTGCACACTTTGTCTCATGAGAAATTTGTATTGAATTTAATAGGCCTGACACCTGTAAAGTCCTGCAGCCATAAGTTTCTTGAGAATTTCTCTAAAGCACTGTAGAATTGGAGGGGGAAAATTATAAGCTAAATCTTTTAAAGTGCAGAGCACTTTGGCCCCATCTCACAAAGCACTTAAGCTACTTCTTGATTTTAAGTGTGTGAGTAAATTCAAACCCTGAGTTTTAAAAGTAAGTAGACAGGGGCCAAAGTATTTGGCATATTGCAGTTATCAAATAATAACCTTCCCTGAATGTTATCTTAACTACACTATGGTATAGTTATAATTTTCTGTTAAATGTTATCAGCATTAGAAAGTAGACTGAAACTATCAAATTGTTTCATATAGGTTGAAAAACAGCTATTCTGACTAAAATGACTTACTGTCACTGTCAACTTGAGCTAGATTCGAAAAGTTACCCTTAGGGTTGAAAGGTTCTGTATCACATTACCAGTCCCCTGAGCTGTTCAGTTTTGTTTACCACTCTTTCAGGATGGTAAATATAGCTGTGCTGCAGATTGAATCATGCTGTCAACATTTTTTTTTTGAATACCAAATGTAAATCTTTCCTGCTCAGTAAGATCTGAAATGTTTCATCTTTGAGTGGGTCCCTCTGAGTTCAGTTTCTCTACTGCACTTTGGAAAATTGAATGTATCATCAATTTGGCTATTATCAGTCCTGGAAATATGGCACTTGAATGCAATGTTTCCAGGAATTACAGTACAGAGGTGAAAGCAGCCAGACCATAAGGTCACAACTTCTGCTCTGACATTATAAACCAAATTGTCTGCGGGTGTAACTGCAGCAAAGTTAGCAGAGTTATGCCAGCAGTGAATTTGGTCTTACATTTCTTTGTCTACTTGGGAACCAAATCCAGAAACAGGTTAATCCCTGAATCCATTACTTACTAAGGGGGTACTTGTAAGAGTGATCTCATGGTTTCAATGGAGTTTACATGTGTTAGAAAGAATTAGTCATATGTGCAAAGATTACAGGGCTTTCAACAGAGTGCTCCCTTTGGATTTGTGTCAGAGCTCTTTGTTCTGACAGTATAACGGGATCTTAAAGTGAATATGAAAGTGATTTCACCCACTTTAAGACTCCATGCCAATGATAAAGTAATGTAAAATGTCCATAATGGGACTGAGATCAGGCCCAGAGATTCTGCATACAGGGTGCATCTACACAAGATGCTAACAGCACAGTAGCCTAATAACTTGGCTCAATAGCATGCTGGGTAAAACCCATGCTAATATGCTACTGCACAGTAGCATTAAGCGACTGCACAGCCACTATCTGAAAAACCCATGTACTGACGCTAAGCCATAGCACAAGTTACTGCACATTGATTTAGTACGTGGTTATCTAAGAACTAAACTTAATGTGCAGTAACTACATCATATTAATGAATATGTAGATGCACCCACACATGAAGAATTCAAGTGCAGGGAAAGGGAGGAAGGCACTGTAGACAGGTACTTCATTGTTATCTTAAAGTCTCCCAGTTTGATACACAACTGGTCTCACTTTGATCCTGGATAACTGCATACACCGTATATGCCATTTATACCAATATGGGAAAGATATCTGTGCTTTTCACGTGATTTGCAATTTAAATGTAAAAGAAGCATTAATAGAAGAGTTCAAAATGGGAGTTAATGGGACAATTTTGAGAGTAGGCGTATGGCTAATTTTAGGTACATGCAGGATGGAAAATCACATCCCATGTAATGAATTGCAGACCATAATCTCAACAAAGCAAGTTTCTCAGGAGGAAAATTGACTTCAACACAAGCAAATAGAAAGATAAAACACAGGAGATGAAACCTTTCAGCACAAATGATGTTGACTTTTTATATCACTTTAAAAAAGAAGCCAGAAGCTCAGATTCATGAGAAATTAACAATAATGGGAGATGTCCACTCAGCTATATCCCAATTTTTAATTAAGCTACAATTTATGACAAGCACCTACCTTGTGATATGACCCCTGGAAATATCTACAGCTGTTGCTGCAATCAAGAACATGTTCACTATTTGCTGAATCTCCACAGGCAAAATAAAAAGGAGATAAATCATAGTTATGGCTACAAATCAGGGTATCTTGGATCTAAAACTGAGAAACTTGTAGACGCACACACAAAAGGGTTTCCATTGAGCTGCAACAAATATCAGGTTGGTGCTAGCTCTACTGCCTTATTTGGGGAGCCATAATTTCCAGATTATTAACCTAATCATTTAAAAAGAACTTTTCACAGCATTAATCCCATTTAAATTTAAGATGGAAACATTCAGTAGTGGAGAAGCTCTATTAGCTGCACAATGTGAAACAAATGGGAACACAGAATGCAGCTGAGCTAAAAATCTGAAAGAAAGTGGAACTTTCCATAGGCATTAGTTAGCCCATAAGTATCAAGCTAAGCAGCAGTTTACTTTGTGGGCTGCCTTGACATAATGCCCAGCATGAACAGAGCTAGAAACTAAAGTTCATACTTAATCAGTTCCCACAGAAAGCATATGAGGATGAACAACAACGAAGTCATAGGGTAGCCAGTAGTACTATAGCTATGTCATAAAAGTGAAAACGGGGCTAGATCTTCCAGTGGTGAAAATCTTGAAAAGCGGCTCATTTCTTGAGCACTGTCCATTCAGTAGACAGATGGAAACAGGGGGCTTGTGGAAAAAATGGTATAAGTTCTTATAATTAAAGACTTTCATCATTCCTGCACAGAAGAGGACTAAAAGATTGCACAGGCAAGCTTAATTCTGGTGCTTGTTACATTTTGAACACATGCTTTGCAACCACAATAATGTTTTTTACATGTAGTTGCATGCATGCATGCTTAGGTGTAGTAGGTGTGCGTTGAGGGGTGAATGTGTAAAAATAAAAGGTAAAATTTGGTTGCATTGAAATTAGTGATAGCTGTGCCATTTACTTTACTGAGACCACCTGCAGCAGTCTACCAAGATTCCCGCTAGAGAAGCATGGGAAATCTTGATATGTGCCAAAGAATTAAGTTGATGCAAAGTAGAATGTGGGCATCTGCAAAAAGTGACACTGCAAGCACAACAAAGATAAGCAATTCCTTTTACCCTGGCAGTTTTGCCTAATGATCTTTTCCATTTTTTATTTTATGAAATACTTGGTGCATCTACAGGTGTGCTTCACTGTGGAGTAGACTAAGTAGTTCTGCAGGAAAGCATTACCATCTACCCATCACCAGTAGTAGGGTGAAGTAAACTAATTAATTCCACCATAAGAGTGGGGGCAGTACTACCTTACAGCGGAGTAATTAACTGTAATCAAATGCATGTGTGGACAGTGACCACAGCCACAAATTATGCCTAGTTAACCCAACCAGCCAGTGGCCAAACTCCTGCCTCCTACCAGCCCCTCTTCTACCCAACACCACCACCTGGAGGCCAGGGATGACCCCTGGTGTGCCCTGCCATTCCGGGCCTACTCCACCCTGGCTCAAATTTCTGCTCTATTGGCCACACATGTAGACACTACACTTTTAGCAGTATCAGAACCCAGTCTATACCTCTTACAGACATTTGGCATACACAGACTGGTTTAAAAATGGCAGAACCCAGTCTAAGGTGTCCTCCCTGACCAAAGGGGAAATGTGTGTTCTGTTCACTACTGATCTATACTACGCTGCTTACAGAAAACTATGTAACTTAGACTGTCAGGCTTTTTTAATGTCTATACCTAGCCTTAGTGTCCAAGGAGATCCTCTTCTGACCCTCTGAGTATCTAAATATATTTAAATGATATTTTTGTCTGCAAAAATATGGACAATGGTAAAAATACCACGAAGTGACATACTGTCCTGTAAAGGTTTAATTTGCATGAGTTTGGGATATCGGCTATATTATTTAGACAGTGGTAAACCAGGAATGAGCTGTGCAAATTGCTGCATAGAAACTTAACCTTCTTGATCAACTTTTCAAATGTGCCCCCACCTCTATAAAGGGGATTGTAATTCCATATCTGGTTGTCCACAATAGCATTAAGTGGTATAAAAATAAAGCAATCAGAGATCACTGGGAGACTGGATCATTCAGGTTGTGGTCCTTTTAAGCAAGCCACCAACCATGCTGTCTGATGTAAAAAAGAGTTATAAAACCTTGTAAGGATATGTGTGCAATGGCTCTGAATTACTCTCCAAAAAAAAAAAGCCATGACCACCCACTCCTGCCCCAGTCACTCCACATCACTTCAGTGACATATCTCATTACAGCACAGGTGTAACTGGCTACCCTGGACAGTAGCCACACACAGAGGAGCATCAGGGCCTGCACTGCTGGTGGCATACGCAGTAGCCAGGCTAGTAGCAACAGCTGCTACTACTTTTACAGCACACAGAGCTGGTGTCCTAGATGACCCACCCTTTGTTATACTACTGCAATACAGCTTTTGAGGTCTGTCTCCATCATGCTTGAAGGAGGCAGTGAGGAATATCCTGAGAATGCTGCCTCAGCTGTGGGTTTGGAGTGTGTGGAGGTAGGCAGGTGAGGTTTATCTTTTGGACTTCAGAGTGGTATGGAGGCAATGAGACATACGTTAAGTTTCCTAAGAATCCTCCCTATTGCTAGTCAAATCAGATTTAAAGAGGAGCTTTGCTCCAGCAAAGCCTGTCCTAATGAACCAGAGGATCTTGCCTACTATAATTAAGGTTCCAGAACAATATGCAGTAGTATGTAGCATTAATGGAGATGGTGGAGTTGTCTGGTGTGAAACTGCAGGGGTCAGAGCAGTATCCCATTTTTTATAACATCATCTTTATGATTTGGAAGAAGTGGTAAAAAGCATGTTAATGAAACTTGCATGATGAGCTTAACTGACAGGTGTTACCTGGGGAGAAAAATAATATCTAAGGACCAAGCAAGATTAGAAACATGGGCAGAAAGTAATAAAATGACATTTGACTTAGAAAAATGCTAGATAATATATCGAGGGAAAACTAATCTGGAAAAAAGCAGTGATAAAAACAAGCATTCATCCAGTGTAACAGGGAAACCTCAAGAGAGCAATAGTACTGGAAAAGATCTAAGGGTGATAGCAGATAGCAATTTAGACATGACTTTAAAACAACATATGGCAGTGAAAAGGCCAATGTAATCCTGGGATATTTTGCAGAAGCAGTGGGGTAACAGGTCCTGTTTATACCACTCTGGCATGACGGCATTTAGGATATTGCATTCAGTACTGAGCTACTCAGTACCAGAAAGATATTGACAAATTGGTGGGAGTTCAGAGGACAGGAAGAGAAATGAATAGAAGGCTGAAGGGTTGATTTATAAGAAAATTGTAAAATGACTAAATGTACATGACTTGACTAAATATCATCTATGAGAGATATCATAACAGTCCACACATATCTAAAGGTTATAAATTTTATGGAAGGAGAATTACTTAGCTGCAAGGAGGTATAACTAGAATTAATTAGATGAAATTTAGAAGGAAAAAGTTTAGGCTAAATATCAGGCTAAACATCTTGACTGTGAGGCTCTGGAATGGTCTCCAAAGGAAAAAAGATATAAACCACATATCATGAGTTGTTTCAAACTAGATGAACAAAGGAGGAAATGTACTTGATGACCTAATGTCTCTAATTTCTATCATTCTCCTATTTAATTTAATTCATGTCTCTTTCTGGAGTGAGTATTACACATTGCCAGACTCTGCGTTCAGGAGATATAATGCATCAATATTCTTATTCGATGCTGAGAGTGCCAAAAGGAAAGAAAAAAAAAAACAACTTCTTATTTCCCATTTTCTTTTGTCTGTACTTTTGATTTTGCTGCTGCCATCACTGAGCCATCCCCCAGACTTTCCCTTTGTTTTAGTTTCCACGTTCCAAATTGCTCAAAATTCAAATACCCCCAAATCAAGTTCAGCTTGTCTCTTTCTCTAGTCTCCAATGACAATTAACGGTAAGTACACATTTAGGAATGGATGTAAATTGATGTAGCAAAGCTCCAGGGTTAGGAACATTAGTTGAGATTTTAGCTATTCATTTATTTTGATTTAAATGACAACTGAAAGATTACTACAGAAGGAGCTACACGCCCAGCCACAGCATTCAAAACACAATTAAAGCTAAGTAGCATTACTCCCATTCCCCAGCGGAAATCCAGCCAGCCACCAACAAAAACTCCTCTCCACGCCTTCTCCATTGTATGAAATACACCTGCAGCTCTCTACCTAAATTATGAAACAAATGTCTTCTGCAATATACCCAGGATTTCATCTAATTCAAGGCATTTTGGATTGGAGACAAAGGAGCTACTTCTGGCCAATCCCCTCTTTATATCAAATCTGATCACTCCTGTTGACCCCAGCTATGGTTCTTCTTCACTTTGGCTGAGGGAGAAAGGTGATTCTCATTTACATTAAGGTCACCTCAGACCACACTATCATTGGAAAGTGGCACTGAAGTGCATATAAATGGCCTTACTGTATCCAAGAATCAGGCCCATATTATAGCAAAACCAGGATCATCAGCACTATCACAAAATGTTTTCAGAAACAAAAGATTGTTCATAATCCCAAAGAATTTATTTAACTAAAAGTACCATTAGTTCTTTTTGTCACCTTCCATTCCTGTGAAACTGAATGAAAACTAAAGTACACTAAAGAATAATGATATTTTATTCTCACACCTCAAAAGTTCTTTGATACCAATCATATGGCATTTCTGAAGCAGGAATATCTATATCAACCAAAGTTCATGTCTTGCAATCATGTACAAATGGCATAAAACACACTGTAGATTAAATATACCTGAGTGAAGGTGGCATTGGAAGTAACAGCTCACTACAGTAAAAGTAATGGTCTGTGATTTGTCACAGTCTCCTGTTGAGTTTCCTAGTCAGTATTAATTAACGGTATGGACAAAATTACATAGAAACCTGGGGTAAGCACTGCCCTGCTTTTTGCCCTGCTGCTAGTACTTAATAGGCTTGGCTTCTAGTGCAAAGACTTGAGAAAAAAGTGTCTTCTCAAGGATTTTCAGTTCATGACTCCATCCTAGGCTATGTTTGTGCTCCAACTTGAAAGATATAGTAGGGGCTGTTACTTTTCTTCTTGCTCTGACCCATGCTCCACTGGGTTATATTGCTAATTTGATAGTTGATAGTATTTCAGTTTATGTAGCAGTAGCACTGACTCTAGGTTTAACCTTGCCCGCTTTCTCTTCAATTCATCTGGAACAATGATGATCATCTTGTTTAGGGCCACAGCATCAGACAAGATCAAGGCTTGGTAAGTATTTGAAACCGGCTCATTTGAATGCTGTAGATGTTTCTTCTTTGCAAGTGAACTGAAGGTAAAGGGGAAAAAAGAAGAATGGAGGAGAAAACTAACAACTCAAAGGTCATATTTGCATGGGCTTATCTGTTTTCTGATCCCTGTCTGTCACAATATGTCCACATTCTCCCCAAATAGGCATGTGTGCAGTTTGATCCTTTACACAGTGCATGCAGTTAGAAACAGCTATGCAGTAGTGTCCTGAAAGACCTGATGAGAAAGAAGACATCTGCTAGTACCCCATAGGGAATGTCACCCCTAGAAAACTGAAAAATTCTGAGCTCACATGGCATATGCCTTCAACACCCCTGGGGTGTCAGAGTGTCTCATTTGTGTTTGCTGTGATGCACTGACTTATTGATCTTCACTGATTCTCTACCTTTACCATTCTGTCTGTCAATATTTTTGTGTTGCACAGAATGTTCTTTTCCAATTCGACACTATAAAAGTCTTGAAATTTGAAACAAACTTGCCTTTCTTTTCCAGCACAATAAAGAAAAATATATCCAGGTTTCAAGACAACACATCAGTGAAAAAAAGAGAAACTGTGAAATGAATGTAGGTAATATTCACTGCTTCATGAATTTTCCTAACATTTCCAAATGCTTTTTTCTGCTTCAGGGTTCCTACCTCAGTTTTGAGAGTTTCTCTCATATAAATCTGGATGCTGTGGATTAGAATGAATCTGTAACACCAAAAATAAAAATCCTCTACTGGTATAAATTGGTCTAGTTCTGATGAGGAGCATGGGCTTGCAACTAATTTTATAAGTTGAGGATTTGGAGATTTAAAAGATTCAGGGAATTTTGCTTCATAATATCACAATTTATTTTGATCAAATTTGTTTTTTATTTGAAAGTACTTGACCTGTTTTGGTTCATTCCATTTACTCTATGCCATAGGCCATATTACATTGTTTTTGTTCTCTGATTGGATTTTTACAGTTTTTAGAATGTGATTTGTGTCATACATCTTTGCTAGGGTTAGAAGTTACACATAAACCAGTTTAAGTGATCAGAAACTAGTTTAATCCTGTAACAGAACAGAAGTTCAATGCACATAAACCAATTTCAAGATGACTGAAACTGGTTTAAGACAAACCTGATTGAATGTAGTATCAGAGTTAACTAGTTTAGGTCAAAAAGTGGATCCAGCAAACTATAGGCCCATCAGCCTGACTTCTATCCCGGGGAAGATCTTAGAAAAGTTTATTAAAGAGGCCTCTCATGCCCCCCACCCCGCTTCTGGCTTGAGCCACAGCAGGCATGTGGCTGCATTGCCTGAATCAAAAGTGAATGTCTGTTTATTTACATATTGGTTCAGTCTTTTCAGTTTAGACTAAACTGCAAAGACTGAATCAATTCAGCCTTGGGCTTTTTGACTGTCTGTACTTAGCCATAGAAGGGATGTGAATGTAAAATGTTCTTTCCCAAAGAAAGAAACCAAACTCAAGAGCAAGCAGCCTCTGGCTTCTTTACTATTCATTCCATCCGGGAAGAGCACACAGCTTCCTCAGCCTGATGAAGGTTATTTATACCCAAAAGCTTGCAAAGAAGAATTTTTCCAACTAGCTGAGTTGGTCTAATAAAATATATCAGATTTACCCAAAGAACCTTGCTTGTCTATATCCTTAGACCAACATGGCTACAACTTAAACCCTTCCACAAATATTAAATGATACCAACTTAAAATTTTCCTTCTGTCTTACAAAAAGTCACATAAATGTTTATAAATGTGAATGCCAAGTATAAAAATAGGGAAGAAACAATTTTATTGAAAATGTAAAGAAGTACTCTAAGACAACATTTCACTCTTACCATAAGAATGAAAAGACAACATGCTCCAACCATGAAAATCCGAAAGAATCCCACTTTGCCTTCATTCAAGTGTAGTCTGCAAGTTTCATTTTACATATTCAAAAACAAATGTGGTAAAATTCAGTTAAAATTTCAGTTAAAAATTCAGACTAAAATCCTCGGCATTTTCTTTTTATTTTGTATTTTTCATTACTTTTCTTTAAATGCTGATTTTTCCCCCTAATTGTAAATCCATCCATTGTAGGGATCCATTGACAATGCCTCCTTACAAAACTTCTCAGGGAATATTGTTAAATTTTCTGCCCATGTGGAGAGATTATATATTTGCTTATTGAGATTTTTAAAAAAATTTTTAGCCTTCTGGGCACACTATTTATTACTTGGTTTTTCTAGAAGCAACATATACCTGCCAAGAAGATACATGGATTGTTTTCATGACTAACCTGCATTTCCTTCTGA
>NW_005842051.1:1043461-1069609 GCF_000455745.1 Alligator sinensis
GGATCATTCCAAAAAAAAAAAACAACCTGTGTATACCTCTGCTGTATTAATCATCTGTTCAGTGGCTCCCTAACAGCTATGTAACTACTATGCTCCAGAAATGTTTTAGCTCCTGATCTTGCAAAAAAAAATCTGTTTGGCCAGTCTATCAAAGTCAAGAGAACCCCTTGTGGACATCTGGTTCCTGCATGATTCTCTGGAGGATCAGGGCCATAGCAATTGCATATCAGTTCTGGGCACAGACATTTGTATTCTAGAAGTTACAGTGGTGTACAGCACTGACAATACTTGCAGATCTGTTTTATTTTGTGGCTAGTTCCAGCTTGCTGTGCATAACAACAAGAAATTTACTGCACCTTGCCCTCTGGCTGTCTTTCTGGGAAGCTCAGACCGTAAAGGCCCATTACCACAGTCGTTAGAGATTTTTTAATAGCATAGGATGATATAGCAATAGTCCAATCTTCTTTTAATCTATAGTTCCTATTGCCTTCCCTGATAGTCTAAAATTATTTCCTATTTCTAATCCTCAGTTCTGTTGAAAATTCATTCACAGTATCTTTATTTTTATTTCTATTATCATTAAAAGACTACTAATGTGTCTTTCCATAGCCTGCTGGTAATGATATGCTATCATACATGTATCTGATCTGTTGAGGATACATTTTATGTATCAGTAGATAGTCTATCACTTCTTTATTTGTATTACTATGGAAATTGGTATACAAATTTCATTCCTGCCCATCAGGCTTACAGCACAATAATTACCATTAACAGAAGACTAAATTGTTACTCATTAACCCAACTGATGTTTTAACTGATACATTTCCAGACATCTTTTTATCAAATAAACAAACAAAACAAAAAATCAAATTTCTGCCTCCAACCCATTGTTTATTTGGCAACTACTAGAGCAAAGATCAACCCACAGTGGAACAAGTCAGACTGTATTTATTGCTGAGGTCCTATAAACCGAGTCATAATTGGAACTCTGATCCTGTGGAGACCCTTGTTAGAGTTTAATGGACTGGCAAGGTCAGCACAGCTTTCATGGTGAAAAGGAAAGTGCTGTCCAGGAGTTTAATGAACACAGTGACATTCCTGCATGGCCCCCAAAATTGCTAAGAGCATCTGGAGCTGTTTTGGCTGGTTGTTACATTGATTTTTTTTTTTTTTTTTTGGGGGGGGGGGGGGAGAAGGTGGGAAGGAAGTTGTTTTGTTTTGTTTTTGTTTTGGGACCTAGTAGGAAGTGTTTTGTTTGACACGGAGTTTAAATGCCAAATGCAATATCTTTCACTGAGAAAACCTCTACCTCATTCTACCTCCCTGCTCTTTAAGGGGCATTGGGAAGTTAAAGTGAAATAATTGTGTAAGGTTTGGAGTGAAACTTGTCTGCATGGTCTTGCAAAGAGAAATGGATTATTACCAGAAACTTGGTTCAAATTGAAGTGACTATACATGTCTTAACTAAGTGTCTGGAAATAGTGCCCAACTCTTTGTTATCCACTGACAAAGGCTCAGGTCACCAGATGTGCTATAAATCCAGACTAAGCTACAAGCAGGAAGAGTTGTTTAAAACAGAGAGAGAGAGACAGAAAGGATTCTCTTGCCATCTATTGTATATTTGCTTCCCTGGACTGGCTGCTGGCTTTATATCTCATTAACCAATCCATTCAGAATCATTAGGGCTACAGGGCTAATGAAGGCTTCTCTCCGTCTCACAATACCTATTAAAGCTGACAAATCCTTAATGTGGTGTAACTTCCAATTAATTTTTTTTAAGGTCAGCCTGCCACACTACAATCAAGAGTATAATTGTAACATGCAACTGTTTGGAGTACATGGCTTCATGGTATTGATTCTTCAAATATTGTTAGCACCTTTGGGTGAGCAAATCTGTTTCCCAGTCCCATAGTTCCAATACCATCACTTCTGGGCCTCTTGTAGGCTCAGATCCAGTGTTGTAAAGTGGCCAGTTTATGAACATGTGCAGGTGCATGTGTGCACACAAGCACATGCACACACAAGTACATATGCTTGTGGGAGGAAAACACAAAACAAAAGAAAGAGAATAAAAAATACTTACGTTTCATTTCCCCTTTCTCCATTTTGTTTGTCTCTGCTTTGTCTGTTGACAAAAAGCAAAAGGACCTTGCATTAGTGGAGGTGGCACTGCTGAGCAAAGCTTCACCTTCTCCCTCCTTTCCCCATCTATCCTCTCTGTCAGGGAGAGCATCTAACATTAGAAACTGCTCTGTTTTCTGCCAGTGGGGAGTTCCTCTTCATAAAGGCAAGGGCAAATTTTGCTCTGAGGTCCACAGGGCAGATGTCAACTCTGTTGTTTTGTTTTTGCCACATGTGCATGACTGGCATCCAGTGCATATTAGGGTACAGGAGAATATCTGTTGAGATCTACTATGCAAATCTCAAAACTCTGAGGAGACTTTTGCCCTTAGTACTTCAAACAAAGTTATCAAAACAATAAATTATGATATTATACTACTGAACTTGTCCATTACTTTCATTTCAGCACAAAAAAAAACAACCTTGCTGAGATGCATTTGGGACCAGGAAGGTTCGTTATATAACATGTAATAATTTTACATGCAAGGAAAATATGAAACTTTGTAAGAAGGCATGAACTAAGGTAAAGAACCCTTTAAAGCATATTGCAATAATGATAAAAGGAAAATGAAGTTTTCCTTCAAATTGATGTTCTTTCTTGATTTTAGAGGGCCTTAGTTTATCCAGGGGCATTTTCCCCTTCCAGATTGATTGCTGTCAAAGATCCACCACCAAATAGTGTTATAGGCTTTTACAGTGATTAATGGCCAAGTAGAAAACTAACACATTACAGAATGGCCTTGCTTAAAAGAGTTCTAGGAATAAGTGTTTTCCTCTTCTGAATGCCAAAAGAAGTTTGTCTTTTTGAAAAGTATAGTTATACTTCGCAATGTATTATTGCATCAGAATGCAGCTGATGTTGTCTTCTAGTGGGTGCCCCAATGAGAGCACTTACTACAGTCTGAGTGATAACACTTTAAAAGTTTTCTCGATTTCTGAGGGACTACTGATTCATGATTTTCCTACTTTTAGTACTAGTGAGTGCTTGGTGATATTCCGCGTTTAAATATTTAATTTTAAATATTTCAAGAGAGAAGCTTTTAAAATGTAACTATTTCAGCTTCAGAGAGTATAGCTTTGTAGATTTTGGATTGAACAACCTTCTTTCAAGACTGTATGTAAAACTTAACTCACACCCAAAGTGTGAATATGTGTAATATGTGGATTCAATACAAAATGGTGACCGGGGAATGAAGAAGAATTCCTGTGAACTTCTGACACTTAGGGTGAACTTTGTATCAAGGAGGAAAGAGGAAGTATGTAGAGTATTGTCTCAATACATAGATCGCATTGACCTTAGTAGAGAAGTTATAGAACTTACTCCTACAGTCAAACAGGGGTACGTTCAAGTGTTGGAAGTATTGGTTTGCTTAGCTTGTGTCGCTTAGCTTGTGACGTAAGGGCATATCCAGATGAACAGAGACATTTGTTTCCTTGAGGACAAGTAGCAGTGGCACACCTTGTGCTGCTGCTACTTGACTGCAGGAAACACCTGTGACACACATGTTATGGTGCATGGCAGGTTACCCGGGCTGGGGTAGAGGAGGCTGCCTCCAGCAGTCTTACCAGGGGTCCTCCTGAGGCTACAGCCATAACAAAAAGCACGGCCAACAGCCAGAGTGTGGCTGTGGCCAGCCAGGCTCTGCTTTTGGGCAGCACATGATGCCACCATGTATACCAGCTCACTTTTTTTGGCGTGGATTTTTTGACTCCAGGATCTACCAAGGCCAAGACCCCCCTCCCACTCCATCCCTGCATGCTGCAAGGTAGTAGCATAGGAAATGCCTGCATGTGATATGCAGTGTGTGGTGTCACAGATGCACCTGAGGTGCCACATACTGTACATCTGCACTGATCTGGATGTGGCCTATAAATCTATCTACATATGTGCTGTTTTTGAATATGTAATAGGATATATCAGAATAAAGTTGCATAGTGTGCTACCGAAAGGGTTTTTTTTCCGCTTTAAGAAATGAAGCCATGAAAAGGAGCTGGTGTTTGTTTATTGTCTTTGTTTTAGATCTAAATATGCTAAAGCAGAGAAGACAGAATTTGTTGGTATTGTACAATTCTACAGTGAAGATCTGCTGGTGAAGTCTAATTTAAGTGCTTTTTCCATAACAGTAACTGGAGAAGTTAATAAAAATATAATAACTGTGCAGTGGCAGTGCAGTTTGGGGAATAAACTACAAAATATGCATTGCCTTAGTTAATGTATACTCTTCTGGCTATTTCTCTGGCAGTACTTAGTAATTCAAAGTGATTAAATTAAATTGTTTTTATATCTTTGTAATAAAGATAGAGCATGCAACCCTGTTCTCTCAGTATAGGATGGGATTTTATTATTTAGCTTGATTCTTACTTATAATTGGCCCTTTTGGTTCTCAATGAGCTGTGAATAAAATAGATGTTTCAGATTATGTTAAGGAGGATACACTTATGAGTGAAGTACATTCAGTTTTATGAGAAAAATGATGAAGACTATGATTTTATGGTATTGAAGAACAAGATAAAAAGCCTTACATAGATAATCAAGATTCCTCTGTGTTCCTTGTTAATGAGTATTGGCAGCTCCCAGGTTTATTCTCTTATTTCAATTTGTCTGATTATGAAAAAAAAAAGGTTGCTTTAGGACATTAACTAAGAATCACATGCAAATTGCTGCATACAAAGTGAGCATATGTGGACTTGAGGATATATTTCTTTATGTAGACAAGTGAGTCTGGGCACATCTACATGTATATTAATGCACCATTGATATTGCGCATTACATTTAGTACTGCTATGGAACCTTTGGTTTTTGTCCATATTCTTTTGTATATTTATATGATGCATGGTTATTTAACTGTTTTTTTTAAGAATTCTGGCTAATCTTAGAGGTTTCAGCCATAGGAAGGTAGAAGTGTAGAAACACAGAATGAGTTCCTTGAAGAGATTAAAAATGTGAGCGCCAAGATTTTTACAGGCAAATGAACAACTGGCTGAAATGGAAATGAAGAACCAAGTAACATTAACAAGTGTGCTTTAGCATAGGGTAGATCAATTTGTAACAACTCTCACTTACATGAGTTGACTTCAGTCATGCAAATAGGCCCAGTCACATGAGCAAGAATTATTTAGGTGACTAAGGTTTAGAAAATTGGGTATACAGTCCATGAAGATCATATGATACCTTTGCATTTGCAAAGGATTAATAAAATTGCATCTCTCCCCTAGAGAATGCAGTGGGAGCTGGATAACATCACTATATTTAATATCAATGTATGTTGTTTAGTAGTTTCTTCATCCTTACTGAACAGTTGTCCACATTTCAGAAGTTCCAGATAATGTAGATACTGGCACAATTCTTTGTGTGTACACGTGGGAGATCCTAATAAGAGCTGATATTACATTGGCAAACTTGTGTGGAAAAGCTTTTGTGAGCACTAAAGTTCACTGAATTTGAAAATGTATATGTTTATATCCCCCAAATTGCCTTTTAAGAAAGAATATTCAGTCAGTGTAAGTCAAAAGTGGACTCATATAACATGGGTAATGAAGTGTACCCTCCTCTCTTTCTCTGACGTAAATTGGAACAGGGTTGGTTTAATGTAGTCTCTTTCTCTCCTTCTGGAAATTTTATTCCAAAAAGAAGCAATCTAGGTCAGTCTCCTACTGGTGTACCAATTAACAGGATATGTCCATTATATTTATTATCCCTCTGCAATGTGTCACACTTCAACTAAAGAGCAAGCAAAAACAGTATGACCTCAATTTACAGAAAATTGTGGAGTGTGAATGTTCCTTATTTTTTCCAGTAACTTGCTTCTCACTTTATTATATAATATATTTAAGCATTTCTGAATTTAAAATGGCCAAGTTTTACCATTGCCTGTACATTTTGATGGCCCTATATTGCATTTTCATTGACTATCACAGCAGTTTTATGTTCTAATAGGAAGTGAAGGTCTTCCTCGTTATGAGGTTTTCATATTGAACACTCCACCAGAAATTTCATTTCTGTTTTTTCCTGAATCTCTCTGACCTAAATTTAAACGCTAAAAATCAGTTTTGACTGATATATCTCTTTATCATATCTGCTGTACAGCAATGTAGCACCTGCTGATCACTGTGATATAGGGAACCATAAAGTGATATGCTTTTAAAAAGTGTTGTTCAGGAAGATTATATGAAAATAAAAGAATCACAGAGGTGCTTGATGTTAATGGAGTTACATGAGTGTTTCAAGAGGAGAATACACTGGTAAAAAAAGAAAGGAAAGAAAAGAATTTCCATCAAATAAAGTAACTAAAGTATTTGCGATCGGGTCCCTTTGCCTATGGCTTGACCAGTGCCACACAATTCTGTGGCTGTGTGTGAACACTAGGGGGTATTTGGGGTAACTTGGTGCTTGGGATTACTTGAGGTCAAGGTGCCTTTGGGGTTACTTTGGGTCAACTGGGGTTAATGTGCCCCGGGGTTAGTTGGGGTCACTGGGGCTTGAGGTTACTTGAGGTTAATGGAGGCCCCAGGGTTACTTGGGGTCACCTGGTGCCGGGGTGGAAGTGAGGGAAAATGCCCAGTGGCAAGGAAGAGACAGCTGGGAAATGGAGGGGCAGAGAGGTGGATGATCAGGGCTGGAAACTGAGAGGCAGAAATCTGTGAGATCAGGGCTGAAAGGAGGGACAGAAAGCTGGGAGATTGGGGCTGGAAACTGAGAGGCAGAAAGCTGGGAGATCAAGAGGCAGATAAGTGATTTGATCCTTGTTAGCCAGTCAGGGTCTCCTCCAGCAAGGTGTTGTCCAGAGTGGGTCACCAGCAGGACATTTGGGTGGATAGGTGATGGGGTGTAGTGCTGGTCCAGATGGTGAGGGTGTTCCAAAGAAGTCACACTCTACCACCCCTTTTATAGGGTGGGCCACCTGTGTCTCCTATGGGAAGGGCATGCCCAGACAAGGCCAGTCCTGCTCAGATGCATACGTGCAGATCCAGGTTTCCTCATTGTCTGGTGGGACACAATGGTGGGGTTGCTGGTTTCTGTAGGGTCTTTGCCTTCCAAATTTTGGGTTCCTATAGCTTCTTTATCTTTCAAATGCTGGGTTTTGTCTCTGTTCCTGGGACTATTTGATGTCCTTTTTACAGCTTTACAGCTTCGTAACTCAGGGCCGTCTTCGGTCTGACAGCCGGCGATGAAAACCAGCGTCCGGTGCTGGTGCTGCTGCGTCGCTCCAGACAGTTGATGTTCGAGTTTGTTCAGAAAATAGAAAAAAATCAGGGGCCGCTGCTCATGCTTGGGCGGCTGGGCACCAAAGGACAATCAACTAATTACGTGGGACAAATAAAAAGAAAACAGGGTGTGCACGTGAGGGTCAAAGGGCCAAAACAAGTGCTCCCCCAGGGGACGGTGAGCAGAGCACCCCGGACAGCGCCCACCAGCTGACAAACTGAGGGAGCTCGCCGGCGGCTACTGCCCAGTGGTACTCTGCTTGAAGACGGCCGCGAAGGACACCGAGGAAAAACGCCCCGAGGTGACCGGGAGCCTTCCTGGCCAGAGCCTCCTGCCTGGATAGCCAGATGACAAGCTGGCTGTCATCTGTTCCTGGGTGAGGTTTGTGGTTCCTGGGTAACTCAATGTAAGGCAATGGTCTGGTCATTGAGTTGATGGTCTGGTCGTTGAGTTGATGGTCTGGTCGCTACTGATCATTCAGTAGAGGCCTGCTACCATTATGCCTCAAGCACCCTCATTCATTCCCATTCATTCAGGAACCAATTTACATGAGACTGGTTAGACATGAGTCACAGTTACAACATACTATACAGTAGGTTATACCGGGGCCGGAGACACAAGATGGAGGCTTTTCATACAAAATGGAAACTTGACATTACTTTACAGACACATGCCTAAATCATATACATTCAATATAAAACAGTAAGAATCAATACAAACATAACAGAGCACTATTTACATTATAAAAGGGGCTTGTTACTATAAGGCAATATAAGAATTTAGCTTACCTATGACTACCTATAACTACTTATAAGGGATAGAGGGGGCAGAGAAAGAGTCAGAAATCATTGGGGAAGGGGAGGGAATGT
This sequence comes from Alligator sinensis, assembly GCF_000455745.1. NCBI lineage: Eukaryota > Metazoa > Chordata > Crocodylia > Alligatoridae > Alligator > Alligator sinensis. The sequence continues at coordinate 1,051,658 of NW_005842051.1, forward strand.
ATTTTTAAGTTAAAAAGAAAATAAAAACCTGGGGGTTTTGCTACAGTGGACCCCTTGAAAGAAGCACCACCAATGCTATCAGTGGCACCTACGGGCAGTCGCTGCTCGCCACGCCCCTCCCTCACTGCCAACACCACCAGCGATATCTGCAGGTGGTCACCAAGCACCGCAGGCCACCACCGATGCTGCTGGTGGTGTCTGCGGCTGGTTGTGAACCACCCATCAGCACTCACCACCTCTCCCCTCCAGCCTCCCCACCACCATGGCTGCCTGTGAGAGCTCCCCACTTGCTGACACCACTCCCCGCTGCCACCTGTTGGCAGTCCCTGTGCCCCCCCCAGCCTCCAGGGTCATGTGCTGTTCATGGCCTCCAGGTCATGTTAGGGCTGGCAATGAGAACATAGGCATGATATACTTTGACTGTCCACATATACAGTGTCTTTCCAGACAGGATCGCAAAACAGATCCCACCCCTGTTCTTGTTTGGCACAGGGACAGGCAACAAGGTACCAGGCCAACAACTCACAGTGCTGTCCACAAATGGAAAAATAGACAGTGATCAGAGGGTCTGTTTAGAAAGCTGCCATCATGGAAGGCTCATCATGTAAAGTGGTCCTTCAGGGCAGCAAACGCATCCATGCAGAGGGTAACTTTCACTTCAGCCAAGAGGCACAAAGCAAAGCAGACAAAGTGGAAGCCCAGCCAGTTAGTCAAAGGAAGAAAGGAGAGAGAAAATTCTCAACAACTTAAGTGACACAGAATTAGGTCTTTAAACCTCTGTTTCTTATCTATAAAAATTCGTGGGTTGATGTGATGATAAATACATACGTGCTTGGGAGTTGCTCAGGTGCTATAGTGATAGGGTAACAATCATTTAAAAACTATTTTAGACTTTTCAGGTTCTAAGGCCATTGCTTTTTTGCTAAGGTCATAAGGAAAAAAAGTATGTTTCAATCAAGAGCTTCACTGAGACAAAATTTTCTCATTTTTAACCATTTTGCTAAATATTTATTTAAATCTCAGAGTGACTACAAAATGCAAAACAAGCAAAAGAGCACCTTACTGCACAGTAATATCATTTATGAAGTGATCTTTGATTCTTTAACAGAGAAATAAAAAGGTCTGTGAGCAGAAACTGTTTTACTGTGCAACACACAATTGGGACATGATTTGAATGGGACTTATGGATGGAGCTGCTATTCTCCTATTTTCTGCAATGCAAGCCAGTTTTCATACTGTAAGTGTCATAAGGTAGAGGTCAGTCATCTCTAAACAATTCCATTCTAGGCCTATTCTTTTTACTTGCTCAAGTTGCTAACTTAAATATATGCTATTTTAGACCTCATTGTGCTGAGCTGTACTCTCTTTCCTTTGGCCCTGGGGCTGACAAAATAGAACTTATTTAATGAACCTGTTATTTGACATTCTGAGAATGTGGCCTAGGCAAGTCAAGCTTCCTGTCTGTACTGTTTGCACAATGTTGGTGCCTTCTGCAAGAACTCAGAATTCTTTTATTTTTTCTCATCACTTTACTCTGAAACTACTACTAATACTATAATAGCTACTAGTAATAATAACAAATAATTGCTACCTTCTATAAATCTACTGGATACAAAAAATCAGGGACTAAATATAAACATTGGATTTATGACACATTATAACCTGCCTAACATCTAACTCTCCAGGTAAACCCTCCACTTTTTACCAGCTATTCTCATTCCCTTCCCCTCCACCCTCCTGTCTCCTAGCCTTTGACTACAGCTTTCCTCCCCCACATCGGTCTCTCACCTACTGACCACTGAATTTACATTTTAACCTACTGACTTTCTTGCATATGTACTGGCCTCTGGTTGCTTTACCACTCCATCCAGGAAGAGCACAGACCATGTGCAGATGCTTCCTCAGCCTGACGAAGGGTGTTTATACACAAAAACTTGCTAAGAAGAATGTTTTCCAGTTATTTGAGTTGGTCTAATAAAACATATCAGATTTGCCCAAAGAAACTTGTCTGCCCATGTCCTCAGACCAACATGGCTACAACCTACATCCCTAACCCTAACTTTGAGTGTTATCTATAGAGCCATATTAATGCTCAGTCCAAAGACATTAAGGGCCCAAACAGTAGCTACAGTGCCACTTAAGTGCCATGTTACATGCCCAAACAGTAGCTACAGTGCCATTTAAGTGCCATCTTTGAAACTTACTTGTGATCTGTGATCCTATTCAACATGTAGCATGGACACATAAGCATCTAAACAATTATGAGCAAGCACAATATGTTGCACTTTTGCCATTCAGATACTCAGGTTTGTACATGCAGTTCTGCACATGCATACCTGGTCAGGCATAAGTCATAAAATTACACCCAGCAAAAACCCATAAACTAATGTTACACAAAGGAGATCCCTCCCAAATTTTAGCCCAATAGTCTGGCCTTTAGGACACTCACCCAGAAAACTGGAGACCCAACTTCTAGGCTTCTCTCACCCAAAGAAGGTTTAAATCTGCATCTTTAGCTAAAAATAGATGACCAGTTTATCTCAAGGCTTTTTTACTCATATCAAAACAGGACAGTTATGTATACATGCAACTTGAATGGCAGTTATCTTACATAAGCCCCAACTGCCCCAGGACAAAGCATTATTTCAGTACTTCACAGGTATTTAAGATGGGAACATCTGTAGGAACCCAGAATAAAAGGTTTTTTGAGGGTGGGGGGAGTGAGAAATGAATCTGTTTTTAGCCCTTCTGACTACCTGACACAGTGATGGAACCACAATTCATAGTTATCATCTAACCCCCTCTCCAGCCCCTGTTTAAAAGCTGGGCCTCCAGGCAGCCAAGACAGAAGAAAAAAGATATGAGGCTGGAAAGAGAACAAGCTATAGGATGCTTGCTTTAATGATGGCCATTAGGGCTGTGCAAAGCTTCAGTAGCCAATTCAATTTGGAGGAGATTCAGACCGGTGGCCAAATCTCCAAATCCAAATCTAATCGGGAGACCCATTAAAAGGTCCGAATCAATTCAGAAACCTCCGAATTGATTCAAAGAGATTCAGAGATTTGGCCATAGACTATACAGACATCAGTCCCTGCCACTGGGCTGCGCTCTGCAAGGCAAGTAGAGCCAGGGCTGCACTCCAGGCAGCTAGCCCCAGCCGCAGCCCAGAGCACAGCCCTGACTGTACCCACCCCACAGAGCACAGTGGAATGGGACCTATGGAGGGCCTGCTGTAGCCTAAAATTCTCCATAGCCCATGCCACTGGCCCCGCCACAATTCAGGTGCACATGCCTACCCCCATGCCTTGCCACTGCTCGCCCAGCCAAGGCAGGGTGGGGCAAAGTCATGGCTTGTCTGGGAAGCATGGGGAGGCTGAAGCAGCTTCCATCACCATGCACCACTTGTCTGAGGCAGCGTAGCAGCACTGTCCCATGCCTCCCCACCCCAGCTGGGTGAGAGGTAGGAGGCTGGGTGAGAGCTAGGAGTCCCTGCTCTCAGCACCTTACACTGCCCATCTGGAGTACAGCCCGGCCCAGCCTGCCATGCACAGATCCAGGGGCACACACAAGAGCAAGAGCCACTGGAGGAGCCACCAGAAGAACAGCTCCCGAACCAGTGACACTCAGTGGTGGGAGTGCCCCCCTGAGTCCCGTGTCCCCCTCCCTCAGCTGGGCAGCTTGTCCCAGCCCCAGCCACAATCCCTTCCTCACTGGGGGGACATTGATCTGTCCCCTCATGCCCCTTTCCTCCCACCCCCCCCACCACAACAGACTTACCAGCTGTAGGCAGCTGTGTCCAGCATCATCGAGGACTGCTGCCTGTATAGTGTATGGCCAAATCTCTGAATTGGTGCCGAATCTCCGGATCCGAATCAGCCAAATCGAATCAGGACAGTGATTTGAATCACTGAATCAAATCACTGTCCCTCTGAATCGGTAGAGTCTGAAGCAAATACTTGCTGCTTCGCACAGGCCTAATGGCCATGTTACACTGAGGATGTGTTAACTGCACTTGAAACATGTGGGTACCTATACATGTGCAGTGAAACTGCTCTGATGCATTGTAATCACAGCGCATCAGAGCACACTTGATTAATCAAATCTGCTGGAGTGTGGTAATTAGCACACTCCAGCAGCCTCCAGCATCACATGTATCATTGTCCCTGCGCTAAAAAATCATGGGGGTGCTTTAACTAAAGCTCATTCAATGAGCTTTAGTTAAAGTGCTTCCAGCACCATTTTTCAGAGTGAGTGCACTGATACACATGACACTCTGAGCACTTTAATTAGAGAGGCAACCTCTTCCAGTTCTTTACTACCCTCCTAGTGAGAAAGTTTAACCTAAACTTTCCTTGCTGAAACTTGAGGCTGTTCCTCCTTGTTCTTTTATCTGTCCCACTGAGAACAGTCTAACTCCATCCTCTTTGAAACCACCCCACAAGTAGTTGAAGGATGTTATTAAATCCCCCCTCATAGCATTCAGTCCCCTCCTGCACCCAGACAAAATACCTGGTGAATGCAAAGGGGAAGTGAAACTTCTCCCACTTTGCTTCTTCTATCCATGTTTCATGGAACAAATGGTAGTCTTAACTATAAGACAGGCACATTTCCCAGCGGTATCTGTACAGGAATGTGTGGATGGTACCTGCAAATCTACACAGATCCAGATGCAATTTAGCCTCCAAATTTTACACTTCATAAGGATAGGAGTTAATTTCTAATTTGTCCCTTTTCCCCCTTAATCGTTTGAAGAGTTTCACTGCAGTTAGTTTGAAAAACAGATTAATTGTAAGGGCTGTTTTCAGCAATGCATGTCATTTAGAATTTCCCAGGCTGATGGGTCTTCACTACGAGATGTCATGCCTAGTTACTTCTGTCCGATACTATTATGTGACATGGCTGATGATATCGCATCAGCCCAATGAAAGTGAAAAACAAATGGATTACTGAGAACTTCAGTTAACTGTTTCAAACAAACAAATCATTGTTAAACTGGTTACTGGTTGAGAAAAAGCAAAATACTACCTATGTGAAAAACAAGATATGAATATTATTTTCCCCGATAAGCTAAATGGGCACCAGGAGTTATATATGTGAGGCATATATTAAATATCAATAGAAAAGCTAGAAGGAAGGTGTTCTGGTAAGCTAGAAATCACTGAACACATTGTTTAATGTAACTGAAAAAGAAAACAAATGAACATATACAGCTTAAAAATGCATTAGCTGTTTTTTCTGTCAATTTGTAAGCTGTAAGGGTATAATTTGTGGAAAGAAAATATAGTCTGCAGTTGGATTTCATTTAACTTTTTCTATTGCTTTAATACTATATGTACATCTTAGGGAAATTTTTATCTTGAAATTATTTATCAATGGATTTTGGCTGAAAGTTTTGTTTTTGTTTGTGTTCCCCACTGTAACAGATCAGTGCCCCAGGGGCAGCCATGATGCCCCCTGGTAGCCATATGGTTCCTGCCCAGCTTAGTCTCTAAGGTACCTTTCCTTTGCTTTTTTCCTACCATGCCTTGATATTCTTAATAGATGTAGAAAGGGAGGCAACCCACAGATCTTAGAGCATGCCTTTCAAAGGACTTCACTCTCTCAGACTCCACTGATCCCAAACATCCTTTCCCATTAGCTGGGCCCTCCTGGCCCACATGTGCCCCAGAGCACCTGTTGCCTTAATGGCAGGGGTGGGCAAAATGGCAGATCCAGCTGGTGGCCAGACTCCATTTCCCAGCAGCCCCTGCCTGCCAGTTTCTAAGAAGACCCCTGCAGCAGCAGGGCTGTGACAGCACAGGGCCAGGGTTTCCGTGAAGTCGGGCTGCAGCAGCTGGTCATAGCCTCCCCACCCAGGGCACGCGGGAAGTGGATTGCAGTTCTGCCCTGGCTCCAGATCACACAGTCATAGTTGCAAGATCCTGGCCCCAGAGCAGCTCCCCACCCAGCTGCACACCCTGCCAGCGCTGCTCAGGCCAATCTCCATGGAAACCCTGGCCTGCACGGTCCTGGCCCCATCACTGCTAGGGTGTCCATGGAAACTGGCTACAGCAATGTAGGCAGGGGCTGCTGGGAAATGGAGTGCACCTCAGGCCAGACTTTGCCCACCCCAATGTACAGCTATGCCCATGCACTGAAGATGTTCCCAATCATCACTTATGTGGGCACTTTCTCCCCCAAACCACTAGGCCATCTCAGGTCTTCACTCAGCCTTCCCAGCCTCCCACCCTCTGCCACTTGGCTAGTCCCTTTTAGCCTAAATGCACTGCTATGATCCTCGCTTCCTGGGCTCTGGCCCTTCTATCACCCTCTTGGGCTCTTAACTTTGGCCCTCTTGGCCTATGGGCCCCGGCCCTACTCTCAGCCACCTTCTAGCCCTGTTTTTCTAGCCCTCTCTTGCCCTGTATCTGCCCTTCTTCAGCTGTAGGTCCCCAACCCTTGCTGCATCTCTCATATGCACTGGGCCCTTCGTCCTCTCCCTCTCGCTTTAGCTCTTTCTCCTGGTGGGCCCCTGGCCCTGAGTCTTACCCTCTTGGGCTATATTGCAGCTTGGCCCCTGATCCAGGCCTCTTATGCCTTCCTGGCTCTCTAGAACCTCCTTGCAGCCCCACTAGTCCCAAACCCAAGCAATTAGTTAAAACTCAAACAAAACCCATAAGCACTCTGACTCTGATAAAATTCCAAGCCAACTGGCTGTCTAAAAAGATCTCGCCCCTGTCCTAGATCCTATCCCCATTACAGCAAACATTACTGGTATTGTCAGTGCATTCCAGGAGGCAGCAGAGCCTCACACTGCAGCTTTCCAGGGCAGGAGCTGGATCACTCCGTAACTAGCAGAGTCAGACTGCCTGCCTAGACTCAGGTACTGGCTTTAAGAGTCTCCTAAGCCCAGCCCCATCTGGTCATGCAACTCTGCAGGCACTCATAGGAGTTTCTCCTCTGAGCCTGATGATCTTTCTGTTCTTCCTGTTAGGACTTAGATCATCTGTCTGCAGCCGATTGCTCCTGGGCTGCCTCACTGACTGCCTTTGATGCATTTTTCTGCTCTGCCTCCCTTGCCAGGGTGAGTCACCTTTCCGTAGTTTGTCTCTATGGGCATGTCCAGACTAGCGTGGATGTTTGGTTCCCCAGTGACAAGTAGCGGCATGCATCCTGCACTGCAGCTACTTGTCCCCAGGGAATGCCCATGCCATGTATGCAAGTTAACCCGAGGGCAGTAGGGGAGGCTGGGGCCAGGACCTGGCTGGCCCTAGCAGCTTCACCAGGGGTCCTGGGGGCCTCCTGGGCCTGCAGCAGCAGCAATTCTGCCACACAGAGCTTGGCCAGCAGCCACATGCTGCCTGTGCATGCGCTACTCCGCTTTTTTTTCCATGGGTTTTTTTGACCCCTGGATATCACTACCTGTTCTCTGTGACTCAGCTTAGCCTGCTATACTTTCCTCTTAAAGTAACAGGAGCCTTTTGGCTCCCTGTTACACCCCGCCTGTCCAAAAAAGGATGGAAAATATATGGATCAGTCATTCTCAGTGTGCAGGCTGAGTAACCACACACTGCACTAAGGAGATCTATGAGGACAGGGAAGGGATGGAAAAATCCAAAGCCTGACTCTGGAGCTTTGCAGTCACTCAGTAACTCCTACTGCAGTCTGAAATGTAGTGATTTAATTCTTAATTTGGAGGTGCTTCCTAACAAAGGAGGCTGAGGAAGTTGATAAGTGGGACATGGCTCCTCCCTGAGTTAGAGAAAGAGTCTGAAGAGGTCACCTACAGTTCCACAATTGAAGTACATTTAGTTCTTCTTATCCATGTATGCCTGTGTTTATTCAGCCTTATAATTACTACAGGAAGGAGCACTTCCAAAACTCTCCCAAGGGCAGGGAGCTCCAGTAGACTGTGCTTCACCTCATACAAAGGCTCTTGGCTCTCTGCAGGTTATCATAGTTGGTTATGCTGAATACAGAGTCTTTCCTCCCTCATTCAGGCAGGGGAGACTTTATCTCAATGGGGAATCCATAGCATTTTATCTATTAGAGCCAATGAATACTAAATACAAAATGCAGATAAGTCACTGTGTCAGGGGTCAGAAATAAGGGCCCCCTCTCTTTCAGGACATTGCCTATTCAGTAAGCTCTAAGAAAAAAGAAAAAAGCCTGAAAATAAGTTTCAAACCCTTCTCGCTTGTTCTTCTCCTGGACCCACACATCATCTCCGCTTGGTTGTGCAATGGACAGAGGGGAAGATACAGATTCAAAGTCCTTCTACCTTCCTAACTTAAATAGTTGGGAAAATTTTTATAACAAGCTTTCAGGTTTAAAACCCCTTTCTCAACCTGATGAAGGGTTTTTTAAACCTGAAAGCTGGCTATATATTTTTTTCCAACTATTTAAGTTGGTCTAATAAAAGATATTGTAGTCACCCAAAGAACCTTGTCTGCCTAAATTAAATCAGTGCACTCCGTAGAAATCCTTTCGGGGGGGAAATGTGTTTTTGACCCACTTTTCACAGGCTGACTTGGAGGTTCTCCTGAAATCAGTAGGAAAGGCACTCAGCAAACTGAGAGCCACAGACATAAAAATATGAACAATGTTCATCCCACTTAACAGCAAAATCCAGGCTCCAGAATCTCATAGCCTATGACCTAAGAGGATGAAAAAAAGATGGAAAAAGCCAGAAGCACAGTGAGATATGAAACTTGTTTGACACTTAATGTTAACAAAACAGATATATTGAACTTACTTGCAGGCTTTTTTCTCTAATCTTTTGACTGACAGTAAACTTGCTTTTTGTATATGAACTTTTGATTAGCACCAAGTGCATCAGATATTTATTTTTTCTTGCCAGTAAGTATATCTGGAAGAAGAAAAGAATATCTGGATAGTGTTCCTGAGTGAACTGCCTTCTAGAGTGCACAGAGATTTATAGTAATTGAAAAGTGTGACAGATCTAGTGTAAATAATGTCTAACATACAATGGGTGTGCTTTTGCTCATGGTGTACATCACTGTGAAATCACTGTGAATGCCACTATGAACTACAGTGTTTCAGCATAGTATATATGTGTTCATTTAGAGTTAAGTGCAGTTTGAAGGAGGGTAATGTAAAAGGAAATCCTAAGGGTAGTTATTTTTTTTTAACTAAACTGAATGGAAAAATAAGTTTTTGTTGCTCTGCTAAAGATATTTTTCTTTGTTTTTACAAACAAAAATTATGTTGTTGTAAAAGAAGATCTTTCCCCAATAGACAAAATATTTTGAACACAGACTAAAACGCTTGGATTCTGAAGTGCTGTTGTTGTCTCTGATGGGAAATGCAGTTGGGTGCCTTATGCTCCATGCTTTTGCTCCTGATTTACTAAAGATCTATCATGTCCACACACAAGATGGGAGACTGATGAATCACAGCAGAAGCCCATCATCCAACCCTTGCAGAAAATGGGAAAAGAAAGTACTTGAACTACATTCTATGGGATGTGAAGGCTACATTTCCCAGGTACAGATGTTCAGGGAAGTTAGAGAGAGGTTAGGTCATATTAAAAATGGCAACCTGATCTAAATTAGTTCACTCTGGTGCAGACCTTACACTTAGATTGACCTAACTAGGGATCTAAATGTGAATTGTATAAAAGTTCAGGACCAATTGGTCAAATATAGCCAACTGGATCTAACTGGCAGTTAGGTTGGTCAAAAATGACCAACCCTCCGAGGCAGTCTAGCCTAGATCAGGTCCAGTGAAAACAGTGTAACTGAACTTCTGTACAGTTCCCAGTGTAGCCCTAGGGCTAGGAAAGCCCAGCTGCTGGCCCAAACCCCAGGGCTGTGCTTTTGCTACCCACCCCCATGGCACTGGCCTATTTTTAGTCCCCGGCCCCTCATCCCTCCCCCAGAAAGACAGCCCTCCCCAACCCTGGACCAACCAGCATTGCCCCCACCCCCACAAGCCCACTAACCTCCATCCTGCAAGCCTCTCCTAGTGCCAGTTTCTCCAGGGTTCACAGGTGCCAGGAGCTGATTGAAGTAAGTTGGGGTGGGCAGGATGAAGGGAGATAGGTTCAACAGGGGGTGGGGTGAGTTTTTCAGGCTAAAAATAGCCCCTTGTGAGGGAGGGGAGAGAGCCCCCACAATCCCCCAAGCTCCCCACAGACCCTGCTTACCCTACGACCCAAATATAGACCCTGCCTGCCCCCCAGCTCCTCTATGGACCCCACTTGTCCCCTTGTCTCTCCAAGCCCTGCAATTACCACCCACAGACCCCATCTTCCCCATAGTACACCCTGCAGACTCTGCTTGCCCCCCAATCTCATAAACCTAGGTACCCTGCCTTCCCCTCAATCCCACTAGACTTCTGATACATAACCCCTCTCCCACAGAACCTGATCACCCCTGCAGACCTCAGTTGCCCACCCCAATCCCCCTCAATCCCCCCAAAGCCCCTGCCTGATCCCCTGATCTGCCCCACAGACAGTACTAGCACCCATTCTCCCCAAGCCCCCCCACAGATCCTGCTTGCCCCCACAATCTCCTTATTCCCTCTCAGACCCTGACTGCTTCCCCAATCCTCCCAACCCCCGCGCTAGACCTCCCCATCCCACTTGATCTTAGATTGAGTGGCCATTTTTAACTAGCCTCCCTGAATGTTTGTACTTACTTTTTGTGATACAGATATTTTAGCTTTCAGTCAAAAGATTTCAGTCTTGGGTCTTTTGCTGGAAAGTTGAAATTTTCCTTGTGTGCGTGCTTACCCTGGCACAGAAAATGTTATGATGCCAATGGAGCAGGGGTAGGTGCTTGTGCAGAGGCAATAGAGATAACAACACTGAGGCATTTCACTCTCAGAAGATCAGTTACATGACTTCTGTACTTATAAAGTGAATTTCGTTCTCAGTCATTTGAAGCTCCTCAATAATCTATTTTTATGTGACATTAAGGAGGTGATTGTGTCATTTAAAACCTTTATTAATGATCTAGGGCAGGTGGGTGTAACAGCACACTAATTAAATGAGTAGGTAGCAGTGAATCAAAAGCCTGTAAATGCAAGTAATAGCAGAGAAACAATACAATATAATAAAAAAGACAAAAATAAATAAATAAATGAGCTTTCTTTTGGTAAAATGTGATTTAATGCCTCTCTTGTGCCAAACCCAGGGCCAATGGGACTAGAAAACTGGAAAGAAACAATGTTTTGAAAGAGCTGTGCTGAAATAGACAAATTATATGTATATTTGTAATGCTTGTAATGCATTATGGAAGCAAAATTATATGATGCAGTTTTGGTTTCATCCTCATAATAGTAACAGGTGAGTAGAGTTCTGTGCAACCCTGTAGTAACATAAGCCCTGTACACCTTATGTTTAGTAAACTATTTATATACTGGAAAAGTTAGGAAGAGAGTAATAAAGATTTCTTGTGGAGGTTGAGAGATTATCTTGTAATGAAAACTAAAAGGTAGTTCAAGAGTCAAAATCATTTCTCTTATGACTCCATTAAAGCCCTTTTGAACATCAGTTTGTCAAAAAATATCTTCTCTGGCAAGGATGATTGGTGGGAGATGTAATAGCAGCTCATTTTATGCAGGTGTTTCTTTGAAATACTCAAGCAAATTTAGGCACTCTTATGGGAAGTTACCAACAATCTGAAGATATCTTAAAGTATCCAACATCAGATGTGTCTCTGTTAATTAGCTCAAAATAGTCATTCAAAATTAAAATTTTCCCCAAAGTCTCTTGTGTTGATTAATGAGGGCAAGTGCACTCAAAGTACGTTGCTTTCTCCTTTGTTTTGACACTCAAGCTTTTTGATGCTACATCTGGATGAAACTTGCAATTCCACATAAAACAGCTACAAATGGCCTTTGAGGAGAGCAGAACGACATTTTTAAACATTGACATTTCTAGTTAGGCACCCAAATCTTGTTGGCAACTAAGTGAAAATAGTCAAAATATCAAAGTTTCTGCATTCTCATTCACTTAAGTTTAGACAAGCAAATTTGAAAAATGGAGCTATAATGACTATCAAACTATCCCTCACAAAACAATGATCCATTAAATTCATTTTCACAATAATCACCAGCAACTGAATAAGCTTCATACAAAATAAGATGGGGGAGAGGGTGGGAATCACTCCTTCCTGTCACCATATGAGTCAGAATGGGAGACACGAGAGAAAATAGCAGACCAAAATTATCTCCTGACAGCACTGGAAAATTTACTTTTTAAAAGCTTGACAAGATGTCACTGAGATAAATTTATTAATGCATAACCTTGGTGCTGTATCAAATACCTAAGAGCCCAGTCCTACACATTTCAGTTTACGATCCTAAGAAATAAGGGAGAAATAATAATAAGATAAGAGCTATAGGCAAGGCTGAAGTTATATATTGCTAAAGGTGAGGACAAGATGCTCAAACTGGAAATCTATTATATTCCATTAAATCTATTCACTAAACAACAGAGTGAGTATGATTCTCGTCTCATATTATGGTAAATCAGAAGAAGCTGAATTAAAAGGCTGAGAGCAAACTTGTGTATAAACCATCAAAGTTAAAACAAAAACCTATTTTTTAAATGAAATACTTTATTGGGAGGGCAGGGTGGAGAGGATTAAATTAGGAAAAGAAGGCACACCTACACAAGAGGTTTACTGCCCAGTTGACAAATTTACTGCATAGTAAACCTCTAAGTGTCTACATGTGCACCCTTATTAGGACACACAAAACTAATAAACTCCGCAGCAGAGTAGTACTTTTAAATGCGAGTACTATCCTGCTGTGGAGTTATTTCATGAGGAGCAACTATCCCTGCACTGAAGAACCCCAGTCAGCCCATCCGTAGCACACTGAGCTTTGTGAGAGCAGCCCCAGGCCAGCATGCTGACCATCAGGCTTACTCTCCTGCCAGCCAAGGCTGCTGTGACCTGGCTCAGTGCGCTGTGGTCCAGGCAGACATGTAAACTGCGGGCCTGGGAGCAGTAAACTGTGGAGCAATAAGCTCTGCAGTTTATTCCTGCGGCCTAATGACACATGTAGACACACCCAGGAATGAGTTTGTGTCACCTGCCATGTCTAGTTTTAATTATTAAGATTATTTTATGTATCAAAATTCAAAATGAATTTTTAAGCACAGAATTGGCCTGAACCAGTATTTCAACACACCATTCATAAGTCCTAACAAGAATTAAAAAATCATAAAAAATACTAAAGCAAAAACCCTTGTGTTTTGTTAGTTGTTTGATCTTTTCTTAGTAACATTTTTTAAATGCTGTAATTAAAACTGACAAGACTTGCCTCTCAATAGATCCCCATTCTGCTACAGATCTCTTATTTGATCTTCAGCAGATGACTTAGGCCAAGTCAACAAAGTTATTTAGGAACCCGGCTCCTATCTATGAACCTCTCTCCCACTGAAATCTCTTTTCACCTCAGTTTTCCATCTGTAAAATGAGGATAACAACAGTAATACTGTTTGGTCTCACAGGGGTGTTTTGAGAGCAAGTATAATGAAGATTGTAAATCATAGAAGCATAGAAAATTAGGGTTGGAAGACACTTCAGGAGGTCATCTAGTCCAACCCCCTGCTCAAAGCAGGACCATCCCCAACTAGATCATCCCAGTTAAAGTTTTGTCTATCTGGATCTTAAAAACCTCCAAGGATAGAGATTCCACCACCTCTCTGGGTAACCTGTTCCAGTGATTTACTACCCTTTTCTAGTGAGAAAATTCTTCCAAATATCTAACCTAAACTTTCCTTGCTGCAACTTGAGACCATTGCTCCTTGTTCTGGCATCTGCCACCACTGAGAACAGTTTAACTATATCCTCTTTTGAACCACCTTTCAGGTAGTTGAAGGCTTCTATTAATCCCCTCTCTTCTCTAGATTAGATAAGCCCAGTTCCCTCAGCCTCTTGTCATAAGTCATGTGCCCGAGCTCCCTCACCATTTTTGTTGCCCTCCGCTGGACTCTCCAATTTCTCCACATCCTATCTGTAGTGAGGGGCCCAAAACTGAACACAGTACTCCAGATGTGGCCTCAATAGTGCTGAATAAAAGAAAATAATCACATCCCTTGACTTCCTAGCGACACACCTACCAATGTAGCCCAGTATGCCGTTAGCCTTCTTTGCAACAAGAGCACACTTGGCTCATATTCAGCTTATTGTCCACTGTAACCCCCAGGTCCTTTTTTGCAGAGCTGCTGCCCAGCCAGCCTCCAGCCTGTACTGGTGCATGGGATTGTTCTGTCCTAAGTGCAGGACTTTTCACTTGTCCTTGTTGAACCGCAGGAGATTTCTTTTGGCCCAGTGCTCCAGTTTATCTAAGTCACTCTGAAACCCTACCCTCCAGAGTACTACTACTCCCCACAGCTTGGTGTCATCTGCAAACCATCCCATCTTCCAGGTCATTGATGAAGTCATTGAACAGCCCACTAGACATTGAGCCACTGATTAGTACCCTCTGAACCCAATTCTCCAAACACTTTTCTGTCCATCTTACAGTCTATTCATCCAGCCTATACTTCCTTAACTTACCTGTGAGCATGTTGTCGGAGACCATATCAAAAGCCTTGCTAAAAACAAGGTACACCACATCAACTGGTTTCCCTGCATCCATAGAGCCAGTCATCTCCTCATGGAAGGCAGTCAGGTTAGTCAGCCATCACTTGCCCTTGGTGAAGCCATGCTGACTGTTCCTAAGCAGCTTCTTCTCCTCCAAGTGCTTAGAAATGTATTCCTTCAGGACCTACTCCATGATTTTTCCAGGAACTGACATGAGGCTGACCGGTCTGCCAGTCTGTAGCTCCCTGGATCCTCCTTTTTCCCTTTCTTAAAGATGGGCACTATGCTTTCCCCTTTCCAATCATTTAGGACTTCTCCTAATCACCATAAGTTTTCAAAGATGACGGCCAGTGGTTCTGCAATTACATCAGCCAACTCCCCTAGCTCCCTCAGGTGCATCCCATTCAGCCTCATATACTTGTACACATCCAGCTTTTTTAAATAGTCCCTATCCTCTTCCTTTGCCACTGTTGGATGCTGACCTCCTCCCCAAACTGTGTTACCGGGTTCAGTAGTCTGGGAGCTAACCTTACCTGTGAAGACTGACGTGAAAAAGCCATTGAGCACTTCAGCCTTTTCTGCATCCCGTGTCACAAGGCTGCCTCCTCCATTCTGTAAGAGACCCACACTTTTCCTGGTCCTCCCCTTGCTCCTGACATACTTGTAGAAACCCTTCTTGTCCACACCATTAACAAAGATATTAAAGAGTACAGGTCCAAGGATTGAGCCTTGGGGGACACCACTGGTCACAGGGTGCCATCATGGCACTCCCTCAGCAAGTTTCAGTTCCCATTGCAGAGGTGGAGAAGGTTGCAACTCTGCTCCCTCTCTCAAGACTAGAATCGGATCCTTTTCCTGCTTTTTGGCTATTTTATGGTGCAAACACAGCCAATTAGAGCCCTCAGTTTGCAATGGGGGCTCTGGTCATAGTGCAAATGATCCAATAAAAATCAGGCATGGTGCATAGCACACTTTCCTACCTGGAAAAGCCACAGCACCCTGTGCAAGCATTTTGCTGCCCTTTTTGCAAAGGTTCTTAAGCATGGTGCACCCACTTAGCTTGCAGCCAAGCAAGTCGTGGAGCTGTTACATATATATCTCCTAGAAAGAAAGATATAAGAAAAATAGGTTTTTAAATATATGTTGCAATTATGGCTCTCTGGTAATCACCGGAGTCTTGTATGGTAACAATGGGCGTGTCTATGCAAGAGGCTTTAATGTGCAGTAGACCAATATACTATGCAGTAAACATTACCATCTACACATGCAGATGCTTATTGTGTAGTAAATTGATCTGCTCCATGGTTAATTTGCCACCTGATAATACAGGTGGCAAATTAGCTGTGGAGTAGTTGCTGAGCAGCAAGGCACATTTAGACATCTGACTGGAAGCAAATTTGGTCCTTGTTAGCTGCGCAGCAGTGAGCGGGAGATTGCTCCCAGCCCCCGGGAGCTGCCTGCTGCTGAGGTGGGCTCCAATGATGGAGCCTGGGCTGAGACAATGTCCCCCTACCCCGGCAGCAGGGAGCTCCCAGCCCTGGCTCTGCAATTGCAGTGGGGGCTGAGAGATTGCCCCCTGCCCCCAGGAGCTGCCGGCATATCAGGATGAGAGCAACTACCTCTGGCTTCTCCCGTTGGGTCCAAATCTGTTCACAAGAGACTTACTGCACAGTATTTTTACTGTTCAGTAAGTCCACTTCAAATTTATTGCATGCGTAAATATGCCCACTGGGATGGGAAAGGATAGAGTTATGTTATAGTGATCTGGCTAAAATGTAAAAAAAATTAAAAGTGTTAAAAAACTGTAAAAAAAAAATTAGGGGTCGGGTTGAATTTCAAATGTATTTTTTTTTCAGTTTCCCCAACCCTAAAATTAAAAAGACAAAAATCTTGTTTTCATCAACTCAGAACATTTCATTTCACCCAAAATGTGCTTTGTTGTGCACCTCCAGTTTTGCATTCATTGCTTATCCCTTCGTCCACACTTTTTAAAAATTGAAGTCAATGGCAAAATAAATATATAACTTTGAAAAGAAGAAAAGGAAATATGTTTTAAAAGTATCAGAATATATTTTTTTCTTTTCCAACAAAATACAATTTTCCTTTTTCCTTTTGGCTGAAAGTATTGGCCAAATCCAACCAAATTCATTATTAGTATCAGTCCATCTGAGACTGTTTCTTTTTTAAATTCTTTGTAAATTGCATATATGATGAAAAAAAGTCACCAAACTCAAGCACGTAGGAAAAACTGAAGGTAGAAAAAATGAAATGGTTAGGCAGTTTAGCTGTTTATTTCTTAACCTTTCAGTATATATGTTATTTGGAGCTGAAAACAGAAAGGAAATAATAATGTGCCTTACACAGAATGATGACAAGGGAGGAAATACAGCGTTCACAGGCAGTGTTCAGCTTTGTAGAAATATTGACATTAGACTAAATCCATCAATGGCAAGATGGTGAATCTGCCATCATGTGTAAAAGAGATGGGATTTTTCCTAACAAAGATTGTTGTCATTAGCTAGCATTGTGTTTTTGAAGAGGGAATTACAAAGTCAACAATAATATCCAAGTAAATGAAGCCATTAAAATTTAATGTATATTCTTCATTTTAAAGACATAGGTCACTGCCTAAAGAACAATGTCAGATTTTTAATGCCACACTCCAGATTGGTGCAGCTTAAATCAGTTATGGAGGAAAAATGTTTCTCCCCAGAATTCCAAAAGGAAAAATCCCATGATGGTAACAGAGATATAATAGATATCAAAAACTGGCAATAGGATATATGAGCTTTGAAGGAAGAAATAAAAAAAGCAAGAGACAAACTACCTCATTTAAAAAACCCTCTAATTTTGATTTCCAAATAATTTTTAAATGTATTACTTTCATACATATTCCAATTGCTTACAAATTTCAGTCCTCTTAAACTGCATTTTGTTTCAGTCTTGTTCTTGTGTAAGGTATTTAACAGATATTCTTATTCTTTCCCTCCATTAAACACAAGCTAATTATGTTTTAAGCATGTTTCCACCAGAACGAATCAAATATGTTGTTAATATACCACATTCTCTTCAGTGTTCCCTCTGATTCAGCATACAAAATGTTAATATTTAGCAAAACTTTGAAGCCAAATACTGTAGAAATGCTGGTAAATATGACAGTGTTAGTAAAAGGTTGAGATACTATTAATATGGCAGCGGGGAGGGGGGTGGAATCCTGGCCCTATTGATAGCAATGGCAAAACTCCCACTAACTTCAGTTGGAAACAGTTTCATCCAAAGACAGGAACAGCACTTCAAGAGAAGTTAAGTTCTATAACTACTCTTGCTCCTTTATGTTTTTATGTGTTTGGTTTATATGCCACCTCTTCCCTAAAAGTCCAAGGGCTGCTTACAACAAAAGATCACAGAC